>NC_041392.1:134609236-134667430 GCF_002162155.2 Triticum dicoccoides | reverse complement strand
CCGGCGACGCGCGTCATTCCTGCTGCTTGCGCCGATCCTGCTCCAAATCGGTATCCCTTTTTTGTCGATTATCTTTCTTGCGGGTTGTGCCCCCCTTTCTCCGATTTCTTCTACAAAATTATGCACACCTTCGGCTTTTGCCTCTTGTATTTTACTCTGAATGTGGTGGCGTGCATGGCTTTCTTCGCGCATCTTTGCAAAGGCTTTGCCGGGGTGCAGCCCAACACGGCGCTCTTCCGCCATTATTTCTTCCCTCGGATCTAGCCGGGAGGTGCCGTCTCTGGTTGCGTCACCTGGATCCCAAGATCCAAGGGTGCGTACCCAGACGGTGCCGTGAAGGAGAGGTGGGAGGAATGGCATGGCCGATGGTGCTGGATTGAGGATGAAGACCCGCCGGAATTCTGCAAGGTCCGCCGAGTGCCGCCGGTCCGCGGCAGCGATTGGAGTGATGTCGACATCGCGGACGGGAGGCTCACTGTCGCCACCACCAGGATTCTCCGGCTCACCCGGGCTGGACTCACCCTTGAGATGATCGGGGCAGACTTCATTCGTCGCCGGATCGCCCCGTTGCACAACAAGGGGAGACCAGCCTGGCTTTTTACGAATCCGGCTGACATTATGCGACTCCGCCCTGGCCTCGACCACAATTTCACGGTGTTGGCGCATGCCCACTTCTGCCAGCGGCTTTTCTAGCTTGATGTGGGTCACGATGGTGAGGTCGAACGGACCGGCAAGGCCCTCAAGGGGCCGTTTTTCAAGCTGCCAGCGGGGGTGGTCCCGTTGTGCAACAATTCATGTCGGTCTGAGATCATCGCCATGATGCCAGACTGTAATGCGCATGGCCCTGTCCCGAGCTGGAAGGAGCCGAAGGACGCGGATGTGCAGCAATTCTTTGACACCCTGATCGAGGTGTATGTCAATGCTGACGCCGAGCGGTGGCTTATCATGGACACCATCCAGGCAGAGCTGAACTACATCGCCACTAGGGCGAGGGAGGCACAGCTTGCCATGGAGGCCGGCAGCGCCGGGGGTGTGGAGGACAAGGCTGCAACGGCTGCGGAGGAAGAGCAGCTCACCCGGTGGGCGGCGGCCACCGAGGAGGTCAGCAGCGCCGACACTGGAGCTCCGCTTGTCGAAGACGCGGCCGACGAGTCGTCGGAGGAGGAGAACGTGGCGGCGGGTTTGATGCCAACCAGGGGAAGAGGGCGAGTCCCGCGGCGGGCTGGCTCCGGCGAGCCGGTCTGGCCCGGTAGGGCTACGCGGCCTCAATTGACCCTGGAGGGGTCTGGGCGTCACACGAGGGCCACGGCAGCCAAGAGGCTGATGAAGGCCGCTGAGAAGAAGAAGACAACAGCCCCTTCCTCATCTGGGCGCGCAAAAACCCCGCCGTCTTTGCCTCCTCCGGCAGATGTCGACTCGGATGTTGACGCGGAGGTCACTTTTGATCTCGGGCCTCTCAGCCCGAAGAGGAAAAGGAAAGTGGTGGAGGAAGAGGAGATAGATGACGAGTAAGTACTCCGTTCCTTACTGCCATTTCCATTCCTCTGAATTAAGTCACTCATCTTGATCCGTTTTTGCTTTTGCAGGGATGCAGAGACGTTGGCCCAGAGGGTGAAGAGGGCGAAGGCCACGGCGAGCAGTCAGCCCCCGGCTGGGGCTTCAAAGACGCCACTGGTGGTGTTAAGAAGCCCGGACAGCAGCCCCCGGCACAGCCCCCAGCGTAAGTTCGTCACCCTCCTCTTATTCGACATGTGGTAGGCGTTCGATGCTATGGTGTTGACCTTGTCGGGTTTGCAGGAGGGGAGCGGCAGCAGGAGGAGCCGCAGAGGGTGTCACATCCCTGGTCCTGTTATGCACTAGGCTAGACCTCATGTGAGCATCATGTTTTAATTCAAATGAAATTTGAATTGGGGAATTTTCAAGCCTCAGAAAGCTTCTAAAAATGATCAACATTAAAATCTTCTCAAAGAAGTCCAAGAAAATGTTCCTTTTCAGCTTGAAAAATATTGGCATGAGGTAAAGTGCAAACCAATATTTTTGGAGTGACTGAAACATTTATTTTGGGCCTTTGAGTTAATTCAATAACTATTTGCATTGGATATATATATTATATATAATTAATATATGTCCAATAATTCTGGAACATTTTATGTGGTTTGGTATATTTTAGTTCTAGCCACATAACTATTTTCAGGATTTTATAAAATGGTTTAGTATTTTACTAAACCAAAACAAAACAGAACAAAATAGAAAACAATAAATAAAAGCAGAGAGAGAGAACTTACCTCAGCTTACCTGGCAGCCCACCCGCAGCCCAACACTGTGCAGCCCAGCAGCGGCCCAGCCCACCGCTACCCCCTCCCTGTCGCCTTCCTCCTCGCGCCAGTAGGCAGAGGAGGGACACGGCGCGCGCGCCCGAGCTCGCCACGCCACCACCCTGCTCGTCTGCATCGCCTGGCCACCGCGACGCCGCGCGTCATCTCCTCGGCGCCACCCCGACCCCCTGGACCCCCTCGCTCTCTCCCTCTCCCTTGTTTCTCTCCTCTACTTCCTCTCTCTCACTCGCCCGAGCGCAGCCGCAGTCCGCGCCACCGTAACGCCGCGGCCACCGTCTCCCCCTCGACCCCTCGCTGTGCTTGCGAGCTCCGTCTCGACGTCCCCGACCTCCTCGACAAGCCACGACGCCACGGACGCGCTGCAACGCCGCCATCACCACCGTCTTCATCGCCATGGCCGGAGATCGCCGCCGCTCGATTCGCAGCAACGAGGACGCCCCCGAGCTCACCAACCCCTTCGTTCGATCCGCTGTGAGCTGCTGCGTCGATCCCCTCCCTCCCCTGGCACTTTTTCTCCTGCTAGCACCGATATCCACCGGAGCCGAGAGCTCTTCGCCGCCGGCCATGTCGCCGCCGTAGCCACCGTTGCCTAGAGCTGCAACCGAGCACGCGGCTGTGCTCAGTGCAACCCCAGGAGGTCGTAACACCCCCCTTTGCCTCCTGCCGTGCTCCCTAACACCGACTCCGAGCTCGCCCGAGCTCCGGCCGCCGCCGAGGTTGACGCCGTGCTCAACTCCGGCCACCTCGCGGCCTCCTGTCCGTTCCTTTGGATGCGGAGGAGCAAGAGCTTCTCCCTAGTTCCCTCAGCGCGCCAAACCACCGCTCGTAGCGCCAAACCCACCACCACCCGAACTCCGGCCGCCGCCGTCGTCATGATTGCCGTCGCCTCCGGCCACCCTAGCTTCTCCCGTTGGCCCTGTTAGATGCGCGCGAGCCTGGGCATCCCGTAGAGCCCCTCCGCCGCTCTTTTGGTCATCGGAGGGCGAATCCCGACGCTCTCCGCCGTCCCTGGCCTCGCCGGCGACGAGCCTCGGGTCAACTCCGGCGAGTTTGACCCGGGTTTGACCCCCCTCTCTCTCACTGACATGCGGGCCCCGCCCGGCTAATTAAGTTAGGTTAGTATTAACTAAGCTAGGTTAGTTTAGTTAGACACTGACACTCGGGACCCACCGGTCAGAGTTTGACCGGACTGTGCCACGTTGACCTACTGACGTCATCATGACGTCAGGATGACGCAGTAATGTTTTCTGGATTTGTTTTTATTCAGAAAATTCCAGAAAATTGTATAAACTTCAATAAATCATAGAAAATTAACCGTAACTCCAAATTAAATAAATTATATATGAAAATTTATCAAAAAAATTCAAGGAATCCATCTGTACCATTTTCATGCATGTTAGAACAACTTATAGCTGCTGTTTAGCACAAATCAATTAAATGGCATTTGAATAATCACATATGGAGTTTAAATTTGAATCTTGTATTCAAACCAACTTCATTTAATCTGTTGCTAGTTGCATTAGCTCAAAACACATTCATTTTGCCATGTCATGATCATGCATCATATTGTGCATTGCATTGATCGTGTTTCTTCTGTGTTGCCGGTGTTGTTCTCCCTCGGTAGACGTTGTACCGACGTTGTGATCGTTGACACTGATGAAGATTCAATGTTATCTTCAGAAGTGCCAGGCAAGCAAAACCCCCTTGTTCATTCCGATACAATCCTACTCTCTCGCTCCTGCTCTTTTTTAATGCATTAGGGCAACAATGATTCATCTGTTACTTGCTGCGGTAGCTGAACCCCTTTATCCTCTGCATGACCTGTCATTCCACAGTAAATAGATGAAACCCACTAGCATGAGTAGGAGTTGTTTGAGCCCTGATGTGCCTACTCATTTATGTTTGTTTGTCATGCCTGCTACTGCTTAGAGTTGAGTCGGGTCTGATTCATCGGGGATGAATCAGAGGCGTGTGAACCTGTCCCACTGTGTGTGAGCTAAGTGTGTGAATACGATTTGGTAAAGGTAGCGGTGAGAGGCCATCTAGGACTACATGGTGGGTTGTCTCATTGCAGCCGTCCTCAGGAACTGAGTTCTGTGTTTGTGATCCATGATTCAGCTACTACCACGCATTGGGCCCGAAACCAATGGACCCTCTCGGCTTCTTAATCACCCTTGTCCTCTGTCCAGGAGTTGCAAGTAGTTTCTGGTGTTTGTAGTATGCTGGAGGCCGTGCGCAGCGCTGACCGTAGGGGTGGGCTGTGATGCGGTAGGCACGTGGCACGGTGTACCGGGCGCCCGTTTGGTGTCTCGGGAACCCTGTTCACATCGTTTGGGGCTGTGAGCGAAACTCCGGCCGGATCTCCTCATGGATGGAACCCAAATAGGCGATAAACCTGGACTAGAGACTTGAGTGTTTAGGTAGGCCGTGGCCGACACCCACGTTGGGCTTCCGCTTGAAGGTTGCCGAGTACATGTCGTGTAAACGGCGGTAAGTGGTGAGAGCGTGTGTGAAGAAGTACACCCCTGCAGGGTTAATATGATCTATTCGAATAGCCGTGTCCGCGGAAAAGGACTTCTGGGTTGCTTATATCAGTTCATAGACAAGTGAAAGTGGATACTCTAAAATACGCAAGATAAGCGTGAGTGCTATGGATGGCGTTCTCGTAGGGAGACGGGAGCGGATCCATAGTGGTGTATTGATATGGTGAATATGTGGACTCGTGTGCGCCACCTCAAAAGAGTTACTTGCAGTCGTAGTTCAGGATAGCCACCGAGTCAAAGCTGGCTTGCTGCAGTTAAACCCCACCATCCCTTTGTTGGTAATGATGCATATGTAGATAGTTCTGATGTAAGCCTTGCTGGGTACATTTGTACTCACGTTTGCCTATTTTATGTTTTTGCAGAGAGACTTCAGTCTCACTAGTATTTCCGCGTGGTCTTCGACGTTTAGCTTGTTACCTCAGCTACGATCTTGTGCCTCGGCAGGATCTGGTAGATAGTCAGGCTTCTCAGCCTTTTTCAGTTATAGATGTCTGTACCCAGACATGATAGCTTCCGCTTGTGCTTTGAGTTGTATGCTCTGATTGTTGGGTCATGAGACCCATGTTGTAATATCTCGCTCCTCAGAGCCTATTGATAAATTACTTGAGTCATAGAGTCATGTTGTGATGCCATGTTGTATTTGCATATATCGAGCATATTGTGTGTATGTTATTGAAATGCTTGGTATGTGTGGGATCTGACTATCTAGTTGTTTATCTTTAGTAGCCTCTCTTACCGGGAAATGTCTCCTAGTGTTTCCACCGAGCCATGGTAGCTTGCTACTGCTCCGGAACACTTAGGCTGGCCGGCATGTGTCCTTCTTCGTTCCTGTGTCTGTCCCTTCGAGGAAATGTCACGCGATGACTACCGGAGTCCTGTTAGCCTGCTACAGCCCGGTTCACCGGAGTCCTGCTAGCCCAGTGCTACAGCCTGGATTCACTCGCTGATGACCGACACGTTCGATGCTGGGTCATGGATGCCTGTCCCTGTAAGTCTGTGCCGCTTTGGGTTTATGACTAGCCATGTCAGCCCGGGCTCCTTATCATATGGATGCTAGCGACACTATCATATACGTGTGCCAAAAGGCGCAAACGGTCCCGGGCAAAGGTAAGGCGTCACCCGTGGAAATACCGTGCGTGAGGCCGCAAAGTGATATGAGGTGTTACATGCTAGATCGATGTGGCATTGAGTCGGGGTCCTGACAGCGTTGGTATCAGAGCTTGACTGCCTGTAGGATTACCAAGCCAAACTGGTCGAAGTTGAGTCTAGAAATTCTTAGTTATATAAGGGAATTGATTGTGGGATGGAACGTAAGGCTCTTTTTACTCCTTATACCTCATGGCCTTCTGATCTGAGTCATCATCTTATCTTTCCTACGGGGATTAAGAACTAAGCTATCTCTTCTTTCTATCAGGATCACGTGTTACTAATCCGTAGACTTATAGATTGTTGGACTTAAGCCTCGTTTCAGTTCCTAGTACTTCTGTATGTTAACTGTTGATCTTGAGACCTTGATATTGTGCCTCTGAGTGGTTATGCCACCATTTTTGTGAATGTCTCAAATCTTTTCTGAGCATTTACAGCCGTTATGCTGTCCGAGTCATTCCAGGTTTCTAAGTAGTCTGATGCATTTGCAAATCCTTTCCCTCTGGTTTCGATGTTCCTTTATGCCAGCTCAATCACACTAATTGTTGAGTTGAGGTATTCTACTGCCTCGACCTTTATGTTGGAGTTATTATTATGACCCTAGGTGTCTCAGGGGATCATCTAGTGGTCTAGCCATGATCTGTGTTCCCAGTGTGATGATTCTGGCTTTTATTCTCGGAAGCATCCCGTGATGCTACTTGGTAGTAGGTATTCTATTTCTGGGTTTTGAACCCGAGATTCACTCTACTTACTTCATGTTGATAGTGTTTGCTAGTTCCTTCAGGATATTAGTAACTTTGCAATAGTCCTCGAGGTCCGTGGTATTTCCTTCTTCCAAATACTATGGACCGCTATTGGCAGATGTTTATTGGATCAAAAGATCACAATTAGAGTACTCTTGAGGAGATCTCCATTCATAAATCGTGACTCTGCCAGTCCTACCTCTCTGCATGGGTTATCTGGAAGAAATGTTGATCTCGCTCGACATACTAATCTATGCATCCACAACTCAGAAAATTATATGTTCCTTTGAGTTGTCCCTCTTTAGTTGTCTACTGACCTTCGTCTATCAATTGATAGTCAAGGGTATGCATGCATTCGTTTATCGATGCCTATTACCCTTGTGGTCCGTCAAGCCATTCTGTCCTGAATGACTTGGAGAAACAAACTCCAGTACCTCATCCATATCTAGGATTGGGTCAAAGTAGTTGTATTCCGCAGATCAAATGCCAATCCAGCTTTTGGTTCTGTTCTACTTTGAAGTATTACCCCCTTTATGTCAGAATTGTCATGAGAACTGCACCAACTCTCATGAATTTTGACGTAGTGATACTTCTCACCATCATTAGTCATTCCTCGGCCCTCGTGTTGATGCAACCGGAATACCGACAAATGAATTGTGATGTGTGAAATCAATACTCCTAGCAACCTTGTTGCTTGGTAGTTAATGGACAATAATTTCATTCTTAGCGTGTTGGTTTTGAATCATCATTCTAAGGTTGATCATGCTACCTAGTCCTTGTTCTCGGTGCACTCCTCGATCAATGAGTTAGGATTATTTCAAATCCTTGCCCTATTGATCATATCGTCTTGCCCTCAAAAGCGAGATTGTTCTCGAGCTTAGTAACATACCGGTGGTTCGTGATTTTCTGAATATCTTCTCGGAAGTATTACCAGGTTGTTCCCTGACTATTATGTTGAGCTCGTGATCAAGTTGGTTTCTTGTGAACCACTTTCTCTCCAAGAATCGGTGTTAGATATCCCTGAGCTAGTTGGTTAAGCTAGACAACAACTTGGAGAGTTGGAAGATAAAAGCTTGCCTGACTTAGTTCGTTCCAAAGGGATATTCTTGTGTAGTGTGTGTTGAAGAAAGATGATATCTTCATCGATTGGTCCTTGTGATCAGTTGCTGGACCTATTGTCTTATCAATCCTTTGATTTGAGTGTGGGCTATCGTCAAATCAAATCAGTACCAACGATGCTCGTAATGTTGTCTTATTCGTGGTTGATCCCTCGAGCATACACCATTACATCTTTGGTCTGACCAATGCTATCAACGTGTTCACTTAACTATGGAATTCCTTTTAAAAGGAAACCTAGATGAATTGTTGTTGAGCCCATTGACAACATCCTTATCTCCTCCATGATTTTGTTGAACATTAATCTAGTGTTGGAAATTTTTGAAAGCATTTGTTCATGCTAGCTCATGAAGCATATGTTTGGATGAAGGTAGTGACTTCCTTTAATTCATGTGCATCTGATGCAAGTTGCCGCCGTGGATTCGAGAAAGTCAATGTTGCTTTCTTTGGAATCATTCCAAATCAGTCATGCACACGTGCGAAGAATTCTGTGGTATGGAGACTTGCAACCTTCATTCCATATGTGTCCCGAGCACACCAAGCCACTGATTGATTTGTTCAAGGAGAGGGAGTTCCTTCATAAGAGCTAATCCGGACTTATGTAGGGATTTCGATACCCTCGTTGATGGTTCCCCCTCCTGAACTCGGTAGTGTTTTATTGTAAGACTACCATGTGGGCACGCTTGTCTGGGACAACGTATTCACATGTTTGTAGCAGAACCAGCTCATGTTTTAGAGCTTGCTATCGTAGTTCATCTCCCGAGAATCCCGCAACGTCATCTCGTAGATTTGTGTTGCAAACTTTCATTTTTCTTCCTAGCCTCGATGAGTCTGGAATATCCTGACACCAACCAGATCTGAATCTCAGGCAGATATGATGGTTGGAATATTTCCCAAGAATTATAGTATTGGTCGCGCGATAACCGGTAAAGTGGATGTCGTGGCCAACACACCCAGCCGGAAGACCTGTTATTATAATATCTTGATTGATGAAGTTGGCCACCCTCCCATAAGGACTTCGTAGGATTTACTCCCTAGTTGTGCCTTATGATTTTTGAGATCCCGAAGTCCGACCTTTTTACTTGATGTTCTAGATATCAAACCATATCTATGGGTGGATTACGCTAGCACATCAAGGAGAACATTAGAAGCGGAGTGCTAAATGTCTCTCGGTCGATCATCCAGATTTTATTCCCTTGGCCCCGCCAAGGTGAAATCTAAGAAGGTGTTATCTTCCTTTGCATTTGCATCATCCATCATCATTCATCGTGGTAGCAAGTTGTGCTGCCCGGACCCTTGACACGGATATTGGTAAAACCTTGAAGAATGTGGAAATGCTCAAGTTCTTGAGAGCACGCACAAGCGCTACGTGTTATCATCGGCACTAACTGGGTTTGCTCTCAGTCTCCTCGGCAAAGCTATGACCTTTTCAAACAAGTGAATTCACTCTATTGTTGGGTTCTTCCCCAGTTACCAGAATCATTCCCAGCATTTGCATTCTGTTCCCAGCTTGCACCGCCATTGTGCCATTCTACCGACCCCCTCCAAATGATCGCTTGTGATTGCCTTAGGCTGGTATAAAGAGTTTCAATGATCTTTGAATCAAAGGTAATTCTTTTTGCCACTTAAGGGGATATATCTACGAGTCACCTTCCCTAAGGTGCATCGTTATGGTATCATGGCAATTCAACTCCTCGCTACGTTGACAACCGATTACCACCTTAAGCGTGAAGTTGTTGTCTACCTAGTGAACTCTCGTCATCTGTCTCACTCCATTTCTTCAGATCTGTGCTTCGTCTCTCAGCTCAAGAGATGTTGCTATGTCTCATCCCGAGAGTTACTCCTGAGTTGTTCGACCTCCGAGAAGAACGATTCTTTTAGGGTCTTTCCTTTCCTCTCGTTGTCATGTTAGTTGGAGTTCTCAGAACAAGACTTCGAGAAAATGATGGTGAACAAATCAACGTTCAATTGAAGTGCACCCTGCATCGTGAAGATTGTACTAGTTGCGTTACCCCTTCACCTTACCCTACGCTCGAATCTCGGGACGAGATTTTTGTTTAGTGGGGGTGAGTTGTCACATCCCTGGTCCTGTTATGCACTAGGCTAGACCTCATGTGAGCATCATGTTTTAATTCAAATGAAATTTGAATTGGGGAATTTTCAAGCCTCAGAAACCTTCTAAAAATGATCAACATTAAAATCTTCTCAAAGAAGTCCAAGAAAATGTTCCTTTTCAGCTTGAAAAATATTGGCATGAGGTAAAGTGCAAACCAATATTTTTGGAGTGACTGAAACATTTATTTTGGGCCTTTGAGTTAATTCAATAACTATTTGCATTGGATATATATATTATATATAATTAATATATGTCCAATAATTCTGGAACATTTTATGTGGTTTGGTATATTTTAGTTCTAGCCACATAACTATTTTCAGGATTTTATAAAATGGTTTAGTATTTTACTAAACCAAAACAAAACAGAACAAAATAGAAAACAATAAATAAAAGCAGAGAGAGAGAACTTACCTCAGCTTACCTGGCAGCCCACCCGCAGCCCAACACTGTGCAGCCCAGCAGCGGCCCAGCCCACCGCTACCCCCTCCCTGTCGCCTTCCCCCTCGCGCCAGTAGGCAGAGGAGGGACACGGCGCGCGCGCCCGAGCTCGCCACGCCACCACCCTGCTCGTCTGCATCGCCTGGCCACCGCGACGCCGCGCGTCATCTCCTCGGCGCCGCCCCGACCCCCTGGACCCCCTCGCTCTCTCCCTCTCCCTTGTTTCTCTCCTCTGCTTCCTCTCTCTCACTCGCCCGAGCGCAGCCGCAGCCGCGCCACCGTAACGCCGCGGCCACCGTCTCCCCCTCGACCCCTCGCTGTGCTTGCGAGCTCCGTCTCGACGTCCCCGACCTCCTCGACAAGCCACGACGCCACGGACGCGCTGCAACGCCGCCATCACCACCGTCTTCATCGCCATGGCCGGAGATCGCCGCCGCTCGATTCGCAGCAACGAGGACGCCCCCGAGCTCACCAACCCCTTCGTTCGATCCGCTGTGAGCTGCTGCGTCGATCCCCTCCCTCCCCTGGCACTTTTTCTCCTGCTAGCGCCGATATCCACCGGAGCCGAGAGCTCTTCGCCGCCGGCCATGTCGCCGCCGTAGCCACCGTTGCCTAGAGCTGCAACCGAGCACGCGGCCGTGCTCAGTGCAACCCCAGGAGGTCGTAACACCCCCCTTTGCCTCCTGCCGTGCTCCCTAACACCGACTCCGAGCTCGCCCGAGCTCCGGCCGCCGCCGAGGTCGACGCCGTGCTCAACTCCGGCCACCTCGCGGCCTCCCGTCCGTTCCTTTGGATGCGGAGGAGCAAGAGCTTCTCCCTAGTGCCCTCAGCGCGCCAAACCACCGCTCGTAGCGCCAAACCCGCCACCACCCGAACTCCGGCCGCCGCCGTCGTCATGATTGCCGTCGCCTCCGGCCACCCTAGCTTCTCCCGTTGGCCCTGTTAGATGCGCGCGAGCCTGGGCATCCCGTAGAGCCCCTCCGCCGCTCTTTTGGTCATCGGAGGGCGAATCTCGACGCTCTCCGCCGTCCCTGGCCTCGCCAGCGACGAGCCTCGGGTCAACTCCGGCGAGTTTGACCCGGGTTTGACCCCCCTCTCTCTCACTGACATGCGGGCCCCGCCCGGCTAATTAAGTTAGGTTAGTATTAACTAAGCTAGGTTAGTTTAGTTAGACACTGACACTCGGGACCCACCGGTCAGAGTTTGACCGGACTGTGCCACGTTGACCTACTGACGTCATCATGACGTCAGGATGACGCAGTAATGTTTTCTGGATTTGTTTTTATTCAGAAAATTCCAGAAAATTGTATAAACTTCAATAAATCATAGAAAATTAACCGTAACTCCAAATTAAATAAATTATATATGAAAATTTATCAGAAAAATTCAAGGAATCCATCTGTAGCATTTTCATGCATGTTAGAACAACTTATAGCTGCTGTTTAGCACAAATCAATTAAATGGCATTTGAATAATCACATATGGAGTTTAAATTTGAATCTTGTATTCAAACCAACTTCATTTAATCTGTTGCTAGTTGCATTAGCTCAAAACACATTCATTTTGCCATGTCATGATCATGCATCATATTGTGCATTGCATTGATCGTGTTTCTTCTGTGTTGCCGGTGTTGTTCTCCCTCGGTAGACGTTGTACCGACGTTGTGATCGTTGACACTGATGAAGATTCAATGTTATCTTCAGAAGTGCCAGGCAAGCAAAACCCCCTTGTTCATTCCGATACAATCCTACTCTCTCGCTCCTGCTCTTTTTTAATGCATTAGGGCAACAATGATTCATCTGTTACTTGCTGCGGTAGCTGAACCCCTTTATCCTCTGCATGACCTGTCATTCCACAGTAAATAGATGAAACCCACTAGCATGAGTAGGAGTTGTTTGAGCCCTGATGTGCCTACTCATTTATGTTTGTTTGTCATGCCTGCTACTGCTTAGAGTTGAGTCGGGTCTGATTCATCGGGGATGAATCAGAGGCGTGTGAACCTGTCCCACTGTGTGTGAGCTAAGTGTGTGAATACGATTTGGTAAAGGTAGCGGTGAGAGGCCATCTAGGACTACATGGTGGGTTGTCTCATTGCAGCCGTCCTCAGGAACTGAGTTCTGTGTTTGTGATCCATGATTCAGCTACTACCACGCATTGGGCCCGAAACCAATGGACCCTCTCGGCTTCTTAATCACCCTTGTCCTCTGTCCAGGAGTTGCAAGTAGTTTCTGGTGTTTGTAGTATGCTGGAGGCCGTGCGCAGCGCTGACCGTAGGGGTGGGCTGTGATGCGGTAGGCACGTGGCACGGTGTACCGGGCGCCCGTTTGGTGTCTCGGGAACCCTGTTCACATCGTTTGGGGCTGTGAGCGAAACTCCGGCCGGATCTCCTCATGGATGGAACCCAAATAGGCGATAAACCTGGACTAGAGACTTGAGTGTTTAGGTAGGCCGTGGCCGACACCCACGTTGGGCTTCCGCTTGAAGGTTGCCGAGTACATGTCGTGTAAACGGCGGTAAGTGGTGAGAGCGTGTGTGAAGAAGTACACCCCTGCAGGGTTAATATGATCTATTCGAATAGCCGTGTCCGCGGAAAAGGACTTCTGGGTTGCTTATATCAGTTCATAGACAAGTGAAAGTGGATACTCTAAAATACGCAAGATAAGCGTGAGTGCTATGGATGGCGTTCTCGTAGGGAGACGGGAGCGGATCCATAGTGGTGTATTGATATGGTGAATATGTGGACTCGTGTGCGCCACCTCAAAAGAGTTACTTGCAGTCGTAGTTCAGGATAGCCACCGAGTCAAAGCTGGCTTGCTGCAGTTAAACCCCACCATCCCTTTGTTGATAATGATGCATATGTAGATAGTTCTGATGTAAGCCTTGCTGGGTACATTTGTACTCACGTTTGCCTATTTTATGTTTTTGCAGAGAGACTTCAGTCTCACTAGTATTTCCGCGTGGTCTTCGACGTTTAGCTTGTTACCTCAGCTACGATCTTGTGCCTCGATAGGATCTGGTAGATAGTCAGGCTTCTCAGCCTTTTTCAGTTATAGATGTCTGTACCCAGACATGATAGCTTCCGCTTGTGCTTTGAGTTGTATGCTCTAATTGTTGGGTCATGAGACCCATGTTGTAATATCTCGCTCCTCAGAGCCTATTGATAAATTACTTGAGTCATAGAGTCATGTTGTGATGCCATGTTGTATTTGCATATATCGAGCATATTGTGTGTATGTTATTGAAATGCTTGGTATGTGTGGGATCTGACTATCTAGTTGTTTATCTTTAGTAGCCTCTCTTACCGGGAAATGTCTCCTAGTGTTTCCACCGAGCCATGGTAGCTTGCTACTGCTCCGGAACACTTAGGCTGGCCGGCATGTGTCCTTCTTCGTTCCTGTGTCTGTCCCTTCGGGGAAATGTCACGCGATGACTACCGGAGTCCTGTTAGCCTGCTACAGCCCGGTTCACCGGAGTCCTGCTAGCCCAGTGCTACAGCCTGGATTCACTCGCTGATGACCGACACGTTCGATGCTGGGTCATGGATGCCTGTCCCTGTAAGTCTGTGCCACTTTGGGTTTACGACTAGCCATGTCAGCCCGGGCTCCTTATCATATGGATGCTAGCGACACTATCATATACGTGTGCCAAAAGGCGCAAACGGTCCCGGGCAAAGGTAAGGCGTCACCCGTGGAAATACCGTGCGTGAGGCCGCAAAGTGATATGAGGTGTTACATGCTAGATCGATGTGGCATTGAGTCGGGGTCCTGACAGAGGGCTACCCCAACACACCACCCCCATCGACTACGCCGCCGCGAGGGGCGTCCCCGGCAAGGGCATCAAGAACGGAGCCCACACCCATGGAGGAAGAGGGGAACTTGGGCGCTGGTGACTCTGCCACGGCGCCAAATGCTGGCGGGGAGGGGACTTCTGCTTCACAGCCCGGCACTGGTGAGTCGCCTGTCCTCTGTCTCTGTTTTCCCTTATTCTTTTCCTTGGCTTCAATGCTCCCATTACTGCCCAGGCCCTCCTTCAACAGATATGGAGGACGTGGATACTGTTGTTGGAAATATTGCTGAGGAGGCCGCGGCGGAGGCCGACAGGATTGCCGCCAAAGAAGCCGCCAGAGATGCTGACGAGGTCGCCGCCGATGAGGCCACCAAGGATGATGCCGATGACACCGCTGCAGGGGCCGCCAAGGCGACCGGCGAGGCTTCTACCGAGGGTGCCAGTGGTGGGCCTGCCGGGGAAGCCGGCAAGGCCACCACCGAGGAAGAGGTGGTTGATGATCAACCCCCCCCCCCTCCTCAACCTCGGGCCCCGGCAGATATCTGAAGGTGGGCGACGATCTTATCATCCATCTCCCAGGGGCATCAAGTTCCCGGGCGCCCGCTGAAGGGGAAGTCTTCGACGGCGAGGTGCTTGCCCCCACCGGGCTCGAGGTTGTCGATGAGCCGGGCGTTGGCGGTGATGGTTCTCTAGAAGAGCAGCTTTTCCACGCTATGGGGGCCAACTTCCAAAAACTCCAGGCGCTCTACCGTGTCCGTCTGGACAAGGTTAAGTCCAGGACGGCAACGGTGGACCAGGCGGAGGTGGATTTCAAGGCGCGCGTTGCTGAGACGCAGACCTGGTTCCACCAGACTCGCAAGGAGCAAAGGGCCTTTCAGGAGGAATTGGCCAAGCGCAATGTCGAGCTCACCATGAAGATGGCTGACAACGAGAAGGCCCAGGAAAAGGCGGCGAACTTGGCTACCGCGGCCGAGGCCGTCCGGAACCAGCATCAAGCCACACTGGATTCCCAGGAAGAGGACCTCATCATGCGTGAGGCGAAGCTTGCCGCAGCGCTCCGTGGCAAGGATGAGGAGCTCGAGGCCCTTGTTGCGCGGCGGACTCGCGAGCTGGAGCAGAGGCACAAGGAGGCACTCGATGCCCAGGCTCTGGCCCCTGCCGGCAAAGTAAGGGAGTTGGAGGTGGAGCAGGACGAGCTGAAGGAGCGGGCCTTCAAGCTGTCCAACGAGAAGAGCACGCTCAACAACGCCTTGGTAGAGGTGCAAGGAGCGGTCATCAGCAGGGCTGAGGAGCTCTCCGAAGCGCAAAACTCCATCAGACATCTCAAGCTGAAGCTGGAGAATCTCGAGAAGATGTTGTCGGAGAGCAGGGCTCGGGAGGAGACCTTGACCAGGAGCCTGGAGGAGGAGAAGCAGCTGCGGGAGAACGAGGCCGCCTCCCACCAGGAATATGTGGCGGGCGAGAACAGATGGATCAGCCGTCTGGAGGAGGTCGCCGGCAGGGTCACCTCGCAGTTGGCCATCATGGGGATGCCAAACGTGAGGTATGCCCCTGAGCGCAGCGGGACCGTCAACACCAAGCTGACCCTGTTCTTCGAGGGCGTCCTCAGAGCCTTGGCTTATCTTCACTCCAACCGAGCGGCCACGTTGGCCGGGAAAGCCCGGCGACTTTGCCGGGGGGGTCATGACCAAGGTCCTCACCAAGATGGTGTACTGGAATCCCGACCTCGACTTCGGTGCCGCGATGGATAGCTTGCCGGATGGTATTGACCTCACGGTGCTCAAGGAGCGCATCAAGCCCGTCATCAGCAGCATCGACGAAATCAAGAGGGTGGAAGGCCAGCGCCGGGATTAGGCATCTCGTTCTTCACCGCTGTTGCAGGTTCATGACCAAGACAAATTTCATCTTTAGTTAGAACCGCAGCAATGATGTGATGTAATATAACTTTGCAGTACTTTTAATTTCATGCACGCTATTTCCCCGTTCAATTCCTCTTTGTATGCACGCCCTACGTCGATTGGGTAGGCTCGCCGGCGCGGAAGCCCCTAGCGGCGTTTTGGGGACGGATCCCCATGGGCCTGCTGGGTACGCGTGCTGCCGGACGAGCCACCTTTCCATTCTGAACGCGGCCGCTCGAACTGTCAAGCTTGACTCGAGTCAGAATCAAGAGCGTTGTTGATCGTGGAAAGCTACTCTGCCATTCTCGACGCAGCCACTTGAGCTGTTGAGCGGACTCGAAACAGGGCAAGGGCGTTGCCAATCGTGGGAGAGCCCCCTGGCGTGCAGGTTTCTCATACAAAGGCGTGACATCTCTGGGGGGGAATAACCTCATATAAGAAGGATAGAACAAATAAGGGTTCAGTGCAACTTAGCTTATGTTTGTAGTCGCTCGAGCACTGATCTTCCTGCCTCCTTCCCTCTCCAAGAGCCACGAAGACGAAGGAGTGTTGGGCTGATTGCTAGAGCCAATTCTCACAACTGCGCCCCCTACCTGGCGCGCCAAAGATGTCGGTGGGAACGACACCTATGGGATCACAAGAATCCCTACGGTTAGCGGGGCGCGGGGTCGTGAGAAGAGCGGATCTAACAGGTAGCACACAGCTTGTTTATCCAGGTTCGGGCCGCAAGGATGCATAAAACCCTACTCCTGCTTTGGTGGATTGTATATCTGTGTTCTTGAGCTAGCTATGGGGCGTGAGGAGCTCCAAAAAGCCGAATCCCTCTCCTGGTCGCATCGGGCCTCCTTTTATAGAAAAAGGGGTTGCCACAGTGGCACACAGGAGGTGAAAAGGGTACAGTGATGCGAGGTTATCCCTCGCATTACATGACAAGGCGCATTTAATGCGTCTTGCTTAGGTGTCCTTGCTTTATCGGGGACGGGGGAGAAACCTGTCTCGTCCGTCGCCGCTCCTTCTTGTGTCGACACGCACCCTGGCCAGCGACGCCTGCGATGCCACATAGGTAGGCAGGCAGCTGAGGTGGCGCAGTGGTGGGTCTTCATGAAGATCTGCATGCCGCCACGTAGGTGCCTGCCCAGCTGGTTGGGTCGGCAGATGCATGCATGCGGCGGTGGAGGTTTAGTCGATGTGGGCCTGATGGTGGCCCTGCGGGTGTCCTCAGTAAGGGCCTTGCCGGGGCCCTGGCAAGGGCTTTGCTAAGGCGCCTGCTGTCATCCCCGGCAAGGCGCTTGCCGGGGGCCTTGTGGTCTTCCTCGGCTGGGATCCTGCCAAGGGTTGTCGTCTCCTTAGTGCGTATCTGATCTTGAATATCTTCACAAAGATCTGCATGCCGCCACGGGGATGTCTCCCGAATCCTTGCCCTTTGGGGGCAGTGGACTCAAGGGTGATTTGCTCCGTAGGCGAGGGACGAGTCGCCACGGCAAGGGTCTTGCCGGGGCTGCTGGGACTGTCTCCCGGCAAGGATCTTGCCGGGGGAGTCCGCTTCGTCCCCTTTGCTCTCCATGGTCTTGGCCTTGGCGTCGTTCTAGTCCCCTTGAGCTTCGGTCTTACCCTGGCTCACCTCCCTTGCCTTGCTTGGTGTGGTGGTGCCCGTGGCTCAGACTGCCCGTGCACAGTTATAGGGGTACAAAAAGTGTACCCCTCTTTTTGCACACCGACAAGCACCTACAACATAATCACTAGCATCACACATAATTTGAAATGGTAAATTCCAATTAGGTGGTTGAACAATAGGTGCAGAGATCAATGCTTTCTTAAGTATTTCAAATGCTTCTACACAATCATCATCAAAAACAAATGGTATATCTTTTTGTAATAAATTAGTCAGAGGCCGAGAAATTTTTGAGAAGTCCTTAATGAACCTCCTATAAAATCCGGTGTGACCATGGAAACTTCTTATACCTTTGATGTCCTTGGGGCATGGCATCTTTTCAATAGCATCAACCTTGGCTTTATCAACTTCAATGCCTCTTTCAGAAACTTTATGCCCCAAGACATTACCTTCATTAACCATAAAGTGGCACTTTTCCCAATTCAAGACAAGATTAGTTTCTTCACATCTCTGCAAAACTCGATCAAGGTTGCTCAAGCAATCATCAAAAGAAGATCCATAGATGGAAAAATCGTCCATGAAAACCTCACAAATCTTTTCAAAAAAGTCAGAGAATATAGCCATCATGAATCTTTGAAAGGTAGCAGGTGCATTACATAAACCAAAAGGCATACATCTATAAGCAAAAGTACCAAAAGGGCAAGTAAAAGTAGTCTTTGGTTGATCCTTGGCTGACACAGGTATTTGAGAGAAACCAGAATAACCATCTAGAAAGCAAAAATGTGTATGTTTGGATAATCTTTCTAACATTTGATCGATAAAAGGTAAGGGGTAATGATCCTTTTTAGTGGCCTTATTTAATGTGCGGAAATCAATTACCATCCTATAACCTGTAATAATTATTCGAGGGATCAATTCATCTTTATCATTAGGAACGACAGTAATACCTCCCTTCTTAGGGACACAATGGATAGGACTTACCCACTAACTATCAGCAACGGGATAGAATATACTTGCCTCAAGGAGCTTTAGTATTTCCTTTCTTACCACTTCTTTCATTTTAGGATTCAGCCGTCGTTGATGATCACGAACTGGTTTAGCATCTTCTTCCAAATTTATTTTATGTTGACATAGAGTGGGACTAATGCCCTTAAGATCATCAAGAGTATACCCAATAGCAGCACGATGCTTCTTCAGAGTTTTCAATAATCTCTCTTCCTCATGCTCTGAAAGGTTAGCACTAATAATAGCAGGATATATCTTTTTCTCATCAAGATAAGCATATTTAAGAGTATCAGGCAACGGTTTAAGCTCAAACACGGGATCACCCTTGGGTGGAGGAGGATCCCCTAGGATTTCAATAGGCAAATTGTGTTTCAGAATAGGTTCCTATTTAAAGAATACTTCATCTATTTCCCTTCTTTCATTCATAAACATATCATTTTCATGGTCTAGCAAATATTGTTCTAAAGGATCACTAGGAGGTACGGCAATAGAAGCAAGACCAATAATTTGATCCTTACTAGGTAATTCTTCTTCGCGGTGTTGTCTACTAAATTTAGAGAAATTAAATTCATGAGACATATCATCTAAACCGATAGTAACAACATACTTTTTGCAATCTATCTTAGCATTAACAGTTTTTAAGAAGAGTCTACCAAATATAATGGGACAAAAGCTATCTTGTGGGGGAACCAAGAACAAGAAAATCAGCGGGATATTTAGTTTTCCCACACAAGACTTCAACATCTCTAACAATTCCCATTGGTGATATAGTATCTCTATTGGCAAGTTTAATTGTGACATCAATATCTTCTAACTCAACACATGCAATATCATGCATGATTTCTCTATATAGGCCAATAGGTATTGCACTAGCACTGGCACCCATATCACATAAGCCATGATAACATTGATATCCTATTTAATAGAAATAACAGGCATGCCTACCACCGGTCTAGGTTTATCTTTAGCACAAGGTTTAGCAATTCTAGCAGTTTCATCACAGAAATAAATAACATGCCCATCAATATTATCAACCAAGAGATCTTTAACAATAGCAATATTAGGTTCAACTTTAACTTGCTTAGGAGGTGTATATGTTCTAATATTGCTTTTATGAACCACAGTTGAAGCTTTAGCATGATCCTTTATCCTAACAGAGAAAGGTGGTTTCTCAACATAAGAAGTAGGAACAATAGGATCATTATAAGTGATAATCTTTTCTTCAACTTTAATAGGTGCAGCTACTTTTACTTCTATGGGAGGATGATATTTAAACCACTTCTCCTTGGGGAGATCAACATAAGTAGCAAAAGATTCACAGAAAGAAGCTACTATCTCAGAGTCAAGTCCATATTTAGTGCTAAATTTACGGAAAACATCGGTATCCATAAAAGATTTAACACAACCAAACTTAGGTGTCATACCTAACTCCTTACCTTCGTCGAGGTCCCAATCTTCAGAGTTGTGTTTAATTCTTTCCAATAAATCCCATTTGAATTCAATAGTCTTCATCATAAAAGAGACAGCACAAGAAGTATCGAGCATGGTGCGATTGTTATCAGAACGACGAGCATATAAATTTTGAATAATCATCTCTCTTGAGAGCTCATGATTGGGGCATGAATATAACATTGATTTAAGCCTCCCCCAAGCTTGAGCGATGCTTTCTCCTTCGCGAGGCCAAAAATTATATATATAATTGCAATCACGATGAACAAGATGCATAGGATAAAACTTCTGATGAAATTCCAATTTCAATCGTTTGTAGTTCCATGACCCCGTATCATCACATAGCCTATACCATGTCAATGCATTTTCCCTCAAAGATAAAGGGAAGACCTTCTTCTTAACAACATCTCCGGATACACCTCCAAGCTTAAATAATCCACAAACCTCATCCACATATATTAGGTGCTCATCAGGATGCATTGTTCCGTCTCCTGCAAAAGGATTATCTAGCAGTTTTTCTAACATACCCGAAGGAATTTCAAAGCAAACATTTTCATTTTCAGTAGGTTCAGTAGGTTGAGGAGCAACTATTTGCTCTACTGGTCGGGGTGAAGATACCCCGAACAAGCCCCTCAGAGGATTACTTTCCATAGTAACAAGTGACAGTAAATTTCAGCACACTATATAAATTTTCCTTACCAAATTCCACCTACCAAAGGCGCTTCACTCCCCGGCAACGGCGCCAGAAAAGAGTCTTGATGACCCACAAGTATAGGGGATCTATCGTAGTCCTTTCGATAAGTAAGAGTGTCAAACCCAACGAGGAGCAGAAGGAAATGATAAGCGGTTTCCAGCAAGGTATTCTCTGCAAGTACTGAAATAAGTGGTAACAGATAGTTTTGTGATAGGATAATTTGTAACGAGCAACAAGTAACAAAAGTAAATAAAGTGCAGCAAAGTGTCCCAATCCTTTTTGTAGCAAAGGACAAGCCTGTACAAACTCTTATATAGAGAAAAGCGCTCCCGAGGACACATGGGAATATCGTCAAGCTAGTTTTCATCACGTTCATATGATTCGCGTTCGGTACTTTGATAATCTGATATGTGGGTGGACCGGTGCTTGGGTGTTGTCCTTACTTGGACAAGCATCCCACTTATGATTAACCTCTATTGCAAGCATCCACAACTACAACAAAAGTATTAAGGTAAACCTAACCATAGCATGAAACATATGGATCCAAATCAGCCCCTTACGAAGCAACGCATAAACTAGGGTTTAAGCTCTGTCACTCTAGCAACCCATCATCTACTTATTACTTCCCAATGCCTTCCTCTAGGCCCAAATAATGGTGAAGTGTTATGTAGTCGATGTTCACATAACACCACTAGAGGAGAGACAACATACATCTCATCAAAATATCGAACGAATACGAAATTCACATGACTACTAATAGCAAGACTTCTCCCATGTCCTCAGGAACAAACGTAACTACTCACAAAGCATATTCATGTTCATAATTAGAGGGGTATTAATATGCATAAAGGATATGAACATATGATCTTCCACCAAATAAACCAACTAGCATCAACTACAAGGAGTAATTAACACTACTAGCAACCCACATGTACCAATCCCGGACTTGGAGACAAGAATTGGATACAAGAGATGAACTAGGGTTTTGAGAGGAGATGGTGCTGGTGAAGATGTTGATGGAGATTTCCCTCTCCCGATGAGAGGAGTGTTGGTGATGACGATGGCGATGATTTCCCCCTCCCGGAGGGAAGTTTCCCCGGCAGAACAGCTCCACCAGAGCCCTAGATTGGTTCCGCCAAGGTTCCGCCTCGTGGCGGCTGAGTTTCGTCCGAGGAGATGGCTTATGATTTTTTTTCCTCATCGAAAGACTTCATATAGCAGAAGATGGCCATCGGAGGGCCACCAGGGGGCCCACGAGGTAGGGGGCCGCGCCCAGGGGGGTAGGGCGCGCCCCCACCCTCGTGGGCAGGGTGTGGCCCCCCTGGTGAACTTCTTGCGCTCGGTATTTTTATATATTCTGAAAACGTCTTCTGTGAAGTTTCAGGACTTTTGGAGCTGTGCAGAATAGGTCTCTAATATTTGCTCCTTTTCCAGCCCAGAATCCCAGTTGTCGGCATTCTCCCTCTTTATGTAAACCTTGTAAAATAAGAGAGAATAGGCATAAGTATTATGACATAATGTGTAATAATAGTCCATAATGCAATAAATATCGATATAAAAGCATGATGCAAAATGGACGTATCACCTGCCTGATCTCCTCGCCCGCCGCCCGGGATTCGGCCCGCGCCTCCTCAGCCTCTTGAAGGGCCTTGACAAGGCCGATCGTCTGGGCTTTCTCCTTCTCTTCTAAGGACTTGCACTTGCTGGCGGCGTCCTTGAGCGCTTGCTCCACTTCGGTCACCCGCTCCTCGTATCGACAACGGACGACCTGCTCGGACTTTAAGTCCTCAGCCACTTTATCAGCGGACGCCTTGTTCACCAGGGCCTGCTCCTTGACCTGGGCAAGTTCATCCCTAAGGGTCTCGTCTGCAACAGAACTGCCTACAATCACACACATAGCATTGCACGAGCTTTGACTCAAAATCTGCATATTAAATACAGGCATGAACAAGATATTCTGAAACATACCTTGCGCCTCGTCAAGCCTCTCGTTGATGCGAACGAAATCCTCATCGGCCAGCCTCAGCTTACACTTGAGCTCAGACACTTCGGCGGCCTGGGCGGTTGCCGCTAACAGTGAAGCCTGCTTCTCAAAATAGAAAAGTACATTATCTCCTGCAAGTATTATCGATCCTCTGTTCGACCTCTTCTCAAAAGCCGAACAGAGTCTCAGGGCCTACTATCTATATACAGACATATTTTTTATATGGAGAGCGGCCAAGAACATTACACGCCTACCTCGAAGCTTGTTAGCAGGCTAGTGAAGTCTTCATTCAACCTGCTCTTGGCAGACTGAACCTTCTCAATCACCACACCCATTAGGGTGCAGTGCTCCTCCACGATGGAAGCACATTGCAGTGCCTCCATCAGTATGTTCGGCACCTCCAGAACAGTGGAGATCGCCGCTGGAGTTGGCACTTCCCCCTCTGAAGGGGGCTGCTTATTCGGTTCCAGGGCTACTTGGGTTCCCAGAATGGTGTTCTGCTGGAGGCCAGACTGGTCAAGACTCCCAGTCTCTACAGGGGTGGTTCCGCCCGTGTTTTCGGGGACTGAGGTATTACCCTCTGCCACCGTGTTGTCGGCTTCCTGTGCCACCCTGTGCCCCGGAGAGGCTCTTCGGGACAACACCTCGGTGTCGTCCGTGGCAATAGACGGGGAGGCTCGCGAAGGTGACTCACTCTCCATCATCGTCGGATCTAAAGAGTTCCCCTCCGATGATTGTTGGGGAAGATCACGGGCCGGGCTACACCATGCAAAGCGTCAAATACCATAATCATGCATCAAAATTAAACTCATGTACGGCATCTTCGGATACTTACGAATCGGCAAGAGGCTTTGGCCTGGGGCGCCATCTAGGGATGGCCTCGACGTCCGAGTCTGAGCCGTCTGGGAGGGATATTTTCCCCTTTTGGGCACCTCCGCCTTTGGATCTTCGGAGGCCGCTCTTTTCTTATTCTTCCCCTTCAGGGAAAGGTTGTTGTCAGCCTCCTCCTCCTCTTCGTCCTCAGCCTCCTCGGAGGAGTGAGTTTCGGTCTCTCTGGACATCGCGTCCGAAGTACCTTTGCGGCGGAGGCCCTCTTTGGCTTCCTTCTTCTTCTTCTGGATCTTTTTCTCCAGCGCCTGATAGGGTTCCAGGACCAACATCCTCATTAAAAGAGTATCTGCTGGGTTTTCGGGCAATGGAGCTGGACATCTGATCCGCTCTGCCTTCTTTGTCCAGCCCTGTTTTACAGGATGGAATTCTCAGTACACTCCCTCTTTTGATTAATGAGCTATGTTATGTTCGGAAACATAGTACTTACTAGGGAGGCTGGATGATTACAGTCGAGGCCGATGTCCTCGGACGTCTCTAGCCATGACTTTTGAGTCTTGAAAAGTAGCTTCTAGATCGCTTCATGCATCGTGCCGAAGAATCGCTTCAGGATCTGTGGTGCTTCTGGATTGAACTCCCACAAGCGGAGAGGCCGGCGTTGGCAGGGAAGGGACCGGAGGATGAGCATTACCTGGATCACATATGTGAGGCTGGCGCCCTTCTCTATGATATTTTTGATGCGCTTCTTCAACATGAGCACCTCGTCGGATGATCCCCGGTCCAGACCCTTGTTGGTCCATGACGCAAGCCGCAGCGTGGGTCCATATTGGAATACAGGGGCGGCCGCCCATTTGGTGCCACGGGGTTCAGTGATATAAAACCACTCCTGCTGCCATATCCGAACGATCTCCATGAAGGCTCCTTTGGGCCAGATAACCTTGGGAAGCTTGCTCACCATGGCGGCGCCGCAATCTGCGTGTTGCTCGTCAACCACCTTCGGCTTCACGTTGAAAATCTTGAGCCACAGACCAAAGTGCGGAGGAATGCCTCACACACGACGATAAATGCCGAAATATGAAGAAAAGAGTTCGGGGGCAGATCATGAAAACCTAGCCCGCAGTAGAACATGGACCACGAACAAAGGGGTGGAGGGGAAACCCTATCCCATGGAGAAAGTGAGGGAGGAACACGACCCTCTCACCGGGCTCTGGAGTGGGGATAACTTGCTCCTTGGCTGGGAGTCTGTGTCTGATTTTCATTGTCAAGTACCGCGCCTCCCGAAGCTCCTTGATGTCCTTCTCCATCACGGAGGAGGCTGTCCACTTGCCTTGCAAGCCGGATCCGGACATGGGCGGAGTATTTGGTGGTGATGAGAAAGATTGGGACTTGGGCGCTGGAGCTCGAGGACGGATGGGTTGAGGAAGGAGAAGGTGTGGGGAGAAGAGATGAATTCTTATCCTCTTATTAAGGCCGTGAATATCAAGCGCCCCCCCCCACACACACAAAGCCTTAAAACTTGCCTATTCCCAAGGGGTCGTGCAAAACAGCATGGTTGGATTACCCAAACCCGTATTGATGAAAATCCCATAATAAGGGGACACGATCTTTGCTTTGACAAGACGTGTCAATGAGGACCGCGCCTCGAAATACGAAGCGGGAGGCTAAAAATGGTTCGAAATAATAATAATAAGGCCAGAACATAACGTCTCGCCGAAAAAGTTGTCCATGGACACGACTTATTTTGATTAAGTGTTTTGCCCTTGTGGTTCAGGGTTGTGACTATTATACAGAGCCAAACATAGTTCTTTTGGCCAACTTCTTTGGAGTATTCGGAGGAGGAACCCGCCTTGCAATGCCGAAGACAATTTGCACGCCAGACACATCGTCATTGAAGCTTGGTTCAGGGGCTACTGAGGGAGTCCTGGATTAGGGGGTCCCCGGGCGTCCAGGCTATGTGATATGGGCCGGACTAATGGGCCGAGAAGATACAAAATAGAAGGCCTTCCCCCATGTCCGGATGGGACTCTCCTTTGCATGGATGGCAAGCTTGGTGTTTGGATGTGAAGATTCCTTTCTCTGTAAACCGACTTTGTACAACCCTAGGCCCCTCCGGTGTCTATATAAACCGGAGGGTTTAGTCCGTAGTGGAAATCATAATCCTACAGGCTAGACATCTAGGGTTTAGCCATTACGATCTCGAGGTAGATCAACTCATGTAACCCCTATACTCATCAAAGTCAATCAAGCAGCAAGTAGGGTATTACCTCTATCAAGAGGGCCCGAACCTAAGTAAACATCGTGTCCCCTGCCTCCTATTACCTTCGATCCTCAGACGCACAGTTCAGGACCCCCTACCCGAGATCGACCGGTTTTGACACCGACACCTGCCTCGCCCCTCGGTGAGCTACCATTTTTTTAATCATTTTTTTGCATTATTTTGCTACTGTTGGATGGATGAATGGATGCATGGATGGATGTTGGATGTTGTTAGGTTGTTAGGTTGATAGATGGATGAATGTTTTATATGTCTTAGATGGATAGATGTTGTGATGTTGTTAGATTGATAGATGGATGAATGTTGTGATGTAGGTGAAATTCGACACCCAAAATGAATTATCATAGTTAAAAAAGCAACTTGAGTCACTTAGTTTATAAAATAGTTAACGAAGTTTTTATTTTCATTTTGTGATGTTGTCAAATAGCTATGTGAGATGTGCTCCAAAACTGGTATAAGATGAGTGGTTATTTTATCATGATGATCTTGTTAACAAAATTGAAGGACAAAATTTGACACTTGAGGAAATATGATTTTTTTCATAGTTTAAAGTGTCAATGCTTAATGTGAGGTGATGACCTAATTTTTTTCACTCGATGGAATTAACAGGATTAGTGGTGTTCCATCTTCGTGGAGTGATTGTCGATGTTGGAGGTGTTGGTCCACGATCGTCCCTCCTTTAATCGACTACATCCTCTACATTGGAGGGTGAGCAACAATTCCATGACCTCGTCCGCTTTTTTTCCATGTCACTAGATTTCATTTTCACATCAAGTTGCGTAACCTAGGCGTCTCCCGTTCGAAAGGGTTGCATCGATAAATATGCATTCAATTGCATATTTATCACCGCAGTTCTTTCGAATTGTCCAGCATTTTCCATGGACAACCCGAGGATGTGTATATTGGGTACGTTGTCCATGCTCTACCCCGTTCCGAGACGGGATTTCGGCAGTGCCTCCCCGTTGTTCTCCGGATGCACATTCTCCCGACATTTTGCTGAGACGTGTATTTGGAGAACAGTGGGGAGGTGTTGCCGAAATTTTGTCTCGGAATGGGGTAAAGCATGGATAGCGTACTCAATCTACACATTCTCGGGTGCGATTAGGACCCATCTTTACCTATTAGAGATGTAGGTGGGTTAATTGTTGTTTCTCGTCAACCCTATAAAAATAAAATATTAATGTGAGTAATCTAAATGAATCCTTAATTTTGTTATGTGGCTTCCAATAAAGCAGAGATGGCAGATAATCAGTGGATGTATAGTGGGTTTTTCCATCAGAATCAAGTAACAGCAGAGTGGGTCGAGAAAACTGATGTGTTTTTTAGAGATATTCCGTAGTCCAATGAGGATGGTGCCAGAATGCCCCTGTGCCAAATGTAAGAGACGTATGTGCAGAGATAAGAGTGAGATGACTAAGCACCTTCGCACGCATGGATTTATGCCCAACTTTAATATGCCGATAAACTTTGCCCAGCGGGACCGTGGTAGAGAGGAGGTGATAAGACATCGCATCGCTGGTTATGAGGACGATGGGGTTAGAGACATGCTAGATGATGTCTTTGCTGCAGAACCGACACCTCTGTCACATCCAGCGAATGAACCGGAGGAGCCGGAGGAAACCGCAAAGGCCTTCCTGGGTATCTTGGCCTCGTTAAAGAAACCTCTTTATGAGGGTGCCAAGCTCTCTGTGTTGGATGCCATCTCGCAAGTGATGCCAGTCAAGGCCGAGTACGGTTGTAGCCAAGGTTGCTTCGAAGCATTTCTGGGAGTATGGGCTAACAGCCTCCCTGAGGGCCATGAACTGCCGAAAACCATGTACGCTACGAAGAAAATCATGAAGGCGCTCTCCATGGATTATGAGAAAATACATGTTTGTCCAAAGAATTGCCTTTTGTTTAGGCATGAGTATGCGAATGACAACTACTGTAGGAAATGTGGTTCATCTCAGTATATTGAGGTGGTCGATGAGCAGGGTCAGAAGAAGCAGCTAAAAATCACTGTGAAGGTTCTTAAGTATCTTCATTTCATACAAATACTGCAATGCCTTTTCATCACCGAGGAGTCTGCCAAAATGATGAAGTGGCACAAGGAAGGGAAAAGGTACAATCCAAATAAAATTTTATATCCATCAGAAGGTGAAGCATGGAAGTCATTCGATATAGAATACCCTGAGGAAGCAGCCGAGGCTGGGAATGTCAGAATTGCTATATCAGGTGATAGGTTCAATCCATATGGTATGTCGTCTAATCCATACAGCCGCTGGCCCATGTTTGTTATTCCGCTCAATCTCCCTCCCGGCGCCATAATGCAATGCAAGACCATGTCCCTGTCACTTGTAATTCCGGGGCCTGAATATCCTGGGAAAATTTGAGTGTGTTTATGCAGCCGTTGGTGGATGATTTGCACCATTCTTGGTACTTCCCCAGGTTGACATACGACCGCATCTGTAGAAAAAATTCTTGATGAAAGTTTGGCTACAATATTGCATGCAAGACTTTCCCGGCTATGTGTAAGTGCATCTAGTGCCACCCCTAGTTGGTTTTGGAGTATTGAGGACAAACCTAGTTGAGGGACTAATGTGTTTGTGAGAATTGCAGGAAAACACAGGTAGAAGTCCCTCATTGATTCGGTTTTACTACCAGAGATGACCCCTAAAATGTATGAAGACATTGAAGACAAAGGTGGTACATGAAGATATTCACTTTGAAGACTATGACAAAAGAAGACACGTTATGAAGCATATGGAGCTCGAAGACTTAGATCTTTCGTAGTTCTTTTTCTTTTGTGTTGAGTCATAGGAACCACCATACTGTTAAGTGGGGTCCAGGAGAACCAGTCAGAATGACTGAAGTGATGCCTAAATCAAAAAACCTATGTCTTCGAGTGAAGACAATGAGAGTGAATCTTGTCCAGAGCCGGACAAGTCAGCTTTGCTTGTAGCCCAAGTAAAGTTGCCATGAGAGTTCGAAATCTGACCGTTGAGACACGTGTCAGTTCCTTAGTGACCCAGGGTCATTTCGGACAAATCAGGTCGGGTTGCCAAGTGGCTATAAATAGCCCACCCCCACAACCATAAACGGTTGGCTGCTCAGATTTCAGTGCACGGCTTTTGTCGTTTGAGAGCAACCCACCTCGAAGCCTTTGAGAGAAAATTCCTAGCGAGGAGAAAAGCCCTAACCACCCAGAGCCAGAGTAAATTGGGCATCACCTAAGTCTTCTTGTCTGTGTGATCTGAAGACTTATTACACTTGAGGACTGTGAATCCTCCAGAAGGTTAGGCGTTGCGTTCAGAGCATCCAAGAGACATTGTGGACTGCCAGTGAACGAAGTTTGTGAAGGTTTGGGAGTCTACCTTGAAGACTTACCAGAGTGATTGGGCGAGGACTAAGTGACCTTAGCTCAAGGAGAATACGGTGAGGACTTGGTGTCCTGAACTGTGTGTTCAGGACTGGGTGTCCGGGACTGTGTGTCCTAAGGTTTAAATACCTAGCCGCTCCAACCAGACGTACAGTTGTCACAGCAACTGGAACTGGTCCAACATATCATTGTCTTCAACGAGTCACTGGTTTCATCTTCAC
Source organism: Triticum dicoccoides (assembly GCF_002162155.2). Classification (NCBI taxonomy): domain Eukaryota; kingdom Viridiplantae; phylum Streptophyta; class Magnoliopsida; order Poales; family Poaceae; genus Triticum; species Triticum dicoccoides. Next base: position 134,637,882 of record NC_041392.1, on the reverse strand, counting down.
TTCCTTTTCTTACTGTTACTCATTGTGAAGCCATTGCATGCTTGCTTTATCTTTTGTCTTCACAACGTGAATGTATGATCTGTTTGGCTTCATAACTTCTTCCTACCTGATCCTTATTACACTGAAGCTGTTTGTCATTGTGCTTTCACTCTATTGAATACATGACCATGGTTGGCCTAGTGTAATCTAACTTCCGCTGCATAGTAATAGGCATAATCTTCACTGTTTGTCTTCATAACTCTCATGTTTTGAAGACTTTCATAAAAATCGCCTACTCACCCCCCCCCTCTAGTCGATATAACGCACTTTCAATTGGTATCAGAGCAAGGTGCTCCCTTGTTCTGTGTGATTCGGTTTAACCACCTGCAGTTTTAGCTATGTCGACTGCAGGGATAATCAAAGTCTCCGCTGCTTGCCCCGTCTTTGATGGAACTGAATATCCCTACTGGAAGAATAAGATGCGCATGCATCTTGAAGCTATTGACGTCGACCTATGGTATGTCGTCGAGAACAGTGTTCCCAAGGCTGGAGAAGGTGTCACTGCTGCTGATGTCAAGAAGTTCACTCAACTGGACTCTACTGCCAAAAATATCATTTGTGGTCATCTGACAAAAGGACAGTATGGCCGTGTGAGTGCTTTGAAGACATCCAAGCTGGTCTGGGACTGGCTCTCCAAGGTCAATGAAGGCGTCTCAACCCAGAGAGATCAAAGAATCAGTGTTCTTTGCAACCTCTTCAACCGCTTCAAGCGAAATGACAATGAGAATGTCCAGCACACATTTGACCGGCTCACTGACATCACAAATGAGCTTCAAGCCCTCGGCGCCACTGAGATCACCAAACATGAAATCGTCAAGACGCTGCTGAGATCACTTGATAGTTCGTTTGACATCCTGGCCCTGATGATTCAAGAACGTCCTGATTTCAAGACACTCGATCTGTCTGACATACTTGAGAGGCTCAACACACATGAGTTTCAGCTTTTTGAGAAAAGAGATATCTACGGTCCAAACTATGGGCGAACTCATGCCTTGAAGGCAAAAGTTGTTTCCTCATCTGAAGAAGAATCTGACTGCAGTTCTGATGATCCTGAAGACATTGGAAGAGAACTTGCAATGCTAGTGAAGAAGTTCCAAAAATTCACCAAGAAGAAAGGCTTCAGAAAATCTTCACGATCAAGCTCAAGGAATGATGAAGCTTCTGCTCATGACTACAAGAAGAAAACATGTCACAAGTGCAAGAAAACTGGACACTTCATCTCTGAGTGTCCACAGTGGGACAATGAGAACAGAAGGAAGAAGAAGAGCAAGGAATATGATTCTGACGACAAGAAGAAGAAGAAATACTCAAAGTCTTCTTCCAAGTCTTCTTCAAAGTCTTCATCACACAAGAAGATCTCATCTGGCAAGGCACGTGCATTTGTTGGCAAGGAGATGGATTCAGAGGAGGAGTCCGCATCTGAGGAGGCAGAGGTGGAGTCTGAGGAAGAGTCTGATTCTGGCATTGCGAGTCTGGCTACAGCAAACGTCGCCAAGTCCATCTTCAACACTAAAGACAATGACTGCATCACCGACACCGACGCAAATGACAAGAACGACTCCACTCCTACCTACTGCTTCATGGCACGCGGTGCCAAGGTAAACACACGCACTACTCGCTATCAAACATCTAGTGACGATGACTCTGACTGTGATTCAAAACCCAGCTACAAAACACTTGCTAAAATTGCAACTGAACAACAGAAAGCTATGGAACATATTCAAAAACTGTTAGACAGAAGCGATGATCTGTTGGGTGCCGAAATGACTCGATCTGAATCCTTAATTGAAGACATAAAAAACCTTCACCTTAAGTATCAGGAACTTGAAGATCGACTTGATACTCTCTCAACAACTCATGAAAAGCTTTCCTATGATTATCTTCAAAGGAAGCAAGAACTTGAGAAATTGAGAGCGGCTCATGAAGATCTTCAAAAGGAAAACGAGTCACTTCGCGCCAAACAGATCAGTCCAGCTCAGGAAGGATTTGAACCACCATGTCTTAAATGCATTGAGCGTGATAATGCTACTTCTGTTGCTGAATGTTCCACTGCTACTACTGTTGCAATATCTTCAACTGTTGATGTGGTAACTAACCCCTCTACTGAGGATACCACTGCTATTGCTGATGAGAATGCTAGGTTGAAGACATTGCTTGAAACAGGGATGTACAAAAGTCTTAAAGGACATCAGACATTATGTGATGTCCTCAAGAAGCAGATTCTGAACCGAAACCCTAGGAAAGAGGGTGTTGGGTTCGTGAGGAAAATAAATACAGATGGCTCTTACTGGAAACCTGAGCAGTACCCCAAAACCACATGGGTTGCTGCAAAGGAACTTTCAGCAGATCCATCCAATTTATCTGGCTTCACTTGTGCTAACCCCATTATCATTGATGAATCCTTTGATGCAAACTATAAACTATTTAAGAATCAGAATGGTGAAGTGTTTGCCAGGTACATTGGTACTAACTGCAGGAATGGACCGCCTATGAAGAAGATCTGGGTTCCGAAAAAGTGTCTAGAAAATCTTCCTGTGAATGTCTTCACGACACCTCACTTGAAGAAGACAAACCTCAGACCAAAGGCTTCATATGGTCCAAAGGCTTCATACAAACAGAGGACTCACCTGAGTCACACTAACGCAAATGTTTTGCAGGGAAACCCTACTCAGGCATATGAATATGAGAGCGGTTCTTCGAATCGTCATGTTCATATGACCAAAAATTATTCTGCTTATTCCTATGAGTATTATTGTCCACCTGCTAGACTGTTTGCTAAGGCTTCAAAGCCAAAATTCTCAGATGCTGCACTTAGACTTATTGCTTCTAAGCCACCCTTGAAGATGTGGGTGGTTAAGAAAGCTTAACTCCCTTTTGCAGGGAAAGGTCTCCAGCAGAAAAACAAAATCTTCTGACGCTATTGCTGGGGACCTTAAAAATCTTGTAGGGCGCAAGATAAAATGCCCGAATGGCATCATTATGTACCTCATTCCTGAATCGCATGCTACTCTCCCTATTAGTCCTAATCTGGATCTAAGTTTTCATAACCCACTGGTCCGTCAAATGTTTTTGCTTCACAATTCCCTTCGTGAAGCCTATCCCCCTAACTGCACTGTAGGGTACGACACTAGCGACTTCAAAGTCTTCAGAATGGATTATTGACTATGGGTGCACAAATCACATGACCGGCAAAAGAAGCCTTCTTATGGACTCAACCTTACGTCCATCTGACAAGAGCCACATCACATTTGCTGACACCGGTAAAAGTAAGGTATTGGGTCTAGGTAGAGTTGCAATCTCAAAGGATCAACACATGGATAAAGTCATGCTTGTTGAATCCCTTGGCCTCAACTTAATGTCTGTCTCAATGCTTTGCGATTTGAATATGATCGTAATGTTTGGAAAATATCATTGCCTGGTACTAATGGAATCTGACAAGTCTCTAGTGTTTGAAGGGTATCGGAAAGGTGATTTGTACGTGGTAGATTTCTCAGCAGGGCCACAACTTGCAGTATGTCTTCTTGCAAAAGCTTCAGAATGTTGGCTTTGGCATCGGAGGCTTGGGCATGCTGGCATGAGGAACCTCCACACCCTTGTGAAGAAGAAGCATGTCATAGGCATCGAGGGCGTCAAGTTCAAGAAAGATCACTTATGCGGTGCCTGTGAAGCAGGGAAGATGACAAGGGAAAAACATCCTTCGAAGACAATCATGACTACTACACAACCCTTCGAACTGCTCCACATGGATCTTTTTGGTCCCACTCACTACTCAACTTTTACTACTTCTGCTTGCCTCTATGGCTTTGTCATTGTTGATGATTACTCTAGATATACTTGGGTGCACATAATCCTTTACAAGACTGAAGTGCAGGATATCTTCAGACGCTTCGCCAATCGAGCTATGAACAATTTTGGCGCCAAGATAAAGCACATCAGAAGTGACAATGGCACTGAATTCAAGAACACTAGCCTTGATACATATCTTGATATCTCGGGCATCACACATGAATTCTCAGCTCCGTACACGCCACAGCAGAATGGCGTCGTCGAACGCAAGAACAGAACACTCATTGAGATGGCCAGAACTATGCTAGATGAATACAGGACTCCAAGAAAATTCTGGACTGAAGCCATTGACACTGCATGCCATACAATCAATCGTGTTTATCTTCACCAGCTTCTGAACAAGACATCTTATGAACTCCTAGCTGGCAAGAAGCCAAATGTCAGTTACTTCAGAGTATTTGGAGCAAGGTGCTGGATCAAGGACCCACACCACACCTCAAAGTTTGCACCAAAAGCACATGAGGGCTTTATGCTTGGATATGGAAAGGATTCACACTCCTACAGAGTCTTCAATCTCTTCCATTACAAAGTGGTTGAAATAGTGGATGTGCGGTTTGATGAGACAAATGGTTCACAAAGAGAGCAACTGCCAAATGTTCTAGATGAAGTTCCAGCTAGTGAATCAATCAAGCTTATGGGAACTGGAGAGATTATACCTTCTGAAGCTCATCCTGAAGAAGAACTTATCATCTCAGCACCTGATCAACATGAAGACATTGCTCAGCCTGAAGACATTCCTCCCAACAACAACACAGATCAGCAAGAGCAAAGTCTTCGCCCTGTACATCCTCGTGTTGCCAATGAAGTGCAGATTAACAGAATAATTGACAGCATCAATGCACCTGGTCCACTCACTCGTTCAAGGGCAACTCAGCTAGCAAATTTCTATGGGCACTTCGCATTCGTATCAATATCAGAACCCAAGAAAGTTGAAGAAGCCTTCATGGAACCTGAATGGATTCAAGCTATGCAAGAAGAGCTTCAACAGTTTGAGCTAAATAATGTATGGGAACTGGTTAAGCGTCCTGATCCACGGAAGCACAACATTATAGGCACCAAATGGATATACCGCAACAAACAAGATGAGCATGGTCAAGTTGTCAGAAACAAAGCTCGTCTCGTTGCTCAAGGATATACTCAAGTGGAGGGCATTGACTTCGATGAAACATTTGCTCCTGTGGCTAGGCTTGAAGCCATACGCATACTGCTGGCCTATGCAAATCATCATAACATACTTCTATATCAAATGGATGTGAAAAGTGCCTTTCTCAATGGCAAGATTGAAGAAGAAGTGTATGTTGCACAACCGCCAGGCTTTGAAAATCCAAAACATCCTGACATGGTATACAAGCTCAACAAGGCACTGTATGGCCTCAAACAAGCTCCCAGGGCCTGGTATGACACACTCAAATACTTCCTGAAGAGCAAAGGCTTCATACCTAGTTCCCTGGATCCCACTCTTTTCACGAAGACATATGAGGGTGAACTGTTTGTGTGCCAAATATATGTGGATGACATTATCTTCGGCTGCACAAATCAGAAGTACAGTGAAGAGTTTGGATATATGATGCAAGAGCAATATCAGATGTCCATGATGGGGGAGCTGAAGTTCTTCCTTGGTCTTCAAATACGACAACAGCGCAATGGCATCTTCATATCTCAAGAGAAGTATCTCAAAGATTGCCTGAAGAAGTTCGCTATGCAAGACTGCAAAGGCTTGACAACACCAATGCCAGCCAAACATCATCTAGGTCCTGACGACAATGGTAAAGAGTTCGATCAAAAGGTATACCGCTCCATGATTGGGTCTTTGCTTTATTTATGTGCATCTAGGCCAGATATTATGCTTAGTATTTGCATGTGTGCTCGATTTCAAGCGGCACCAAAGGAGTCGCATCACTTAGCTGTGAAGCGAATTCTTCGATATTTGGCTCACACCCCAACTCTAGGATTATGGTATCCAAAGGGCTCAGAGTTTGATTTGGTTGGATTTTCAGATGCTGATTATGCTGGTGACAAAGTTGATCGCAAGTCTACATCAGGCACATGTCACTTTCTGGGACGATCACTTGTATGTTGGTCTTCAAAGAAGCAGAACTATGTATCTCTCTCCACTGCTAAATCTGAATACATTGCTGCTGGATCTTGCTGCGCTCAGCTTCTGTGGATGAAGCAAACACTCAAGGACTATGGCATTCATCTGAAGCAAGTGCCACTTTACTGCGACAACGAAAGCGCCATCAAGATTGCCAACAACCCAGTTCAGCACTCGAAGACAAAGCACATTGAAATTCGTCATCACTTTCTCAGAGATCATGTTGTGAAGGAAGACATTGATATCATACACGTCAACACTGAAGAGCAATTGGCAGATATCTTCACCAAGCCCTTGGATGAGAAGAGGTTTTGCAAGTTACGGTGTGAGCTAAATATCTTGGAATCCTCAAATGTCCTATGATCAGGCACACATCCTAACACTTATGCATATTGATGACTTAGATGTGCAACACACAAAGTAAAGTATATCTTCAATCAATGAAGACATACATTCTAAGTGTGAATACATTAATGTGGAATTTGACTTCGGAGCGCCACGATAATTGTGCGCCGTGTCTGGGTCTAATACTTCCTATACGGTGGGTAACGCCACCACCAAATGTTCCATTTTGAAGTGTTTCACTCATGGCGTTATCTTGCAATATCTTCACATTTGATTTGGCTTCGAACTCAACATGTCTTCATGATTATCTTCACTACGTTGATTATATAGATATATACATACTAGTGTTCTGTCCTCTACAGCATTCACTTATAGCTATGTCTTCTTGGTTGAGTCTTTTGAACTAAGTGAATGTGATCGGACCCTAATCTCTCTATGCTTTCTATCTCAAATTCTATCTCTCCAAGTCATATGCATTCTATTAAAACTGTCGAATGTCTTCACTGTGTCCTTGTCAGCTGAAGATATAGAGACAACCATAAAGTCCGTTTTTAATGCTCATTCCTCCACATAAAATCCGGAGAAGCAGGAACGACCGCCTGACAATTTAGGCGTGCGTGGGACGTGGAACAAACCCCAAACTTCTGCTAACTGGCCACGCGTTCCTCAAATGCGAACCGCCAGGGGCACCTGTGTAATAGCACAGTGCCGCCCCTGAGCCTATAAATTCACACTTACCGCGGTCATTATCTCCTTCTTCCACCCTCGCACGAACCCTAGCGCCACCGCTAGCACTCGACGACGCCGGAGACGAAGCGCTTCGCTGCCGCAACCTCTCCAACGCCGTCCTCACGCCGACCGCGGACATCGTCCTCTCCGCCGTTGCCGTAGGTGTTTTCCGTCGCCAAGTTAGGGCACGGAGGACTGAACTGCTCGGCATCAACTCCCACTTCCGTCTAGCAGTTCTAAGTGTGGTAAATAAAACTTCTTTTTACAGCCCCTTCTGATCTTATGGTTCTGTCACTTTCTACCATAAGAAGTTTGTCTTCACACAAGTTAGATCTCTCAATCTGCATCTCATAACATGCCTAGTATATTCACTTGTGCCTCATAAAGTAGTTAGATTCCTCACTTGTACTGATCTGTGGGTTCGTACAAATCTGGAACCAACTTCTTATCTATGAGTGAATGTCTTCACACGATGAGGTCAATGTCTTCTAAACTGATTAATCTTCAAAACCTTCTGAGAATGCATACGACCTCTTCCCCTTCCCTCGCACCTTAATGCTGTCACAGGTACATGTCCGTGGGAGAATCCTTCGGTTCTCATAGTCTGCATTCATTTGCAGAATTCCTACAGCATCACATAAACTCTCCTGAAGCCAGTTCCTGTTGGTCCAGAAAAATAAAGCCTTTGAAGCCTTTGAAAGTTTTGAAGCCTTTCAAGTTAAAGTTTACGGCTTCAGAAGCAGCAGCAAGGAAGGGGGGCAGACAAAGACGTGAGGGAACTTCCAAAGATCTTCCTGAAGACTTGGCAGAAATGTACAAAACAGATCCAGAAGAGAGCTATGGGCAGCGCAAGACCCGAATCCAATGGATTCGACGCTATTGGGCAGAACAGTGGTTCAAATACCGCTTCGTCACCCAGGAGTATGCTGAAAAGAGTGCTATCAAGAGGCCATGGGGGGATATCTTATACAACAACCTTGTACCCAGGACCAGAGATGAAGCCATTGCTCAAGGCTTCTACCCATGCATGGTCCGAGGATCACAGCCTGATGATGCACATCCGTCGTCACTTCTCTGGTGTCGTGATGACAATCTATTCAAGCGCAACTACCAGTTTGCCCAACAGTCAGCGAAGCAGGACAAGAAGAAATATGGGTTAGACTTCAACCCTGGCCCCTCCGCACCAAGGGCAGATGGCACACGCGACGCAGAACCCAATATCATTGGTCCATTTGCCAACCTTGAGGGCCTCATCACCTACATCCTAGTCCAAAGGGCTGCCGTGAATGACCCTCCAGCTGACTCTGAGTCTGATGAAGCTCCTGTTGTGCCAAAGCCAAAGCAGACGAAGAAACCAAAAGCTTCAAAGCCGGCCCCTGCCTCAAAAATCTCAAGGGCGAAGCCATTGAAAACTGCACCTCCTGAAGTCAGTGTGCAGTCTGAAGACGTATCCCGCGTCTCCAAGCCCCTAAAGGAAAAGGAGCCCCAGCAACAAATAGGCAAAGAGCTCACTGTTGCTGCCATTCTGCGCAGTGAAGCCATTGATCTATCAAGCGATGAAGATCTGGGAGATGACGCTCTAGAGCAGCTTATCAAAAGCAAAGAAGAAGCTGAAATCTTCAACAATCTGCCTCTCTTTGATGTCGACATCATCCACAACTTCATCGATGAATGGTTTGACTCACCAGACATAAGCTTCAATGATCTGCAGCTGCCAGTTGGCCTCAGTGTCGCCTTCCAAGGCGCAATTGCTTCAGAACTGGCCATTGCTCAGCGCATTGTTGAGCTGAAGCAGAAAATTGATCACGAAAAGGCTCAGTTCAAGAAGCACATGGCAAGCCTCAGCGTGCAGGAAGTGAGGAGCTTCAAAACCATGCTGCATGAGCTCAAAGAAAATTTTCTGAAGAAGCGTGCAGAAGCTCAGGGCTCACGTGAGCGGATGAAGTCTTTGGCAGAAAGATGTGTTCAAGCCTACAACGAGGCTGAAAAGCGCAAGGCACTTGGGCGTCCTGGCATCGACCCCAAGATGGCCGCGAAGAAGAAGAAGAAGAAGCCTGCTGTGAATGAACCAGAGGCACCAAGACAAGAAGCTCTGATTGTCTTCCCAACCGCCACGACTGGCTCGAAGCCAAAGAGCCGGTCAACAGCTTCAGAGCTTAAGAAGACACAGAATGCAGAGGCTGAAGCTAGGAAGAGAAAACTCTCTGAAGCCTCTCCCTCTGACCCCAGCAAGAAGAAGCGCAAGGTCAAGAAATCTCGGGCTGCTCCCACAGAGCCCTTGATGGTTGAACCAATCTCTATGGTTCACCCCAATGCAGAACGTCAGCAGACAGTTCATGAGCCTGCTCCCACAGAGGCTCCTCAAGCTGAAGACATTCCAGCAGCCGACCCCATCGCTGCTGAAGACATTGGTCACAAGGACAATGTACAAGATGATGAAGCCCTTCGTCAGCTTGAAACAAGCGAACTCATCAGCATTGGTTGTCCTCTGACACCAATGGCACAAGATGAGTCATGGGCGGATCGCCTTCAGGAGGAAGAAGACTTCGAGGCCCAGCCCACTCCGACCCCACAAGCGTCGTCTGCGTTCCGTAGGCTTCGCAAAGGTCCACGACCTCAAGTCCATACTGAAGAAATTCCGGCTGCATCAGCCGAAGACAATGAAGAAGCACCACCAGAACCAACTCCCCCGCTCCATCAAGATGCAGTTCTCCATGAGAACGTGCCTGAAGTTGTCCCTCCAACTACACAAGCGGAGGAAGAAAATGTTGCGGCTGCCACCACAAACACTGAAGCAAATGTGGAGCCCGCCCCACCAAATGCTTCAGCGGACAACGAAGCTACTGAGCCAGACACTTCTGTTCCCGAGTCTGCTACAGGTCCACAGTTTGATTATCATATTGAGCACATGCCTCATGTCCAAAAGCCAGTCCCAAGGCTTCCAAGGTTCCCAGGTCCTGCATCAGCACCTGGCTCCTTTGATATTAACAGCTTCAAGGCAGACAATACATTTTTCAACAGCTCCAAGAACCCCTATTCAAGGGAAAGGATTGTATCAGACAGGTTCTGGAGCTATTCTCAGCGCAGCTATTATTCATGCATCTTATACAACCAAGGTCGCATCTTCCCGCACAAGCGCCTTGAGGTTGAAGCCATTGCTGGTCTGCCATGTCTTGAGGAAGCCTTGGATTGCTTCAAGCAAGTGGGTCTGCTGCCGTTTGTGACTGATGAAGAGCACTGGAATGAAGAGCTTCTGCTTCAGTTCTATGCCACCCTCCATATAAAAGGATACAACAGAGATCCAAAGACTTGGGTCCTGGAGTGGATGACCGGCAATGTCCATTATGAAGCCAATGCATTTGATATCATTGAGCTCACCGACCTACCCACTCCTAGCGAATTCTTCGAGGAAGGCTGTCAACTACATTCTGAAGCTATTGAGAGCATATTCCAGAGGCCTGAACCCAATATGAGTCAGATGCTCTCAATGATGAAGCCATTGCCTAAGGATGCACCCTATCCTACTGAGTTCTTCGTTGAAGACCTAGAGTACCTGCCCAGGACCATATATCACATCATCCGGCGGACTCTCTGGCCTATTAAGGGACACTCTCCACATGCCAAGATTGAGGGTGCAATGAAGACTCTCATATTCTATATCCTGCATGGCAAATGCTTCAACACACAGGATCTCTTCATACGCCAAATTGCAGCGTCAGGCTCAGAATTATTTGGTTTGAAGTTCTATGCTCCTTGGGTGATGAGGCTGATCAAACTGCACTCTGCGATCTCGTATCAGCCCTCTGCCCGAAACCATCGGATCTTCTTGCCAGATGTGGATACCTCTGCTGAAGCAATATATCCTGAGCCTGCCAAGCAACCGATAAGTCTTCAGAATGCAGAACACCAGAGCTTCACGTAGAATGTTGAAGGTGTTGAAGCCATATCCAGGATATATCCGTTGGCTGGCACTACACGTGCACCAGCATCTACTGAAGCCACAGACAGCACAAATGCTCCAAGACCCAAGAAGCGTGCTCGTGTCCTCACTAACCGAGAGCTTCTTGTGGCCCTTCACCAAAAGCAAGATAGGCATCACGACTGGCTAAAGCGTCAGATGAAGAGCCTCTTGGTGGATGTCAATCGTCTTCGAAACCTAGCCACCAAGAATGCTTTCGTTACACATGAAACGTGCCGTCGTACATGGAAAGGGCTCTCAATGATATGCACTGAAGCTGAACTTGAAGAGGATGGCTTCACAGAGCGCTTCAAGTTTGACACCACACCTCCTAGAAGGGCTGTGATGCGCAACACACCATCACTTGAAGACTCTGAGTTTTCTTCATCTGCTGCCACAGTCACTGCCAGAATCATTGATGAAGATGACGATGCTACATCACCGCCACCTGCTTCAGCACCTCCAAGCTCTGCACCGCCAAACAACTCCACCGACCCTGCTGCGCCTGGGAACGCGTAGAAAACTCTATGTCTTCAAACCTTTTTGGTCATTACTGACAAAAGGGGGAGAAGCATATGATGTTTATAGTCTTCAAGCGGGTCAATATGGGTGGGTGCCTTATGATTTGTTATATTTTGCTTCGTGTTTACAACTCTTGTTTTTGCTTCATTTGGTTCTTTGAGTTGTAAACACTAAAACTCGATGGTCGTCTGCTACTCGTTTGCCACTCTGTTTGCGAAGATAAATTCCGCATGTGCGACGATAAATTCCAGACGTCCATTTTCCATTATGCATGTCATTATCTTCATATACTTTCACATGCATAGTGGATTGTCATCATAAGCTGAAGTGGATCTCCACAAGTACAACCTGCCATGTGCATTTGCATTCCAAAAGCAAATTAACTTATATGCACATCTTCAGGGGGAGCCCTTGCAACTTATGAAGAAAATTCCCTATCCTTTATAAACTTCACACTTTATATTCCCCGTTGAAAACTTCAACTAGTTTGTCATCAATCACCAAAAAGGGGGAGATTGTAAGTGCATCTAGTGCCACCCCTAGTTGGTTTTGGAGTATTGACGACAAACCTAGTTGAGGGACTAATGTGTTTGTGAGAATTGTAGGAAAACACAGGTAGAAGTCCCTCATTGATTCGGTTTTACTACCAGAGATGACCCCTAAAATGTATGAAGACATTGAAGACAAAGGTGGTACATGAAGATATTCACTTTGAAGACTATGACAAAAGAAGACACGTTATGAAGCATATGGAGCTCGAAGACTTAGATCTTTCGTAGTTCTTTTTCTTTTGTGTTGAGTCATAGGAACCACCGTACTGTTAAGTGGGGTCCAGGAGAACCAGTCAGAATGACTGAAGTGATGCCTAAATCAAAAAACCTATGTCTTCGAGTGAATACAATGAGAGCGAATCTTGTCCAGAGCCGGACAAGTCAGCTTTGCTTGTAGCCCAAGTAAAGTTGCCATGAGAGTTCGAAATCTGACCGTTGAGACACGTGTCAGTTCCTTAGTGACCCAGGGTCATTTCGGACAAATCAGGTCGGGTTGCCAAGTGGCTATAAATAGCCCACCCCCACAACCATAAACGGTTGGCTGCTCAGATTTCAGTGCACGGCTTTTGTCGTTTGAGAGCAACCCACCTCTAAGCCTTTGAGAGAAAATTCCTAGCGAGGAGAAAAGCCCTAACCACCCAGAGCCAGAGTAAATTGGGCATCACCTAAGTCTTCTTGTATGTGTGATCTGAAGACTTATTACACTTAAGGACTGTGAATCCTCCAGACGGTTAGGCGTCGCGTTCAGAGCATCCAAGAGACATTGTGGACTGCCAGTGAACGAAGTTTGTGAAGGTTTGGGAGTCTACCTTGAAGACTTACCAGAGTGATTGGGCGAGGACTAAGTGACCTTAGCTCAAGGAGAATACGGTGAGGACTTGGTGTCCTGAACTGTGTGTTCAGGACTGGGTGTCCGGGACTGTGTGTCCTAAGGTTTAAATACCTAGCCGCTCCAATCAGACGTACAGTTGTCACAGCAACTGGAACTGGTCCAACATATCATTGTCTTCAATGAGTCACTGGTTTCATCTTCACTTCCTTTTCTTACTATTACTCATTGTGAAGCCATTGCATGCTTGCTTTATCTTTTGTCTTCACAACGTGAATGTATGATCTGTTTGGCTTCATAACTTCTTCCTACCTGATCCTTATTACACTGAAGTTGTTTGTCATTGTGCTTTCACTCTATTGAATACATGACCATGGTTGGCCTAGTGTAATCTAACTTCCGCTGCATAGTAATAGGCATAATCTTCACTGTTTGTCTTCATAACTCTCACGTTTTGAAGACTTTCATAAAAATCGCCTATTCACCCCCCCTCTAGTCGATATAACGCACTTTCACTATGCCCTATTCTGCAGATGGTGTACAAGTGGGAAGATGCCTTGCCCGGTGTGCATGCAGGCCTTGTGTTTCATTTGGCTGAAGAAGGGTGGCAAGTATGTTGCCATTAACCTGCATCGACAGTTCCTCCCTCCAGACCATCCTGATAGGGAAGACAAGAAGAACTTCACAAAAGGCCTAGTCGTCCATGAAGTAAACGAGATTCCAACGTTTTCTGGTGCGGATGTGCTTGCTCAGCTGAAAGCTCTTAAGCCTGCCGACGAAGGGAAATGCAAAGCCAAATTAAAGCCACATGCGAAGGTGAGGGCGAGGGCAAAGGAAAAGGCAAAGGGAATTTTTTTTGAAGGATATGGTGTAAGTACTTCCCCCTTATCTTCTTTCTCTCTAACTTTCTCATTTTATATTCAGCATGCCCCACTTAGAAACAACCTAAATTTTGTAGGCATATAAGGCCTTTGTCGAGCATAGGAATCTCGAGGTGCGGGAGTATTTTGCAAAGAGTGAAGGCAAACGATGATTACAACCGTCAAATAATGACGGTTAGTTTTGCCCTCTTAAAACCAAGCTAAATTTTGCACTTTCATTCCTTCTGACCTTCTAGTTTGCTTGTTTAACTAACATCCAGGCTATGTTGGCGTCTTGGACTAACCGCATGGATCCACCACAAATGGGACCCCCACCACTACCTGCTTGAGAACCCCCACACATGCCCACATTCAATGAATGGGTGGCACTAGGAAGTGATACTCCGGTTAGTACATTTGCCCTTACAATCTCTTCATTCAACACTATCATATCATATTTACCATTACAATCTCTTCTCAAACATGTAGGGGACCGGCGGCTCGACTCCAGTCACTCCGATCTGGCAAGGAGGTGGCGATCTTGGCGGTGGTGGTCTTGGTGGTCTTGGCGGCGGCGATCTTGGTGGTGGTGGTCTTGGCGGTGGCGGTCTTGGTGGTGGTGGTCTTGTCGATGATGATACCCGTGCATGTGGCCATCGTGCCATACTTTTCATGTTCCGTAGTCCTTATTTACCCATGCATGTGGCCTCTCCTCATGTTCCATAGTCCTTATTTACCATTCTTTAGATGACTTATGTTCTCATACTTATGTTCATTAAGTGTTTCGTCGATGATGATGTTGATCTTTACATGATGATGATCTTGATGATCTTTAGATGATGATGATCTTGTTGTGATCTATTATATATCTATATCTGTCATATATGAGTCAATTTGTTGTGAATTTGAATGAAAATGGACAAAACAGGGCATATAAGAAAACCGAACGGAACTATGCCGACGGCAAAGCTTAGCTATGCCCAGGTGAACCAGCAGCCGCCATGTGGCAGGGCTATGCCAACGGCTAGCCGTTGGCATTGATCAAAACCTAAGCCGACGGCATAGTCCTTCGCCCAGGAACGCCCAGGGGTGCCACGTGGCAAGCTAAGCCGACGGCACCCGTCGGCATACCTGTTCACCCAGGAGCATTCTGGGGCCGCCACGTCGCAGGGATAAGCCGACGGCCTGGCCGTCGGCTTAGACTTGGCCCTATGCCAATGGCCAGGCCGTCGACTTATCCCTACCACGTGGCAGACCGTGATTCGACTCGCGCGGTGATGGCGCCGTCAACGGCCGTCCCGTGGAAAACTGCGCCGACGGTCACACTGTGCCGATGGCCGTACGGACGCCGTCGGCACAGGCCCCTATCCCGACGGTCTGACAAGACTACACTCACGTTATCTACGCCGACATAGTTATGCCCAGGTGAACCAGCAGCCGCCACGTGGCAGGGCTATGCCGACGGCTAGCCGACGGCATAGTCCTTCGCCCAGGAACGCCTAGGGGGTGCCACATGGCAAGCTAAGCCGACGGCACCCGTCGGCATACCTGTTCACCCAGGAGCATTCTGGGGCCGCCACGAAGCAGGGATAAGCCGACGGCCTGGCCGTCGGCTTAGACTTGGCCCTATGCTGATGGCCAGGCCGTCGACTTATCTCTGCCATGTGGCAGACCGTGATTCGACTCGCGCGGTGACTGCGTCGTCAACGGCCGTCCCGTGGAAAACTACGCCGACGGTCACACTATGCCGATGGCCGTACGGACACCGTTGGCATAGGCCCTATGCCGACGATTTGACAAGACTACGCTCACTTTATCTACGCCGTCGGCTTAGATCTATGTCGATGGGAGAGGGGCCTATGCCGACGGCCTGTAGTGCGTTGATCCGGTAGTGAAATAGACGAATCACCCAGGTAGTTTTGGCTTCTTGGTCACTTAGACATATGTGAAACTTACATAAAGTGTACTCCCTCCGATCCATATAATACGGATCGAAGAGAGTATCATGACTTGCATTTTTTATTTGCGGCTCTTCCCTCTCCACACCCTGCTGAAAGAACATTAGACAACTAGCAAGGACTAGTTGAATGCCCGTGCATTGCCACGGGATATATAACAAACTTAGAAGAGATATATTTGTCGAATCATCACTATAAGTTACATCATGTATGTCGCACACAGGTTATGAGTGTGTTCAAACAAATATTATCTTGTACAAACCCAACCTTTTTTCTCTTAGGGCACTCCCGGTGCAGGCCACAAATACTAATCCGGAGAATCAAAAGGTTAAAAATAATAACAATTAGATATGCATACTGTACAAAAATAACAAGCACAAGTGAACGAAATGCAAATCAAAATATGTAGAAATACGACCAACCCTTTATTTTTGCACAAGCTACATTAATTTCAATTATTTTATGAAGATTTATAGGCTCAACAAACATGTAGATTACTATAGTGTGAATTTTCTAGCGTTTTTTTACAAATGGAAATTTTGAAAATTGGAAGCAAGAGCATAGGTGCCCGAGGGCCAAATTGAATTTTCAGTCTCACTCTTACAAATTTAACAAAATAGTAATGCTACAGGATAGTTATGTACACACTATTGACTCAGCAAACACCAATATCATCTTGCTCTCCTTCACAATCTGGTCGTCATGCCACCTTCAGCTCCATTCCTCTTTATTGTACTCGTCATCCAACTCATTCCTCCATTAGTCCATTGTACCCATCGCCTCTACCCTTCCTTCGGCTTTCTCCGCGAGCCTAATTCTCTTTATCTCCTCTACACTTCTCAATGTGTTTTGAAACCTGCAACACCTTCCCTCAATCTGACCGGAGGCCTGGTTCGTCTATTTCATTCTTCGTTAATTCTAGCAACCTTTCCCTTCGTTATATCAGCATCAAGGAAAACAGAATGTGCAGTCACTTGTGTAGTTGCGATGGAGCGTTGTGCATCTCAACGGGTACAACACCAGCCATGCTAGTCTGAGCAGAGGAACCAACATTGAAGCGAGAGACAACCAATAAAGTAGTTTTTATCCGCTTTAGGTCTGATCCCAGCATACTCAAGAAGCATAAATTAGATTTATAACATGAGGAATTGTGGCAGGCATAAGTTGACATAGTGATCATCACAAAGTCAAATCTGCTCACACGACATTTAACACAAATCAGTAAGAATTAACCCCTCCTATGTCCGATGGCCCAAGTTTGTACTTGAAATCTTGCACAATATGCTTGATAACTGCAATCAGCAAGATGAGTTTAGCCTATTAAACTATGCCCTGTTTTTTCTTATCAAATAGTAATATATTTCCACACTTTCAGAGAAAAAAATGTAGATAATCCAAAACACAACTACTTTCTCAACCACTAAGTATGCTTGGTACAGTTATTGAGAAATAATGCATAACAATCTGGAAACATAGCATTTTGTAACACATCAGTGCTTAGTAACAATAAAATTTCCATGCCTACTACCTCAATATCTTGCGTGTAACATCGGCTCATTATGGCGTCTCTAATTACATAGTCAGACCGATTCTTCTGAAGATTTCTCAAATTACAGGAGAATTTCTAAATACACATGTTAATTAAAATTGGTCTTCATATCTAAACAGCTCATTCCACACGTGCATTTAAAACCACAAAGCTAAGTGATACATCTACATGGACATGCACTGATCCAAACAGCCATCTAAACACTTTTGTACACGCATGTTTGCTACTGAACTTGTGAAAAATTCAAAAATCTAAGCCACAAACAAGAAACCTTCAACACAATCTACATTGATGGAACAAACTTGATAATTTTGCAAATCAAGCATCGAGTTCCTACTTGATACAGTTGGTTGCACACTTGAGAATTCGTGAAGTACTTATAATTTCCAATTACTATTTTTGGATTTGGTTGATACTACTCAGCAGAAAAGGCATTTTTTCATAGACGCTTAGTACAAGTTTCATGGCAATTCAAAAAGGCATCGTACACACATATTTCAGTTGCACGAATAAAAGACTGTCCAGTTTCAGATTTTGCTTGTCATGATAATTTTTACATAACACTAAAATGGAAAGAAACAAGTCTCACCTTCACATTGTCGGATGGTAGCAGTTCACTCATTCTAGCATAATCTCTAGTCAAGATGGAATACAACAACAGTGACACAAATTGATACCATTGGAAACCAAATATTGTATTTTCTTTTCCATCAAAATGCTAGTAAATCAAAGAAAAATAGAGTTTGTAGTAAATACAAAGATGTTGTGATTAGCAGTTGACATCCAACAACCTCTGTTGGTGTACCTATATATTAAGATTACATACAATTGTAATTAGTCCCTGCTTCCTTCAAAAAGAAAAATCAGTCACAATAAATGATGTGAATATTTCAAGAAATATATGGCACATTTGCAGCTCCAAATTTATCCTTGGGGCTTTTGAATCTCTGATAATCTGAGAACCCTCCAACTCTCTAATTTCTGTTACACTTTTCTTTTGCTCCGGTGCGGGAGTGCATGATATAGGGAGAAGATGGGGTGCAAATGTAAGGGAGATTACCTGGGTCGTCGTCGTCTGTCGCTGCCACCGATGCGACGCTCCTGCAGGTCGCCCTCCCACATCGTGCTCCTCACCAAGCTATCAAAATCACATGAGGAATATATGTGTTGGCCACTGCTCACACTTCACAAACCCAGCATCCTATCACAATCACGTGCAAGACTCATTTGTATGCCATATAACTACATCTAAGAAGACCTTCTTATATATGCACATCTTGTACATCGTTGTTGTATTTATAGGAAAAAGTACAGAATATTCAGCACCATACGATGTGTACCTATGTATTCTACCTTCAACAATCTTTACCTATGTCTTGTACCCTATTTTATACAAGGGTTGGATCATGAGTGAGTTAAGTAAAGAGAGGAAAGGATTTCGTCCATGCAAGTAAACCAGATTGGCCCAAAAAAACTGAACCAAGTCAAGAAGCTTGGTTTGCCTAGATCGGCGGCTACGATTGGGAAGAAGTACGGTGGTGGGGGAGATGGGTATGCGTGAGTTGGCTTCCGACGGTGGGTTGTGCGACTGGGTTACCTTGGGACGGCCGGATCTTGGATTTTGGATGATGAGGGCGATCAGAGGTTGATGGCAACAGTAGAGGCGACTTCCCGGCGGTGGCAGCGGCGGAGGCTGCAGCTCGCACAGCTCGCGTGCGTACGACGTGGCTGAACGGCGACTTCCTGGTGGCGTGTGCGGGCGGGTCGATGGAGGTCTCATGCCTCCTTGGCGTCGTAGGACATGGCCGGACGGCGACTTCCTGGCGGCGAGCGTTCGCGAGTCGATGGAGCTCCTGTGCGCTGGCGTTTGATCTCCTCGGCGCTGTGCGTTCGCGAGTTGATGGAGCTCGTACGCGACGAATAACTGGCGTTTCTCTCCCTAACGACGTGCGTTCGCGGTTCGATGGAGCTCGTAGGTGGTTTGTTTTTTGGTCGATGGGCCTCGTCGTGGGTTGTCGAACTGTTTTTTTGTTGGGTGACCTCGTTCGTGGATTGAGCCCTGTGTTTTTTGGCTGTGGATCTCGTATGTGGGCTGAGTTGGCGTTGTACATGGGCTGAGTTGGCGTTGGATTTTGGCCTGCTCGAGCGATGGTTCTGAGATGGGGGATCGAAGCAGGTCGAATCATGTTCGATCCTTCTTTAATAGTAGACTTTAATAGTAGAGATATACGGCGTAAACTGTGACCGGAAATTCTACACATCCTTCTCGGAGATCGGCTCAATGAGCTTCAGACCCCAAGACATGTCTTCGCAGGCCCGGACATGAGGCACCAGATTACCCGTGTCGAGGAGTTTGTCGACCTCTTTCCTCGTGCACTCGAAGTACGGCGGCCCCTGAGCACACGGCTCCATGGACATGGCCCGTCTGCACGGCGGGTCGGGCACCTCCTCGTCCTCCGGCTTGATCATGATGTATGGCGTGAGCCCTCCGAGAGCGGTGCCGACGTACCCGAACGTCGACCAGCCGCTGGTGACGATCTTGTCGGTCATGCTCAGCAGGTACATCTCGGCCAGCGCCTTCATGTCTTGCATCCGGTGGAACATGCGCTGGTGCTCCTCGCGGCTCGGCTGGTGCACGCTCACCACCTCCCCGTTGGCGCTCGCCGACCGCCAGTACATCTCCCGGATGCTGTCGTGGTACCACCCGTTGAGGCCCGTCACGAGGACGGCCTTGGACCGCGCGCCGGCTGGCGTTGGCGGTGCTCCTCCGGCGCTCGGCAGCACCCCCGGCAGGAGACGCTCTTGAGAGGTGCACGCGAGGATCTGATCCAAGATGTGCTGCACCGGCTTGTCGTCCTTGACAAAGACCCTGATCTGAATGCCCAGCCGCTCGTCGGCGCTCTTGAGGTAGGAGTCGTAGAAGCGCGTGACCATGCCCCAGACGTCGTTCGTCGGGTGGAGAAGATACCGCGAGACGATGTAGAAGACGGAGTCTTTCCGGGGGAACATCCGGTGGAGCTCCTGCTGGTACGCCGGGTTGAGGAAGAGGATGGGCGCAATGTAGCCGTCCGTCCTCATGACCACCCACTGCACCCGGTGGAGGAACTGCCGGTGGTCGTCGCAGTAGGCGAGCTTGTTCTCGACGGATGCGGCGTGGTCGAGGTGCATGTACACGAACCGGTGCTCCGACGACCCGCCGGTCTCGTTGCGCAGCGTCACGTTGCCGTAGCTCTCCGCCGCGTCCTCGCCGAGGTCCCTGTAGCCCTGGAGCGGGAAGTCGAGGGGCAGCAGCCACGTCGTCCCCGGGAAGGGCTCGCAGAAGAGGTCGCCCATGGTCTTCCCCCGGTCGACGAGCAGCACGCGGCCGGTGAGCATGGCGTAGAGGAAGGCCGAGGCCGCGGCGAGTATCCGGTTGCCGAGGCCCCGGTAAGACAGCAGCACGAGGTAGCTGCAGCCGTCGACGGTGTCCACGCCTTTCACCCCGGATTTCAGCCTGTCGGAGGCTCTCCGGTACGCGTCGGTGCCCGGACCGCAGCGCCGCTGCAGCGCCTCCTGCCGCCGCAGCTGGTCGATGAGATACGGCGTCGGCGAGCGTGTCATGTTCTTGCGGTAGTAGACGGACTGGTACCGGCTGGCGCAGGATTGCTCGTCGAATCCTGGGAGGAGAAGGCCCCCCAGAAGCACGTCTAATTTCTTGGACGATTCTGCTGCAGGTGGATCAGAATTTGAGGCAAAGTAACACCAAAAAAAGACTAGGTGCTGCTAGTGCAACCACGAGCATTCGTAGCATGAAAGAACCAAACTGATGAAAAAATACACTTGCACAAGCAGTAAATGCAGACTGCAATTACCTCCTCGCGCTCCTAATCCGGCCACGGTGGATTTGATCCACACCGCCGGCGCGTCGAGGCGGCCACTGAAGATGAAAAGGATGGGCGGGATCGTCATGATCAAGGCCACCGCCATGGCATTCGCCGCGGAGCTCCATCGCCTGGGGTTGACGATGGGCGCCTTCTTCCCCGTGCAACGCGCGGCCTCCTCGACCTCCAGCCAGTTCGACTCCTCTCCGCTGCATTTCTTGTCCATCTTGGGTTTAGCTTTCTCCTGCAGTGGCTTCCTAGCTATGTGACCTTAAGGGAACCGTCTCTTGGTTAACAAACCAGTGTTTGTACTGTAATTAAGCAATACTACAGTAGATCGTGTGTACGTAGATTTCTTGCTCAGATCTGTACTACTCTACTTGAGAAAGATGATGAGTTGACCGTCCCAAAAAGAACAATTTTTTGCTAGACTTGGCGCCAGAGTGACCATGTTGGCCTAGTTGGTTAACGGTGCAGTGGTAGGTAGATGCCTGTAGCTCACTCTGTGCATTTTAAAACCGAACCGAAAAACCATACCGAAAATAAACCGAACCGAACCGATTTTTTTGTTTTTATGGTTTCTGGTTTCGGTATGGTATGAACTTTTCATACCGATTTGAACTTTGGTTTTTATGGTATATACCGAAAAACCGAATGGTTAACCGAATAAACCGAAGTAAAAGATAAATTTATATTTCTTGAGATGAACAACCGTACAAGTTGTCATTTTTCTTATACATGAGTCAAATTCACTACTAAGCACCTACATTTTTCTTGTAACATTGTCATTTTTCTCTTTTTAAAATGCTAAGCACGTCCATAACCATCAACAGATGAATCAATGCATGCATATATACTTATATATATAGTCATATACTATTTGTGTAAAATAGAATGTGTTTTGAGTCATAAATTTGCAAATTATTATTACGTCATTTTCAAATTCGCGTCAACTTTGGTTTTTATGGTATATACCGAAACCATACCGAAATAATTTGGTATATACCGAAACCGAACCGTATTTTAATTTCATACCGTATTTACCGAAATATTAATACCTGTACATACCGAAAAAACGTATAAACCGAATCATGTAAACCGAATAAACCGAACGCACAGGGCTACGTGTAGCTGGCCCATTGGGCTGGTTCCATCGTTTGCTCACTTCGTTGGAGAGAATCAGTTGTTAAATTGACAGATCGATGGAAGCGCTGCGACATTGCGCTCCACCGACGACGTTCGATGTAGAGTACATACTGGTAGTTCGATGCAATCTACGATTCATTAATTAGCGCATCCGCCGGTGCCCGGCCAGTGAATTTGAGCACATGGTGCACGCGCGCATCCGTTGATGGCTTTGCTGGAGACTGCGAGAGAGGTCAACTGGGCGACCAAATAAGCCAAGTAGATGAAAGATGAAAATGGGAACGGGAATGAAAGAAATCGAGAGTTGTCGTATTTCTTTCTATAAAAATTGTGAAAACGAATGCATAAATTCTGAGGCCAAATACAAAAAAGGATGTGGCTAGATCTCAGCCAACTCCGACTGAGAATTAACCAAGTCTTAGTCAAGTGACATAACATGTGAAAAAGAAAAGAAAAAAAGAAAACTAAACGGAAAAATTTGCACAGATAAATTTCAATGTAAGACCTCACAAATATAGCACTGACTTAGACAGAACGAGGTCTCAATTGACTGAAATTTAGCAAGACTGTTCATATTATTGTGAGACAACTATATCAGCTTAATGTTTTCTGAATATCATCACAGAAAGGGTACCTATGATTTATATCCATAACATGAATTAACATCTCAAACAGAAAATTCAGCCGACCACATTTGCATGTAGGTACTTACGACAAAGGCTGCAAACCAAGCCGAACAGATTTTTCATCGCTGCTTGGAGTGAGAAGCTGAGTTTGTGAAGTTTTGGGAAGCTAGAGGAGATCTGAACATGCCCTAAACATGAAAATGGTGCATTGCAATGTAGCACAGTCGTGCTCGCAGCTAAAAAAGGTGTCGGGAGTGCGATAAGGAGGTTTTGAACAAGGACCTTGAGATGGAAAGTCTTTGCAGTTTGCACTAACAACTTGATCAATGGCAACTTTGCGTATGTTAAAGGTTAAATGTTATATATTTTGGTTGTGATTTTTTTTGAATTGAAAGTTTGTTTGATTAGTTTGAGATGAAAAGAAAAACTGAAATTTCCAAGATTCGCAGTTGCCGGTTTCACCGACCCCAAAGGTAAAAAAAACGAGAACGAGAGAAATAACCTTGGTCAATGCAAGTGCATGTCAATCAGATTTTGATTAAATGATTTGTTAATTCCTTGCTAGGGGTATTGTAACACTCCCAGTGTCATGCTACAGTAACGCTCTATGATCAAACTAATCATTTTTCCAAACAGTGCTTCATCACCTTTGATCAATATCCCATTTGAAATTCCAGTCAATTTAAATTCAAGTGAAGTTTGAAGTTGCTCAAAAGTTGCTGGAAAAATGTTCATCACTTGTCAAAAATTCCATAACAATTATTTATTAAGGAACACAACATCACTTTTGTGCAAAGATGAGCATTAGCAATCATAACAGCACTAATTCAGCATTTTTAAATGCTATCCTATTTATGAAAAATAGTAAATGAATTCTTCTGGTCTCCAAAATATTTGTGGCATTGTCTATAATCACCAGGGATTTAATGGGACCTTCCGTCCACGCCGAGGTGGGACTAATATGACTCTCCAACCTGCTCTTTTTTTTTTTGAGAAGGACTCTCCAACCTCGCTGAACGCTCCACGCTGGACAATTTTTGTGGAGGCCAATGGTTGAACCTGCAAGGGCCATCAGGCGTACACAAGTGGGCTGTGGGCCGCTCATAAAACAATGGCCCATGGAGGTTAGTCTTCGCGTCGCAGAAGTAGGACAGTGTCTAACTTTTGATTACGAGTATTTACACAGTGAATACAAGCGAGGGGACGTAGCTCAAATGGTAGAGCGCCCGCTTTGCATGCGGGAGGCACGGGGTTTGATCCCCCGCGTCTCCATATACCATTTTTGCGCAGCTATTTAAGGTATTTTTCTCACCTATTTCGTTAGTCTCGATACTATTTTCTGCGCCATTATTAAGGTATTTTTCCTTATAATGTCTTTTTCACACCTCCATTGATCTTTTCTCCTATTTCATGTCACCCTAGTCTCTTTTTATCCCCTTTATCATATTTTTTCATGCCGCTGTTCTATATCAGTTTTCAATGTATACATGTAGGAATTTTCCTCTATGTTTATTTCCTCCTTGATATACTTGGGAGGGGATTAGTGGCGCGTAGGAGCGGGGCACGCAACCTCAAATTATTATTTTTGCTTTTGACTTTCAAATTTTTATATCTTTTGAACCAAATCTAAATTAAGTTTCAATTGTGTATTCGTGTTTTTTTTGATGAGGGCTTTCAAATAAGTTCAATTTCGAACATGTTTTGATGAATTTTTGGAACTTTGCTAAGTTTCAACCGCTGAAACTTGGAACGGGCGAACAACGAAAACTTAAGTTTCGGAAACTAAAACTTTACACTTCATGTGGCCCCTTGCCTTAGACTAGCCACAGTGGGGAGTAACTTAGACTACTATGTTAAAAGATGTGACATGTTAAAAGATGCTCAAGTTGTGGTGCAAACGTCACGCACGGGGAATGCCTTAAACTAGCACTATGGGCCTGTTTGTTTGCATGCCTGGAAAAATGGCTGCCTGGATACAGCCTAGGACGATGTGAAATTTTGCCTGGCCAGGCTTGCCTGGCACTTGTGCGTTTGGTTCGTTCCCTTGGCCTGCTGCTTTTAAATCAGAGTGTGCTGCAAGGGAGAGGTTGGGGGATCAGCCTACCAGTCCCGCACATATGAAAAATAGAATTGTCTCAAAAAAAGATGAAAAAATAGAAATAAGCAATAATTCACCATGGTTGAACCCTCCTTCTCAACTAAAGAGGCAGAGTCGCCATGGTTCCACACCCTCCCACACAACCGCGAACACCTGACTTACCATGGTTTGGACCAATTTATACTCCCTCCGGTCCTTTTTAGTCTGCATATAAATTTTGTCTGAAGTCAAAGCATCTCTACTTTGACTAAGCTAATAGAAATATGTATCAATATTTACAATGCCAAATCAATATTGTTAGATTTATTATAAAATCTAGTTTCATGGAATATATATTTGGTACGGTAGATGTTGATATTTTTAGTATATATTTGGTCAAACTTTGTAAAATTTGACTTGACCTAAATCTAATACGCGAAGTAAAAAGGACCGGAGGGAGTAATAAGTAACGAGCTAATTAATATGTATCGCACACATGAAAAACAAGGAAACAAAATAAAATACATCACAATTTTCACTTTTGAGGCACAAGAGCATTTATATGTATATTCAATACTTTGTTAACTATTTGTAATGTACTTTGACCCCAAAAAAAACTGCTAGCTTCTGTAATGTTGCCCCCCACACACTGCCCTGCCCACCCGAGTCCTCTGTTTGAGTTCGTGTATCTTTTCTTGAGAGGCTGAGAGAGATAGAGAGGTGCTGCCAAATTGGACACGACTTCGGCCGCAGCTCTGAAACACTCGGGTAGCTCTGAACAGTCCCTCCGAGCTTGAAGCAGTTTGTTGGGTTCCTCGACTGCTACCAGTCTTCCTCCGTAGCAGATAGATTGATGACAGTATCATGGCCCATGATTCATGGCGAAAAAGCGCTACATGTAGTGGCGTGCAAGCAACTAAGCTAGTGTAGGACGGGAGACTGAGAATCATGTCATGGGTCAGGAATCCCAATTATCTTCAGCAACACATAACACTTACACAAAATTCTCTCTCTTCCAACAAAATAAAAATATACTTCCCCCCCTAAAGAAATATAGGAGCGTTTAGATCAAAAGCTTTTATATTTCTTCACAAGAAAGCAATATTTAAATCCCTATAGCCTGCTTACATCACCCTTCTATTGTATTTGCTCTAACGGCGCAACCAGGCTATCGTTCGCCGCCCCCAGCTTGAACCCAACTCCGGTCTCCGCCCAGCCGGTGGCGCCGCCCATCACCTCCTTCATAATAAAAGCACAGTCGGTTTTCGCCCGGTTTTCCGTAATTAACTGGGCAATTCTCTTCTGCTTAATTAATAGATGAGGCAATCTTTGCCTCCGTTTCGAAAAAAAATAATAAAAAAAGCACAGGCACAGGCCAACTGATGTGGTCCGTGCGTGAGTGCCCTTAACTGACCTCCACGGCAAAGCAGCTAGTAACATCAATGTTATGTTGCAACCAACAAAGAAGGATGTGCAGGGTGAGCTACAGCCTTCAGCGTGCAATCTTCGGCACCCACACCATCAGCCAACAGCCCACGAGACATCACTCAATCATCACAGCAGCGGCACCACGCGCGCATCGAGCAGCAGCGTCGCCCAGAAAGTGGACTGCAAGCTCAAACCCAGGAACCTCCTGCATTGCGACATCATCCATAAAACGGCAACTGTAAACTGAACCCACAGCCAAGGTCAGCGAAACCAAATGCCGTCACAGAACGGGGTATCACAACTCAGCAGCACGCACAGCGGCCGCACTTCTGCGTCCAGCAAAGGCATAAAACAGCACGCATGACGACCTCGCCACACGCGAATAGATAGGGAGTAAAACAGATTAGATACTTTGCTTTTTGTTCATTTTGGAAACGGCAAAGCTAGAGAGACCTAGGACTTAGATTGTCACCCAGGAACCAACAACTAAATAAACCGAACGACCGCCACAGGGGCAGTGGTCTAGGGGGCAGCTGGAAGCTCCGGCTTCGACTGGTATGTACACTGGTTGTTCATCTAAGAAAGCCAGACGTCCCAGCTGCTGTCAAGGTTGGATTCAGCTTCGGGCTACCACGGACCCGTCAGAGTTCGTCGCAAGCAAAATCTCTTTGCCTTTGGTCCGAGCTGCTTTTCTATCCTCTCTATAACCTGCAAAATACATTCACAAGTGAACTTGTGTGAGCGACAGGATGTCTATAGAGAACCTTTCTTCGAATTGTTATTACAAGTGAAAAACAGGAGCACCAAAGAACTAGTACTTGCTGTCAGAACACAAAACATCTCAAACCAATTGTTCTAACTAATAACTTCTCAAAAAAAAATTGTTCTAACTAATATAGTAGCAACCTACCGCCAAAAAATATGTATAATTATTTAAGTATATTTTCGGCTAGCATTCTACTTCCAGTAAATACTTATCAATCAGAGGGGCCTTATTTCTTTAAATAATAATTTCAAACTTGGCTAACAATTAAAGTGGAAGCTACAAAAAAATCATGTGACGAATGAGTTTCATCCAAATAGATTAAAGACATGTCCATGCGTGAAAAAAACATGGTGCGACAACTTCTTGAAAATTCCACTGAAAAAATTGTCAGCATAAATGTTTTGTTGATATGCATACGGTACTGCTGCAAAACTGTGGGTTTTCAGATAGCACAGCTGACCATTAGCATCTTAAGCAATAGAGACACTGATTTTGGTAGCCAAGCCCCCCTCCTCCAAAATCACAAATCAATCTAGAACTGTGTGGATTGTCTGGGAGACTAACTCTTGTAAAATATGGGTGACTCAACTCTTTATTCACCATTAACAAACCAGTGGCTACACTTAATTCACCCTATCTCTTCTCTACTAAGGACATCCTAGTCTTCACCATGGCATGTTAGGTTATGAAAGCTTATGCTATGAGGAGGCTCTGCCGGATCTCTATTTAGTATCGCCGTGTGGGAATACCCAAATCCTCAACTGCAAAAAACTTTATGGTAGAAATCTTCCCTAAAAATGTCACTGTATCTAATTCTAGAGTCCTCTAAATCTAAACTATCTCTGACATACTCATCCTCCATCTCTTGCAGGACCTACCAAAACATATTTGCCTTGTAAAACTCCAAAATCTTCTACACGTCATGAGAAACATCGTGCTTTTGGACATTTTCTCACTTCCAGTAGGTTATATAGAAAGCATATAGTGAAACAAGAGACCTAAATTATGTACAACACAGTACTACTTCAGGGAGAACTGTAGGACAGACAAATAATATTGTGGCTTCCTATGAAATCTGAGATTTGCACGCCTGTGCACATCTCTTATTAAATAAATCACACCAGATGCTATGCTGCTGACAAGTAGCTCATACTTGGCAGAGTTTGGGCCAATCATAGCCGGAGGTCATTATCACCAAACAGAACATATGACGAATGTTAGTTTTAATCTCCAGATTAGAATGGTTTATAGTTTGTGTTTTTAGTTTTTCACACACCAAGCAAACTCCTGCTTCCAAACAAGTGACATTAGGATTTTTCTTATCTTCAGTGTGTCTTGCAAGCTTGAGATCTAAGGTGGCATGAAATAAGAGTTGACAGTTATCCTCTGCTAGATGAGGCCCAGCTAAAAAGTACTGGCATTTTTGTTAGATATTCCTATCAACCAACTATCCCAAAAGACC
>NC_041392.1:134588765-134608901 GCF_002162155.2 Triticum dicoccoides | reverse complement strand
ACGCCCGACGTGGGCGTGGATAAACGAATGGGAAAAATGCGGGGACTGAGACTTCAACTCAAGACCTCAGCTCTGATACCATGTTAGATATTGCTATCAACCAACTATCCCAAAAGACCGATTGATAGAAAAAGAAGATATAATATACTTAAACAATTTTATCTGAGCATGGCGCTCTTGGCTTCTTTATGCCCAGGTTTATGGAACTTGGAGATCATGGTTTATTTCAAATGTTCTGTTGTAACCTAAGTCCTACAATCTCTTAATGTTCTTAGATAATGGCAATAGAAAAATGCCCTTTATCAAAAAAGATAATGGCAATAGAACTTTTGAATCTTAAACAGAACCACCAAGGCAAAGAGTAGTACTAGCTGACATCAGAAGAGTGCAACTGACAATCACCCAAGAAATTAAAACTATGTCTATTTATTAGGCTGTATATTGGGCATATTCTCAAACTAGGTACCCTCACCAGTTACTGGAAAAACTGAGTTTAAGGCTACGAACAGGACCAATGAACAATAAAGAATTTTTGTATTACAATCCGAATCACTTGGAAACATTTTCCTAACCCCAGATTGAAATCCAATCAGTCATCTCCACATTTCTTGATGCTACATCAAATGATTTTCCTCAGGCTTACTTTGGAACTATTTTATAAGTTGCGGATAACTAAATATATCTAAAAGCAGTATATTAAAACAAGTGCATTTAAATCCAACTCACAGCCAGCCAGACACGAAGTCTTGTAATAGCAGATTGAGCAAACAAGCATATTTTATATATAGAAGCTTTTGAATGTATGCAGCTATGATCAGACCAAACGCAATGTATATTAGTAACAAGAAATATTTTCTGCAAATGGTATTACCTCATCCTTTTGCTTCTGTAGCATTTCCACCTGCATATTAAAAGCATAACAAAAGTTAATATAGCTCATTAGAGCGTTTCAGAAATTCAGAAGGAAAATGTATGATAACTTAATGTAACCAGCGGATCTAAACTGTAAAGTCCACAACTTCATGTTGAAGTTAAACTAACTAAAATGTCATTCACAAATCACAAAGTATCTAATCTCTCTCCCCTCCTGATTTTAAATGGAGGGTGGGGGATGCTTTGTGATTTGTGAATGCCACGTGTCATCCATCAGGATGGATCTCACGTGAGACCTGGTCTCATAGAATTCTTTTCCCTGCACCTGGGGCACGACCTCCGGCGCTCAGACCGACGCTTCTACTGCAACGATGACCAGCTGGTGCTGGCCAAGGTGAACTGGCTGCTGCTGCAGAATGACCATGGTTGAACCCTCCCGCTAAACTAAAGAGGCAAAGTCACCATGGTTCCACACCCTCCCGCATAATGGCGAACACGTGAATTACCATGGTTTGGACCAATTTATAACACGTAACGAGCTAATTAAGACGTATCGCACACATTAAAAATAAGAAAACAAAATAAATATATCACATACGAGTCCTTTGCTTGAGCTCGTGTATCTTTTCTTGAGAATCGCCTTTAATCGAGCGTTTCGTAAACATAAGCTGAGAGATAGAGAGGTGCCGGCAAATTGAACACGGCTTCGGCCGCAGCTCTTGAGCTCTGAAAGAAACACTCGTGTAGCTCTGAACAGTCCCTCCGAGCTTGAAGCAGTTCGTTGGGTTCCTCTACCACTGCCAGTCTTCCTCCGTAGTACTAGATAGATTGATGACGGTATCATGGCGAAAAAGCGCTACATGTAGTGGTGTGCAAGCAACTAAGCTAGTGTAGGACGGGAGACTGAGAATCATGTCATGGGTCAGGAATCCCAATTATCTTCAGCAACACATAACGATTCCACAAAATTCTCTCTCTTCCAAGGAAGTAAAAATATACTTTCCCCGTAAAGAAATATAAGAGCGTTTAGATCAAACGCTCTTATATTTCTTCACGAGAGAGCAATATTTAAATCCCTATAGCCTGCTTACATCACCCTTCTATTGTATTCGCTCTAACGGCGCAACCAGGCTATCGTTCGCCGCCCCCAGCTCCAACCGAACTCCGGTCCCCGCCCAGCCGGCGGCGCCGCCCATCACCTCTTCTTCATAATAAAAGCACAAGCACAGGCCAACTGGTGTGGTTCGTGAGTGCGTGCCCTTAACTGACCTCCACGGCAAAGTAGCTAGTAACATCAATGTTGCAACCACAAAAGAAGGATGCGCAGGGTGAGCTACAGGCTACAGCGTGCAATCTTCGGCACGCACACCATCAAGCAACAGTCCAGACTCACAATCATCACAACAGCGACACTGTGTGCGCACTGAGCAGTAGCGTCGCCCAGAAACTGGACTGTAAACTCAAACCCAGGAGTTTCCTGCATTGTGACATCGCCCAGACTCCAGAAAACGGCAACCGTAAACTAAAACCACGGTCAGGTCAGTGAAACCAAATGGCTCCACCGCTGGTCCACTACGGTGGTGATCACTCAGCTATCACGGAATTGGCATGACGACCCAACATCATACAGAACAGCTGCGTCCAGCAACGGCATAAAACGGCACGCATGACGACCTCGCCACACGCGAATAGATAGGGAGTAAAACAGATTAGATACTTTGCTTTTTGTTCATTTTGGAAACGGCAAAGCTAGAGAGACCTAGGACTTAGATTGTCACCCAGGAACCAACAACTAAATAAACCGAACGATCGCCACAGGAGCAGCAGGAAAGCGGCGGTCTACGGGGGCAGCTGGAGACTCCAGCCTCGGCTGATATGTACACTGGTTGTTCATCTAAGGAAGCCAGATACTCCAGCTGCTGTCAAGGTTGTATTGAGCTTCGGGCTACCACGGACCGGTCAGCGTTCGTTGCAAGCAAAACCTCTTTGCCTTTGGTCCAAGCTGCTTTTCGATCCTCTCTATAACCTGCAAAATCCATTCACAAGTGAACTGGGTGAGCGACAGGGTGTCAAAAGAGACCTCTTTTCGAATTAAAGCGGAAGCTACAGAAAAATCATATGACGAATAAGTTTATGAAAGCTTATGCTATGAGGAGGCTCTGCTGGATCTCCATTTAGTGTCGCCATGTGGCAAAAGCCAAATCCTCAACAGCAAAATACTTTATGGTAGAAATCTTCCCTAAAAATGTCACTGTATCTAATTCTAGAGTCCTCTAAAGTCTAAACTATCTCTGCCATACTCATCATCCATCTCTTACAGGACCAACCAAAATATCTTTGCCTTGTAAAACTCCAAAATCTTCTACACGTCATGACAAACATTGTGCTTTTGGACATTTTCTCAGTTCCGGTAGGTTACACAGAAAGCATATAGTGAAACAATAGACCTAAATTATCTACAACACAGTACTACTTCAGGGAGAATCATAGGACAGACAAATAATATTTTGGCTTCCTATGAAATCTGAGATTTGCACGCCTGTGCACATCACTTGTTAAAAAAATCACACCAAATGCTATGCTGCTGACAAGTAGCTCTAACTTGGTGGAGTTTGGGCGGATCATAGCCGGATGTAATTATCACCAAACAGAACATATGGAGAATGTTAGTTTTAATCTCCAGATTAGAATAGTTCATAGTTTGTGTTTTTTAGTTTTTTTGTTACACATGATGTACAAATGCAGAAGCATATTCCTGTTTCCAAACAAGTGACGTTAGGATTTTTCTTATCTTCAGTGTTTCTTGCAAGCTTGAGATCTAAGGTGGCATCAAATAAGAGTTGACAGTTCATATATCCTTTGCTAGATGAGGCCCAGCCAAAAAGCACTGACATTTTATTCGAGCATGGCTCTCTTGGCTTCTTTGTGCCCAGGTTTATGGAACTTGGGAACCATGGTTTATTTCAAATGTTCAGTTGTAACCTAAGTCCTACAATCTCTTAATACTCCTAGATAATGGCAATATAACTTTTGATTCTTAAACAGAACCACCAAGGCAAAGGGTAGTAGTTGACATCAGAAGAGTGCAACTGACAATCGCCCAAGATATGAAAACTATGTCCATTTAATAGGCTGTATATTGGGCATATTCTCAAACTAGGTACCCTCACCAGTTACTGGAAAAACTGAGTTTAAGGCTAAGAACAGAACCAATGACCAATAAGGGATTATTGTATTATAATCCGAGTCACTTAGAAACATTTTCCTAACCCCAGATTGAAATCCAATTAGTCATCTCCACATTTCTTGATGCTACATCAAATGATTTTCCCCAGGCTTACTTTGGCAACTATTTTATAAGTTGCCGATAACTAGTAATATATATAAAACCAGTATATTGAAACAAGTATCTTTCTAATCCAACTCACAGCCAGCCAGACTCGAAGTCCTAGAATAACAAGTTGAGCAGACATGCATATTTTATATATAAAAGCTTTTGAATGTATGCAGCTATGCATGCATGACTAATACCGCTGTCATTGTGTGGGCACCTTACGCCTTAGTATGAACAATGTACTTATGGAAAACAGGCTAGATACATGAACCTATGGAAAACCATCATGCACTCTTTTGCAAATCAACCAACAGAACTGTAGTTTGCAGCAGTGATAAATCCAAATAGACGAATAGAATTAGTGATCAGAATGGGGTGTAAATAACAGTACTGCATGGTACTACTTCCACAATAATAAGGCCAAACGCAATGTATATTAGTAACAACAAATATTTTCTGCAAATGGTATTACCTCATCCTTTTGCTTCTGTAGCATTTCCACCTGCATATTAAAAGCATAACGAAAGTGAATATAGCTCCTTAAAGCGTTTATCAGAAATTCAGAAGGAAAACGTATGATAACTTAATGTAACCAGCAGATCTAAACTGTAAAGTCCACAACTTTATGTTGAAGTTAAACTAACTAAAATGTTCATTCATTTTCTCAAATCAAAGGAGTGTAACTAAAATGTTTAAAATGTGATAACAACATATAGATAACGCAAGACATGCATGTGAAACATAGGGAACCTCAAGTTACATTAATCACACAAAATATGATACAGCGTGGAGTGTATATTTCATAGTCAACAGATAACAATCTGCTAGTAGAAACAGTTGAATGCACCAAAGATGAGTACAAGTAGCAAATTTTGCAAGGCATGATAGCCGAAACAACAATGTTACAAAATTGATTTAACACCCGAATATTTAAACTTAAAAGGATAATTTTTATGCAGCCTCCAACGATGCAGAACGACCAAACATTACAAAAATGCTGGTTGTGACAACAATCATGACTCGTGACAGCAATAAGCATCATTCGGGGAGAACTAAAAAAGCATAGATGATACTACCAAACAACCAGACAAATATGGCAATTGCAGCAAGAAATATTAGAACTGTCTGGAGTCAAGAAATCAACTAAGTCTACTAACTGATTAGAATTGCAAGGTTAGTAAATAAACAATGTGCATATAGCCATTAAAGAAATTTTAAGTATACCTGTTTTTTCTGCAATGCCTCATTGTTCTCCTTCAGTTTTGCAACCTCGGCTTCCAACTCCATTATATAAGCCTGCAATACATCAGAAGGTTCAAAGTTAAGTGTACACAAACTGTGATATGGTTAAATGACAACAATTAATGGAATCATCTGAAACTATTCGCCACGGTCAGTGCTATCAATTAGAGCTTGCTGTGCTCACAACATAGAATTTACAGGCTATGTAGAAATGGTGCATAAAGAGGCATACAATGCCACCTGCTTAGCCTAAGACAAAATTCACCGGAAAGTAACTATGCTTCTCATCCTCCTCCCTACCATCGCGATAGTAGATTGAAGAGATGAGAAGACCCACAATGCTGCAATGCCAAAACTTCATTTCCGAAATGAACAAAGTTATCCATTGCTGAATCTGAGAGGGTCAACTTGAATGACGATCCACATAGATTCTCCTCATCTTGGGTTTCACAATGTTTAACAACTCCAACTTGCTATTTGCAGGGGCTACTCAGGGATAACTATTATCTAGCAGCTAAAATGGAAATGTCAGATCACATCAACGAATAAAGTACACAACATGACCGAGGGGCATACCCGATATAGACACCCTGTGAACCTGGGTTCGGGTTCAGATAATATTTCAGATTAGTTAAGCAAAAGGCGTATGGTTGAAGAACGAGAGCTTCACCTGCTTCCTCTGGCGGGACCTGGCGGCGGACTCCCGGTTCTTGATCATGCGCCTCTGCCTCCTCTCGACCACCTTCTCGACGGTAGGCCCCTTCCTGGCCCTCGTCACGGTGTCGAAGGGATACGGCACCGGCGACAGCGACGAGAGATCCCCGCCCTCCATCTTGCCGAACCCGTTCAGCACGCCCGGCGTCGTCGGCGCCGCCACCGTCATCGCCACGCCAGGCCCCTGCCCGACGACTCCGTGCACCACCCCGTTCGCCACCTGCATGGCCGGCGCGACCACATTGCCCTGAGGGAACAGAGCCTGCGCCCGCGCCGGCACGACAACGGTCTGGCCCCCCATGTCCTCCCGCACCACGCCGGCGCGCACCAGGAACTCCTCCAGCGTCATCCGCCCCAGGGTCTGCTGCCGCTGCGCCTGGGCCTCCGCCTGAGCCTGAGCCTGGGCCGGCGCCGGCGCGGGGGGCGCCGGCGGCTCCTCGTCGCAGAAGCCCATGATGTCGCGCCAGACCTCGTCGACCGTCATCTGGCTGAGCGTGCGGGGCAGCGTCATGGAGCCCTGGCGCAGGATGGCCTGCTGCTGCGGCTGCAGCGGCGGCGGCTGGGGCAGGGCGTCGACATTGGACGCCGGGGCGGCCGTGGTGGCCGGCGTCAGGGTGGCCGCGATGGCGTTGGACTCCTCGGCCGTCCAGATGTTGCGGAGCAGCTCGTCCATGTTCATGGACCCGAAGTCCTTGCCGGCGCCGCCGAGCGCGCTCTGGAACTCGTCGAACGTCAGCGAGTAGATCGACCCCTGCCTGGCCAGCGCGCCGGCCCCGCCGCTCCCTCCCGGCATCTCCATCCCTCCTCCTCCTCACACCACAACCCCCACACCGAATTCCCCCAAGATCCCTCCCTCTCCCGCACCACCAGCAGCGAAAATTCCTCCGGCGGTCTCTCTCGGCGACTCTATCCCACAAAGGCGACCGACAAAGAAGGCAAGGGAGGGGGGGCTGGGCTTATAAACAAGGGGGCGGGCGACAGCGGGTGGAGTGTGATTAGCCGGCGGTATAATACCCGAATTAGCAAGGGGAAATCTAGTTTTACAGAAAGGCGAGATTTTTGGTTTAGAAAACAAGGCGGAGCGGGGGGGAGGGGAGCATCGGGGGGCGTGTTGCTGCGGAGTTGGTGCGGCTTTGCGGGAGGCGATCGCGGCGGCGAGGTGGGGGGAGGGACAGGTGTCGCCTCGGGGCCATTAAAGTGGCTGCCGCCGGAGCGCGACAAGCCGGTCAGAGGATTGGGTTACTGCCCCCACCGGACAGTCATTCAGCTCCGCGCACACACCAGCTCTACACCGAAAATAGAAATTCAGGGCTGCCATGGGTTTTCTTGGGAAAAAATTTATTGCGGAAAATAAACTGCCCCCTCTTGTTGATTAAAGGGGTTTTATCTCATTTTTTTCTTATCTTATTATCCCCGCCGAATTGCGACGGAGACGTGCGCGTGAATCACGTGGCAAAGCCGCATACTGTGGGCTAGTTTAATTGAGCGTGAAAACAGGCGGCAATGGGGCGCCGTTGTAGGTTTGCGGATAGATAATGCAGGGGGTCGAAACGGACGGCGATGAGGCGTCCGTTGTAGCTTTGTAGATAGATAATGCAGGAAAGTTGAAACGGAAGGTTATGCGTACGCGATCCTTCTGGAGCACACCAGGATAGACATGAAATCCTCTGACTTTCGGCGCGTCGTTCCAGATGGGTTGGCGTCACGCAAGCGGAGCGACAGAGGCGCGCAGTCCCTCGTGATGATTTATCTTGTAGATTGGTTTTTCTGTAATAGACGACTTCTGCAAATGGAGCATGCAGTCAGATCTAATCTTCCGAATACAACAGTGCCGACACATCCGGGGGCTGAGCTATGTTAGGGCCAGCCCGTCCTATGGCCCGCCCAGCTCATGGGATTTTCTATACAACATATTTACTCTTGGGCCTTGGAACACGGGCCCACAAGCAATCCCCTTCTGTTTGGCCCATCCAGTCGACCCAACATGGGCTTCAAGATGTGCCACTAGGCCGGGGAACAACTTCGGTAGTGTGCCGAGATGATCATGGAACATATTTAGGACCGTCTTCTTTTGTGATCCAGGGGATAACTGAACCAACAACGCTTGAGGCCATTGCGTGTCGGGAGGCCCTAACTCGCCGTTGATCCGGGAGTTCAAAGGTTATATGCTGCCTCAGATTGCAGATCAATACTTGATGATATTCATGAAGACCGAAGTTGTGCATGGGGTCATGATTAGGGAGATCACACAATGGATGGTTGATTTTATTTCTTGTAGTTTTGTGTTTGAAGGTAGAACTTGTAACACTGAAGCACACAATCTAGCTAGATTTTCGCTCTCTTTGCAGCAGGTAGACATACTTGGTCGGATCTGCCCTATGATCCAAACACCATTCCTGTAAATCTTCCTATTGAGCAATGAAATCCACTGTGTTGCCCTCAAAAAAATGTAGAACCGTCAATGGGGGGTACCAATGGTGTAAGTGTGAAAAATATTTGGATATTACAACTATTTTCTGTCTGCTCAAAGCATATATAGTTCACTAAATGTAGTTGAAGTAAAAGTATAGGAAATCAATATGATGTGTCAACAATTTTGTGCGACATGTTGAATGCCATGCACGTCAACATGAGATCGCCATGAGCTAATGGCGGTAATCAAGTCGCCTTGGAAGAATACCTCTTAACGTTCATGCTACAATTTTCCAAGAAAATTTTAATGTGGTGGTGTTTAGTTACAAAGCTTGAAGACAATAAAAAAGGCATGTAGCAATTGTTGGAAATATGCCCTAGAGGCAATAATATTGTATTACTATATTTTCATTATTCATAATTAAGAGTTTATATTTCATGCTATAACTGCTATGATCCTGGAATAAGTGATTCAATGGAAAACTCATAAGCACGTGTGAAATGATAAACGGTAAACAATAGGTTATCGGTCTCGCCTCTAAGACCGTCTCAAGTGTTGTTAGTGATCAACTTTTTCGGATCTTAGGACATTGTTGAGTGTAATGATAGTCCTAAAATAACATTGACGGTATGACATTAGAAGAATGATCATATTGAATCGACCCAATACTTGTCGGTTATACTATGTGATTATGTCATCTGAAATCATCTATTATAATACGGAGTGTTAGCATGTGTTTTAGTTCCTCATACCATGAGAGTGTCTCGATCACTTTCTACCGGACGGTGGGCTTTGGGGTTGCTCAAACGTCATCTGTAACAAGGTGATCATAGCGACAACTTTCAAGCACACTTGAAAGTTTGACAAGTGACCAGACAGCTCGAAAGTGGGATTTGCTCCTCCAATGATGGAGAGATATTCTTAGGCCCCCCTCGGTGTGATGGCTTCCATCATCGTCTGGCTAGACACGGGTGACTACGTCATGGGGATGCCGAAACACGTCAACGAGAAGAAGAACAAAACCGGTAACAGGAGCAATGGTATAGTGAGCATGGTGATGACTTAGGAGGATACCGATGCACACCGGGTTTTGTAAAGTATCACGAAGCAAAGGGAGCATCACATGATAACCAAAGGTTCACTCGAATATTATTCGTGTAATCATAGGGACCTATATGGATGTCCACCGTTCCGCTATCGGTTATTGAACGAACGGGGTTTCGTTCATGTCTATAGTTTACCGAACCTATGGGGTCACAAACTTAAGGCAATCATAACCTGTTGAGTGTTAGCGGGATAGGAGTGATGAGAATATATTTGTGGAATTGTTTCATTAATATCCGAAATAGTTCCTAAAGCGTTTCGGGGTCACCGGAAGGGTTTCGATGAATATCGGGTAATACCAAGTATTACGGATTAATTATATATAGGCAGAGATGTTTTCTGGGATGTTAAATTATATATATAATGCTGAACATTTTATATTTAATTTAAATATGAATGGGCCTTAAAAGGCCAAGAGGTGGAGGGCAACTTGGGCCACAAGGGCCCAAGTAAGAAGGCGCCCCCTTTCCTTGTGTGTGTGTGTGGGGGGGGGGGGCGAATTGGACTAGGGCATATTTTCAAAAATGGATCGTGCAGTCAGATCTAATCTTCCGAAACAACAGTGGCGCGTCATTCCAGATA
This sequence comes from Triticum dicoccoides, assembly GCF_002162155.2. Classification (NCBI taxonomy): domain Eukaryota; kingdom Viridiplantae; phylum Streptophyta; class Magnoliopsida; order Poales; family Poaceae; genus Triticum; species Triticum dicoccoides. The sequence continues at coordinate 134,598,639 of NC_041392.1, read as the reverse complement.
GGTTGGCATCACGCAAGTGAAGCGACAGAGGCACGCAGTCCCTCGTGATGATTATCTCGTATAATAGTTTGGATTTAATAGACGACTTTTGCAAATGGATCATGCAGTCAGGTCTAATCTTCCGAAACAACAGTGGTGCGTCGTTCCAGATGGGTTGGCGTCACGCAAGAAGAGCGACAGAGGCGCGCAGTCCCTTGTGAAGATTATCTTGTAGATTGGTTTGGCTTTGATAGATGACTTTTGCAAATGGATAGTGCGGCCAGATCTAATCTTCCGACACAACAGTGGCGCGTCGTTCCAGATGGGTTGGCGTCACGCAAGCGGAGTGACAGAGGCACGCAGTCCCTTGCGATGATTATCTTGTACTCCCTCCGTTCGAAATTATTTGTCTCGGATATGGATGTATCTAGAATCAAAATACGTCTAGATACATCTATTTCTGCGACAAGTAATTCCGAACGGAGGGAGTAGATTGGTTTGGCTTTGATAGACGACTTTTGCAAATGGATCGTGCAGCCAATCTAATCTTCTGAAACAACAGTGGCGCGGCGTTCCAGATGGGTTGATGTCACGCAAGCGGAGAGACATAGGCGCACAGTCCCTCGTGATGATTATCTTGTAGATTGGTTTGGCTTTGATAGACGACTTTTGCAAATGGATCATGTAGTCAGATCTAATCTTCTGAAACAGCAGTGTGGCGTGTCGTTCCAAATCAGTTGGTGTCACGCAAGCGGAGCGATAGAGGCGCGCAGTCCCTCGTGAAGATTATCTTGTAGATTGGTTTGGCTTTGATAGAAGACTTTTGCAAATAGATAGTGCAACAAGATATAATCTTTCGAAACAAACAGTGGTGCGTCGTTCTAGACGAGTTGGCGTCATGCAAGAAGAGCGGCAAAGGCGCGCAGTCCCTCTGGATGATTATCTTGTAGATTGATTTGGCTTTGAGAGACGACTTTTGCAAATGGGTAGTGCAGCCAGATGTAATCTTATGAAACAACAATGGCGCGTCGTTCTAGATGGGTTGGTGTCACGCAAGAGGAGGGACAGAGGGGCAGTCCCTCGTGATGATTAACTTGTATATTGGTTTGGCTTTGATTGACAACTTTTGCAAATGGATTGTGAAGTCAGATGTAATCTTCTTTTTTTTGAGAATCTCGCAAAGCTTTATTACTGATTAATGTTCAAGGGTACAAAAACAAGGTTGCCGGTCTGGCCTAGCCAGGTGTGACGGCCAAAACCTAAAGATAAAGCATACTTTGCGAGATTATGGGCCTCCATATTGGAGGTCCTATACTCATGACTAAAAGAACATGAAATGAAGCTAGCTGCTCTAGCCTTGATCTCCTGGACGATGGCGCCAAAATTTGCTTGAATTCCTTCCCTGATCGCATCAATCGCCACCTTGCAATCCGAGGCCACCAAAACTTGGTTGAGATAGAGATCTTCTGAGAGAGCTAATGCCTCCCGGATAGCCAATGTTTCAAGCACTTGAGGATCACGAAGGCCCCTCAAGGTTAGTGACGAAGCTCCCAAAAACAGCCCCCTGCATCCCTGCATATTACTCCAACTACAGCAAAAGTGCCCGAACGAGACACAGCTGCGTCCACATTGATCTTGAAGTGGTCAGCAGGTGGCGGTACCCACGTCGCAGGCCGTGAAATCGCTGTCACCTGTGTTCTCACCTTCTTCTTCATGAATTCTGTGTCTGACAGGTAAGACTTGATGAAGTTGTCCGTGGCAAAAGGGGTCTGGAAGATCTCTTCGTGTATAGCCTTGCGTCGTGAACTCCAAATAGCCCATAAGGTGACAATCAACACAGTAAGCTGCTCTGCTGGAAGTGTTTCGCTCATAGCAAAAAGCCATAGTCGTGCGTTCGGTTCTATTGTTGCCAGCATATGTTCCACCAATTCGCCGTCAGACAAAGCCCAGACACAGCGGGACGCACTGCAATCCAGCAAGGAATGGCGCCAACTGTCCTGACCTCCGCATAGTGGGCAAACACTCGAGGTTGCCATGTTCCGATGGTTTAGAACGTCACCCGTCGGGAGCGAGTGGTGCGCCAGTCGCCATGTGAAGACTCTCAACTTCGATGGTACTACCACTTTCCAAATGGAGTTCCACCCCCGTAATTCAGCTGCAGAGTTTGAAGGATCCTCCCGTTCTTCTAGCCATGCCTCGCGCCCAAGCTTGATGCTGACAATCATCCGGTAAGCAGACCGTAGAGAGAAACGTCCCTTGGGGTCATTATGCCATGCCCAAAAATCGTCCACCTGCCGAGTGCACAATGGAATCTGTAAAATAGCCTCATCATCTAGTGGTATAAAAACCTGCCTGACCATGTCCTCCCTCCATTCAGCCAAAGTGTGATCAATTAACTCTGACACCATCTGTGGAGGAACATCCACCAGAGATGTAATCGGCCGCATCATTCCATTCCGAGGAATCCAGCTATGATTCCATATGTGCGTGGAGGCTCCATCCCCAATCCTTCTGATGGCCCCATTGATGATTACATCCCTCCCATCAAGTATAGAGCGCCAGATCTGTGAGGGATGCGGGCCTAATTGAGCGTCTAGAACAGAGCCTTGTGGGAAATAAACAACTTTAAGGATTTGTGCACTCAATGAGGACGGATCATTCAAAAGTCTCCAAACTTGTCTGGACAGAAGTGCCAAGTTGAATATCTCGATATCCCTAAATCCCAATCCTCCCAAACTTTTTGATCGTGTCATCAAATCCCATGCAACCCAACAAGGTTTCCTCTTTCCCCTCTTGCTTCCCCACCAAAACTGATGGATAAGGGAAGTGATGCTATCACAAAGGCCCCTCGGAAGCCTGAAACACGACATCGAAAAAACTAGTATTGCTTGGGCCACGGACTTTATTAGAACCTCCTTTCGGGCAACAGATAAGAGTTTCTCCATCCATCCTTTTATCCTTTCCCAAACTCTGTCTCGTAAGTATTTGAAAGTGCCATTCTTTGACTGTCCCACATCTGTTGGCATGCCCAAGTACTTCTCACTAAGAGACTCATTCTGCACACTGAGTATATTCTTAATGTCCCCTCTAAGTGTCTCTGGGCACCCTTTACTAAAAAAGATCGATGATTTATCATGGTTTACTCTTTGCCCTGAAGCCAAGCAATAAGTATCAAGTAGGTTTGATACCTCATTTGCCCCTTGGATGCTAGACTTGAAAAGCAGCAGGCTGTCATCTGCAAACAAAAGGTGATTCACTGCCGGAGCCGTGGGTGCCACCTTTATGCCACCGAGCACTAATGACTGAGAACTGTGTTTTAAGAGGCACGAAAGGCCCTCCGCTGCGATCAAGAACAAGTAAGGGGAAATAGGATCTCCCTGCCTAATACCTCTGGATGGTGAGAAGCTCTCCAATCTCTCTCCATTAAACAGAACCGAGAATGATACCGAAGTGATCATACTCATTACGGTCTGGACCCATTCCGGAGCAAAACCAAGCTTACCCATGATGGCTTGTAGGTAAGGCCATTCCACTCTGTCATACGCCTTCATCATGTCCAGCTTGAGTGCACAAAAGCTATTAGACTTGGATCGGTTTCTCTTCATAAAGTGCAAGCATTCATAGGCACATATGATATTATCGGTGATTAACCTTCCTGTGACAAAAGCTGATTGCTCCTTTGAGATAATATCTGGCAATATCACTTTGAGTCTATTCGCTACAACTTTTGACGCAATTTTGTAGATAACATTGCAAAGACTAATAGGTCTAAACTGGGTAAGGAGAGTGGGGTTTTGTACCTTGGGGATCAACACAAGGACCGTGTCATTAATACTAGATGCACTCTCCTCTCCTCGGATAATCTGAAGTACCACATTAGTAATCTCCTCTCCACAAATGTCCTAATGACGCTGATAAAAGTGTGCGGGGAATCCATCTGGGCCTGGGGCCTTGGTGGGAAACATCTGAAAAAGCGCCTGCTTCACCTCCTCGTTTGAATAGGGGGCACAAAGTGAAGCATTCATATCTGCTGTTACCTTACGAGGCACGTGTTGAAGCACGTCATCCATCCCTTGCACTCCCTCTGTGGTGTATAACATTTTATAGAAGTCTGTAACAAGTTGTTTCATCTCAGCCTTGTCGTCCACACGTATGCCCAGCGCGTTATGGAGTGCCCGGATCATGTTCTTCTTCCTCCTCAAGTTTGCCCTCATGTGAAAAAAATTTGTATTTCTATCGCCCGCTGCTAGCCACTGAATTCTTGATCTCTGTCTCCACATAATTTCTTCTCTATGATATAGTTCAACCAGCCGCTCATTAAGCTTCATCTCGAGATGATTTGGAGACGTCCTTGACGGAACACTTCACAGCCTTTCCAGTTCACCTTTAGCCTTCTTGATTTCCTTTCTAACGCTCCCAAAAGTCTCATCATTCCATGCCGCGAGGTTCTTTGAGAGTAGTTCGAGCTTTCTGCGAAGTGCTTCCACTCCCCCATCTCCTTGATGCTCATTCCATCCAGAAGCAATAGTGTCACGCCAGGCATCATGTGACTCCCACATCACCTCATAGCGAAAATTCGGTTTTGGCCGTGCCACTGGTTCCTCATACTGCACCAAAATAGGTCCATGATCCGAGGAGGCTGCTGTCAAGTGCGTTACATTGGCCAAAGGGTACCGCGCTTCCCAGTCCGTCGTAGCCAGCGCCCTGTCCAATCTCACACGGGTGTAGGAACCCCCCGTCACTTTTTTCTCGAATGTCCAAAATCTGCCTTGATAGCCCAAATCCATCAACATGCAAACATCAATCGCATCACGAAAACCTTGAATTTGTGCATTACTCCGGTTAGCAACTCCATCATGTTCCTCCGGACGTAACACTTCGTTGAAATCCCCCAAGCACAGCCAAGGGAGGTTATTCAAAGTTGATAACCCTTTTAAAAGGTCCCAAGTCTGGTGTCTCAGATGAGTCTGAGCCTCGCCGTATACACATGTTAGCCTCCATGGTTCTCGGCCTTCCTCTTCATCCTTCGCATCAATATGATAAACAGAGTCACCCAAAATCTCAAGACTTATTGTATTATTCCAGAAAATTCCAATTCCTCCGCTTCTACCTCTACTATCTATTGCATAGGCATTATCATAGCCCAAATTATTAGCCAAAGCTTCTACACGCGCACCCTTTATTTGTGTTTCCACGATACATAGCACGATAGGGGTAAATTTCTTCGCCAGGTCGCGAAGTTCTCGGACTGTCGCGACTTTACCCGCACCGCGACAGTTCCAGCAAAGGGAACTCATTGTGCCCGGCGGCACTCCTCGAGGGAGCCCGCCGATCCTGCATTCGTGTCCTTGCCTTCATCCACTCCTTCTGCCTCCTTGCTCGTCATTCCCTTGAACAAAACCCCTTTGTTAGTCCCATTCTTCTTGGGTCGCTTCACTTCCTTCCGTGGGGAGACATAAACAAGCGGCATAGGGGGCACCCCCGGGGGGCAGGTCGTTACTACAGGCGCCGTAGAGCTCACAGGAGCATCAGCATCAGCTCTCCCGTCGGCGGACTGGGCTGTGCCCGTTGATGGATTGTTCTCAAAAGACTGTCTCTTGTTGCTTGCAACTGGTGCCCTTAGTGTCAAATTCGGCACTTCGGCCAACACCCAGTGCTCACTCGGCCCCGACTCAACAGAAGCCCGTGCAGGACCTGTCCTTTCCTCCTGCCGACCTTGCTCGCGATGGACTTCCTGCTGGTTAGCGTTGAAGCGCCAACTCTGATTAGGGTTATATTGCTCTCGCCCTCTGCCTCTTCCACCTGCGTTCCTTGGGCCACCTTGCCCCCTCTGAGTGCCAAATCCTCCTCTTCCCGCTTGTTTGAAGCGAACATTATCGACCAACACAAAATCGCCCCACTCAAACTTTGTTTCGTCGTGAACTCCATCCCCGCACTCCTCATGCCAATGGCCACATTCACCGCAGTTATAGCAGAACACTGGAAGTTTTTCATACTTAACTTGGTATCTAACCCTTTCCTCTCCCTTCTTAGCAGTAACAAATCTCTTAATTTTTACATTGACATCAATCTTCACCCTAACACGGACAAATTCACCAAAGTAGCCTGCCGGTAGTTTCAGCTAGACTTCCTCGACCTCTCCAATCCGTGATGCCATCCCCCTGACTGATGGTTCGATAAGAAAATTGTCAGGCAGCCTATGGATCTGCGCCCATACTGCCAGCTTGTCCAGGATGATACTATCAGGATTTCTAAAGCCATCATATTCCACCATAATAACCGCCTGATCTCTAAACAACCAGGGACCCTCAACCATGGCCTTGTTCCAGTCCCCTAGACATCCAAACTGAGCTATGAACAGATTGTCCTTGATCTTCCTCCACACCATCGGTTTTGCTGGGTTCCATGCGGCACGCATGTCCCCATACAGAGCATTAGGGCTAAAGGTCTTGTAAGTGTGAACTCTGGCTATAGCCAGCCACTTTGTCGGCGCCTCCAAGTCCAGCAATTCCTCCTCCCACACAAAATCGTCGTCTTCCTCCTCCTGCAGATTCAGCCTGGCAAGCAGCTCCTCCGTCGTCTCCTTCCCCTGCCGTCCCTGTGAACTTGATTCAGCCGCCATAAGAAACCAATCTATCCGTCACCGTAAAAAACCCTAGATCGATCTGCTAGAAGAAACACGCGAACCAAGGCCGGGGAAGGTCGCAAGGGACCCCCCTTGATCAGCCCGAGTACGTCGAGCCCGCTAGCGAAGATCGACTGGGGGAAGAGGTAAAACCAGCGGCGACGCCGGAGTACGTCAAAACCCTAGGCAGACGCCGTAGGGGACAGTCAGATGTAATCTTCCGAAACAACAGTGGCGCGACGTCCAGGGGCGGAACTACGTTAGGGCCAGCCCATGCTATGGCCCGCCCAGCTAGCTCATGAGAATTTCTATATAGTATATCTACTCTTGGGCCTTGAAAGACGAGCCCACAAGCTATTCCCTTATGTTGTGCTCGTCCAGACCGCCCAACATGGTCTCAAGCTCCGCCACTGGGCGTCATCATCATTTGATGTAGATCGTCGACAGGAGTACGAATGGTGGTAAGTGTGAAACATATTTGGATATTCCAAAGCATATTTAGGTCATAAAATGTAGTTGAAGTAAAAGTATGTGAAATCAATACGATGCAGCAACAATTTTGCGTGACATGAGCTAATGTATCATGGATGTGCGGTCGGTGGAATGACAGTAACCGAGTCACGGTGGGAGAATACCTTCGAACAGTCACGGTATAGTTTTTCCAAAAATATATTGGTGTGGTGGTGTTCAATTAGTTACGAAGGTTGAAGACGATAAAAAAGGAATGTAACAATGTCTGTAAAGAATTATAATAGTTCATGAAAAAAAACTAGCTAGAGCTAATTTCCAATATGGTTGAACTTAGTGGGCTTCTTTGTTTTGCCAACTATATTCAAGTTGAGGATAAATCATATTAGATTATTATTGTCACATAAAATGAGGTGTACACATAAATTCAAGTCATGCCATGTGCGGGCATAAGGTTTGAAAACTTTTTGTTGTGCCATCTTTTTTGCCTCTCTTTTTTATGTCATCAAGATATAGGATAGGTACACATGATGCATTGAGATGAACAAAAACAACCAAGCGAAGAATTACAACAACCAAATTAGGTAGAACTATGCAAAGCATAACATTTAAGAGAGGCAAAAATGTTCGCCATGTTAAAAGAATATGGTTTGTAATTTGAGCATGCTATGAGTCTTCGTAACTGAACTCAAAATATAAGAATGCAATATGAGTTCCATTTCCAAAAAAAGACAACATGAGTGGTAGGTTGCATGAAAAACATTACAACAACCAAATTAGGTAGAACTGTGTAAAGTATAACATTTATGAGAGGCAAAAATGTTTGCCATGTTGAAAGAAACAATAAGGTTTGTAATTTGAGCATGCTATGAGTCTTCATAACTGAACTCAAAATATAAGAATGCAATATGAGTTCCATTTCCAAAAAAAGGCAACATGAGTGGTAGGTTGCATGAAAAACATTACAACAACCAAATTAGGTAGAACTGTGTAAAGTATAACATTTATGAGAGGCAAAAATGTTCGCCGTGTTGAAAGAAACAATAAGGTTTGTAATTTGAGCATGCTATGAGTCTTCATAACTGAATTCAAAATATAAGAATGCAATATGAGTTCCATTTCCAAAACAAAAGACAACATGAGTGGTAGGTTGCATGAAAAATAGAATACTCCCTTCATATCACAAACAAGGACACCTTTGGTATGAATGAACTTAGTAGGACTTATGTAGGATTTTATTCCTTTTAAAGAAAACACATAAGTTTTTTCTATACCTATTTTGTATGCCATTCCATTTCCATAGGAAGTTTTCCATTGAATTCAACCTCACGATTCACTTTTATTGAAACGGCAACCATGATATACACATAAATCCTTCAAGAAAAATCCCATGTTTGTTTCCTATTGCACAATTAGCAGCGGAAAGTCAATGCCAAAGAAGAACACAAGTTTTGCTTTGAAGGCCCAGCTTTACTTCACTCTTCATTGTTTTGTAGCTAGGCTGGGCGAGCCACGACCCGGGTTTTTTTCTTAACCAAGGCCCCCGCCCCCGCGTGCGGGCGCGTTGCAAACAGACACCCATGACACATTCCTGTGTTTTCAGTTCATGCACGATTCAACAAGTGATGACATTCGATTTCCACATTTTTTCCAGTCGTGTTTATGCACCAAGTGATTTTCTGGACATCGACAATGGTGTTCATGATGAAATATTGACTAGTACTAAATACTGAATATGCATGTAAAACCCAAGAAAATGGCAATCATGTTACATAAAACTCTGTTCTCGGACGAATCTATAGATATGTTTTTTGAATTTCTAATCCGAATCACAGTGGTGAATCAATAAAATATCGCACACGGATCTGCATAAATTTCAAAATTAGGAGGGGACATCAGAGAGTCCAGATGATTTCGACGCATATATGATGCACCATAATTCTGTGTAGCTTTGGGCGGGTGGACTTGGCTTCCCGTTCTACGGACTAGATTAGCAGCGGCCCAGATTATAGGGGACCAGGCGATAGCGCTACGTGTCGGCAGCCGGGAGCGGGCGACCTTTCAACCCGCCCAAACGGGGCCTGAAAGGTGGACCCATCGGGGTCGCTCCCGCACGAACGGACGGACGGGATCGACTGGAACCCATGCTTTCACTTTCATTTCACGTGTGACGGTGAGAGCTCGCGGGCGGGCAGTGTGCGCATGTGAAACGAGTTGGAGCAACGGCGCGCCGCATGTGCCGCCAGGCCAGCCAGCCAGCGACCCGCGCCGTCTTATCCTGGCGAACGCCCATACCGGCCTCAGTCTGAAACGATCTGCAGAGTCGCCCTCTGTGACCGTGTCACCTGATGAAAATTGAAGACGCACTGGCCGAATGGTGGGACGATCGATTGATCGATTCGGGCGTGCGTGGTTGCTTGCACCGTCGTCATTTTTGACTGAGCCTGCCAAGTTTCACCTGACTTGTCTTTTGGCTTTATTTTAAGCATGATTAGGCAGCTTTGTGCCCGTATGAGACTAACAGTGGAAAGTGGATGGGAGATTTATAAGCTATAAAGCGTGACTTTTACAAAGGAAAAAAATGCACGCTTAACGTTCGATGACGATCAGTATTATGAGTTTTTGTGTTTTGATGTACCAAAGGTAGTTGGGAGTCCCGGATGTGATCACGGACATGACAAGAAGTCTCGAAATGGTCGAGACATAAAGATTGATATATTGAAAGGCTATGTTTGGACACCGGAATGGTTTCAGATAAGTTCGGGCAATTACCGAAGTACCAGGGGGTTATCGGACCCTCCC
>NC_041392.1:134585819-134588508 GCF_002162155.2 Triticum dicoccoides | reverse complement strand
ATGGTGGGAGAGAGAAGGAGGCGGCCAAGTGGGGGGCGTCCCCTCCCAAGCCCAATCCGAAATGGGGAGGGGGCCGGCCCCCCCTTTCCTTCTCTCCTTCTCCCTCTTCCTTCTTCTCCTATTCCAACTAGGGAAAGGGGGGAAACCTACTCCTACTAGGAGTAGGAATCCCCCTTGGGGCGCGCCATAGAGAGGGTCGGCCCTCCCCTCCTCCACTCCTTTATATACGAGGGAGGGGGCCAACCCATAGACACACAAGTTGACAGTTGTCTTAGCCGTGTGCGGTGCCCCCTCCATAGATTTCCACCTCGGTCATATCGTTGTAGTGCTTAGGCGAAGCCCTGCGTCAGTAACTTCATCATCACCGTCATCACGCCGTCGTGCTGACGAAACTCACCCTCAGCCTCAGCTGGATCAAGAGTACGAGGGACGTCACTGAACTGAACGTGTGCAGATCGCGGAGGTGCCGTGCGTTCGGTACTTGATCGGTTGGATCGCGAAGACGTTCGACTACATCAACCGCATTACTTAATGCTTCCGCTTTCGGTCTACGAGGGTACATGGACACACTCTTTCCTCTCATTGCTATGCATCACCTAGATGGATCTTGCGTGTGCGTAGGAATTTTTTTGAAATATTGTGTTCCCCAACAGCTGTGGGGAAGCTCGCCACTAATGCTTAACATATCAATCTTTGGACCTCGGGGGTGGTGGATTTCTGGCGCAGGCCGTGGGAGAAAGCGTGGTGGGAGGAGAGGAGAGGCCAACGACGACGGGGAGGAGAGGACTGCAACGAGGGAGGGGATCTAGGAGGAAGGTTGGTGATGAGGAAGGGATCCGGGAGTGTCGTGGTTTTGTCACGGCAGATGTCCTCGTGAAAGGACTTAGTCATGGAGCCATCGCTACGGGTTAGCTTAAAGGGGTTAAACCGGACAAGGGACACGAGAGTTTTATACTAGTTCGTCCCCTTACTATGAAGGTAAAAGCCTACGTCTAGTTGTGATGGAATTGATGGGGTTTCGATGACCAGGGAGCGAATCTGCTTTGCCTGGCTTCGAGTTGTTGTTGTGTGTTCCTAAACCGCCGTCGGGTCGTCCCTTTATATACAGAGGCCGGATCATCAATGTGTCCAACTCGGTCTCTATCTCTCCTATCTTACAATACAAGTTACATGAACATGTCGGTTTACATCTACAAGCCTTAACCCGCCTTTGGGCCTTGGGCCTTCATAAAGCGCCATCATCCTTTGTCTTCTTGGGCTTCTAATCTTCATAGAGTTAACCCGGCTACTCCTGGCCGGTTTACGTCTAGTAGTAATATCCCCAACATTAGGCGCCAGCTTGATTTGAATTTATTCATGTCAATCTTCAACACTTAGAAAAATTCCTCCTCTTGCACCTTCGCATGGATCTTGTAAACCGCCCTGACGTCATCCTCCAGACTTATGGTAAATCGCCGTGATGTCATCCATTTGTTGAAGCCGAAGATGCCTTTTATTAATGAGCATCCAACCATCAAGGAGACAACTTTATTAAATATCCATTTTTGAGCTCCTCGATTCCCGTGCCTGTCACTTATCTCTTTGCCTTTATAAATAGGGCTGAGGCCCCTTTTTTTTTTTCCTCCGCTGCTGTAACGCCCTTGATGCGGCTATATCTCCCACGTGTCGAAGCACGACTTAGAGGCATAACCGCATTGAAAGCAATATCGCAAGTGAGGTAATCTTCACAACAACCCATGTAAATAAATAAAGGGAAAGGTACATAGTTGGCTTACACTCGCCACATCACAAAAATACATAAATAAGTCATCACATTCATGCAAATACACTCAAGGTCCGACTACGGAACCAAAATGAAGATAAACCCCAAATGCAACATAGTCCCCGATCGCCCCAACTGGGCACCACTACTGATCATCTGGGAAAGACACGTAGTAACGTCCTGAGTCCTCATCGAACTCCCACTTGAGCTCTGTCGAATCACCTGGAATGGCCTTAACGGTCTTTGCATCTGGTTTTGGAAGTAATCTGTGAGTCACGGGGACTCAGCAATCTCACACCCTCGCGATCAAGACTATTTAAGCTTATAGGAAGGGTAAAGGTATGATGTGGAGCTGCAGCAAGCGACTAGCATATATGGTGGCTAACATACGCAAAAGAGAGCGAGAAGAGAAGGCAAAGGCACGAGCGACAAACTATGATCAAGAAGTGATCCTAGAACAACCTACGTCAAAACATTACTCCAACACCGTGTCACTTCCCGGACTCCGCCGAGAAGAGACCATCACGGTTACACACGCGGTTGGTGCATTTTAATTAAGTTAAGTTTCAGGTTATCTACAACCGGACATTAATAAATTCCCATCTGCCCATAACCGCGGGCATGGCTTTCGAAAGTTCAAATCCCTGCAGGGGAGTCCCAACTTAGCCCATCACAAGCTCTCACGGTCAACGAAGGATATTCCTTCTCCCAAGACATTCTGATCAGACTCGGCATCCCGATTACAAGACATCTCGACAATGGTAAAACTAAACCAGCAACACCACCCAGATGTGCCGACAAATCCCGATAGGAGCTGCACATATCTCGTTCTCAAGGCACATCGGATGAGCAAGACGTCAGGTAGGCCAACCCAGAGTTGCCCCTGGTAGCCCCGGACATCGCTCAGTTGGACCAACACTTAGAGAA
>NC_041392.1:134575984-134585578 GCF_002162155.2 Triticum dicoccoides | reverse complement strand
GGGTTAAAATAAAGATGACCCTTGAGTCCGCGAAACCCAAGGGAAAAAGGCTAGGTGGCGAATGGTAAAACCAATGTTGGGCATTGCTAGAAGAGTTTTATTCAAGGCGAATTGTCAAGGGGTTCCCATTATAACCCAACCGTGTAAGGAACGCAAAATCCGGGAACATAACACCGATATGACGGAAACTAAGGCAGCAAGAGTGGAACAAAACACCAGGCATAAGGCCGAGCCTTCCACCCTTTACCAAGTATATAGGTGCATTAAGATAAACAAGATAATATGGTGATATCCCAACAATAAACATGTTCCAACAAGGAACAATCTCCAAACTTCACCTGCAACTAGCAACGCTATAAGAGGGGCTGAGCAAAGCGGTAACATAGCCAAACAACGGTTTGCTAGGACAAGGTGGGTTAGAGGTTTGACATGGCAATATGGGAGGCATGATAAGCAAGTGGTAGGCATCGTAGCATAGGCATAGCAAAAGAGCGAGCATCTAGCAAGCAAAGATAGAAGTGATTTCGAGGGTATGGTCATCTTGCCTGCAAAGTTCTCAGAGTCGACTTGATCCTCGTAAGCGTACTCAACGGGCTCCTCGTTCACGTACTCGTCTCCCGGCTCTACCCAAGCAAGAAAAACAAGCAAAAAGGAACACAATCAACCATGTGCAATGCTCAAGCAACATGATGCAAACATGGTATGATATGCGGGATGTGATATGTGATGCATAGGCATGATTTGGAAAGGAATGATTGAACCTGGCCTCAACTTGGAAAACCAAGAGTGCCACTGGAAATAGGAGGTGATTTCGGTCGAAATCGATATAAAGATCACCGGAATCGGATGCACGGTTTGTAAATGGCAAGCAAAACAAATATGGCACCGATCTGTGATAAACAAGTAGTCTTCTAAATGCATCAAGAACAACATGCTACAACACTCCAACATGAAAACAAAATACATGGCAGGGATCCACTCAAGATGCTTGACAAAAAATGAACACTGAGCTACGGCTAATTCACTCATTAACAGGTTCAAACAAGCATGGCAAAAGTGCAAAAGATAACAGGTTACAGACTTAGTGAAAATAACAGCAAGTCAAGAATTTATCATCAGGAAGCAATGTTTAGAGCATGATAACTACATGCTACAGGAACATATCAAGGAAAAACAAGGCATAGAATGAAGCTACTCAAAGCATATAACAAAAGTCCCTTAGTGACCATGAGCCAAAAGGGATCAGAAAATACAATTGCAAGCATGTGAACATAGCAAAAACATAAACAGATTCAGACTTGGTGAAAAACTGGAGCATGGCAAAACAGATAACGAGTAGGCATGTTTACGAGCTCATGCACTCACTACGAGGCATTGCATGACAAACTAAGTATACACCCGACAAATAGACATGTCATAGAAGCTAGACATGGCAAGAACAACAACATAGCATGCACGGATCAGCAACAACAAGCTCGGCAAAATCGCTAAACATGTTAACAATCTGCCAGGAACATTTTATAGCAAAAGTAGAGCTCGATTGACTCAAGCTAGGGTTCTCCATAATTGCAAACAAAGACATGAATGGATAGAGCTCAACATTATCTACAAAACATCCTTACTGATCATGCTTAAAAGAGGCACATATCACTAGGAAACAACATGAACATATGGCACAAAAACAATAATAGGTCAAGGACTTAGAATATTTCTAAGTCCCTGAAATCAGCATCATTGGGTAAGCTACTTTGCATGCTTGTGCTAGTCACCATAAAGATCACAAAAATACATGGCATACACCCCTGTAAAGATGGCATGGCATACTTCAAAACACATGTAGAGCTCAGGATCATAGCATGCACACATTAATCATGGCAAAAATGACAAAAGTGCATTTGCTGAAACAGATCTGAAACTATCATCACATAGCCCTCTTCCAACAGCATTTCGAGCATCAAGATGAGCTCAAATGAAAATAATGCAATGAGATGAAATGATGTACTCGTCGAGACGAATATTTTGATATGCTACACGCACGAATCGGAGCTACGATGAGAAAGTTATGGCATGTGGAAGAATGCAAAAAAAAATAACTAGGAGGGAGGCAAAAGTCAATCGGATCCAGATCGGATCTAGGGTTTGGGCACTGTAGCGGCACGAGTCTCGAGGTTCGCCGCGAACGGAGGGGATTGCCGGAAGATGTGCGCCGTCGAGGGAGGAAGAGGCGGCGGCCGGTGTTGAGCTCCTCCACGGCGCGCGGGGCGGCTCGGATCCGGAGGAGGGGCGGCTGGCCGAGCCTTGCGGAGGTCGCCGCGGTGAGGTGGTAGCGGCCACCGGCAAAGGACGGCGTCGCCGGCGATAAGGTGGCGCAGGGCGGCGAAGGGCGTTGGCGGCGGAGCTGGAGTCCGGCGCGGGCGGCGCGCTCCCTCGCGCGGGGCACGGGCGGCGAGACAGCGCGGGCCACGGAGGGCCGGCTCCGGGCTGAGCGGGACTGCGGGTGCGGCGAAGTGGGCACAGGGTGGCGACCAACCAGGTGGTGCCACGTGGCAGCGATGGGGCGGAGTGGACGTTGTCTGGCGGGACGGGAATTTGTCCGGCGGCGCGTGGAGAGGGAGGGGTCTAGGGTTTGCCCGAAAATCTCGGGGGTGATCTATTTATAGAGGTAGAGGGAGCTAGGAAGCTCCAAATGAGGTGCGGTTTGCGGCCACACGATTGTGATCAAACGGCCTAGGTGATGGACGAGGTTTAGGTGGGTTTTGGGCCACTTTGGAGAGGTGTTGGGCTGCAACACACACGAGGCCTTTTCGGTCCCTTGGTTAACCGTTGGAGTATCAAACGAAGTCCAAATGGCACGAAACTTGACAGGCGGTCTACCGGTAGTAAACCAAGGCCGCATGGCAAGTCTCAGTCCAATCCGAAAACATTTAACCCCCACACATGAAAAGAGGTTGAAAGGGACACCGGAGGACATAGAAGCGCCGGAATGCAAAACAGACAACGGGGAAAATGCTCGAATGCATGAGACGAACACGTATGCAAATGCAATGCACATGATGACATGATATGAGATGCATGACAAAGACAAAACACACGAAGGCAAAAACCCGACAACGATGAAATAAAATAACTTAGTGCCGGAAATGGCAAGAGTTGGAAGACAAATAAGGTAAATTACATCCGGGGTGTTACAACACTCCACCACTACGAAAGGATCTCGTCCCGAGATCTAGGACTGGAAAAACACCGGGTACTTAGAACGGAGGTGATCCTCGCGTTCCCAGGTGGCTTCACGGTCGGAATGATGTGACCACTTGACTTTGAGGAATTTGATAGACTTGTTGCGAGTCTTGCGCTCAGTTTCTTCAAGAATAGCGATGGGGTGCTCACGATAAGACATGTCTTCTTGAAGATCAATGTCTTCGAAGTTGACAGTGCAGTCAGGAGTCTTGAAACACTTGTGGAGTTGGGACACGTGAAACACGTCATGCACATTTGCAAAGTTGGAGGGGAGCTCAAGTTGATAGGCGAGATCGCCTCTTTTGCTGATGATCTTGAAAGGACCCACGTATCTAGGGGCAAGCTTCCCTTTGATACCGAATCGACGAGTACCTTTCATTGGAGAGATGCGGAGGTAGACATGGTCTCCGATCTCGAAAGCCAAGTCACGATGCTTGCTATCATAGTAACTCTTCTGATGCGATTGCGCGACTTTGAGATTATCACGAATGACTTTGCACATCTCTTTTGCCTCTGTGATCAAGTCATTGCCAAGAAGTTGACGTTCACAAGTCTCTGACCAGTTAAGAGGAGTACGACACTTCCTGCCATAGAGAATTTCGAATGGGGCCTTGCCCGAACTCGCTTGAAAGCTTTTGTTGTAGGAGAACTCGGCATATGGAAGACAATCTTCCCACTTCATATCGAAAGGGATGACGCAAGCCCTGAGCATATCTTCAAGAATCTGATTTACTCGCTCGACTTGGCCACTAGTTTGAGGATGAAAAGTTGTGCTGAAGAGAATGTTGGTACCCATGGCCTTTTGAAAAGAATCCCAAAACTTAGAGGTGAAGATGTTGCCACGATCTTAAGATATCAACTGCGGAATGCCGTGCAGCGAGACAATCCAGGAGGTATATAGCTCTGCCAATTGAGCTGCTGTGATAGATTCTTTGATAGGAAGAAAATGAGCCACTTTAGTGAGTTTGTCGATGGCAATGAAGATAGCATCATTGCCATGCTTGGACTTTGGAAATCCATTCACGAAGTCCATCTCAATATGGTCAAACTTCCATTCTGGAATGGCAAGAGGTTGGAGGAGAGCAGCTGGTCGTTGGTGTTCTGCTTTCACTCTTGTGCAGACATCACATTCATTCACGAACTGAGCAATCTCGCACTTCATTCGAGTCCACCAATACGACTGCTTGAGGTCATGGTACATCTTTGTACTTCCAGGGTGGATAGAGAGGAGTGAATTTTGAGCTTTGTTCATAATGACTTTACGAAGGTCACCTTTAGACACAACAATGCGATCCTCGAAGAATAGAGTATCCTTGTCATCAAGACGATAGCACTTGTATTTGGGCTGACTCTTTGCAATCCCAATCTTCACCTTCTTCACCATAGCATCAAGGAGTTGAGCCTCGCGAATCTGATCTTCCAAAGTAGGAGAGACTTTGAGGTTGGCGAGGAAACCTTGAGGAATAACTTGAAGATTGAGTTTGCGGAAAACTTCACAAAGCTCGGGTTGGTAAGGCTTGATAATCAGACTGTTGCAGTAAGCCTTCCTGCTCAATGCGTCAGCAATTACATTGGCCTTGCCTGGAGTATATTCGATACTCGGATTATACTCTTGAATCATTTCGACCCAACGAGTCTGCCTGAGGTTGAGATTAGGCTGAGTGAAGATGTACTTGAGACTCTTATGATCAGTGAAGATGTCCACTTTTCTGCCCAATAAGAGGTGTCTCCAAGTTAAAAGAGCAAGCACAACTACCGCCAACTCGAGGTCATGAGTGGGGTAGTTCTTTTCGTTGTGCTTCAACTGGCGAGAGGTATAGGCCACAACTTTCTTCTCTTGCATCAACACTGCACCAAGACCTTGAAGGGAAGCATCACAGAAAACCTCAAAAGGAGTCAGAACTGGAGAAGTAACTAACTTCTCTTTCAGGGTGTTGAAAGTGATGTCACATTCAGGAGACCAGATGTACTTCACATGCTTCTGGAGAAGGTTGGAAAGAGGCTTCACGATCTTAGAGAAGTTCTCGACGAACCTTCGACAATAGCTTGCGAGGCCAAGGAAGCTGCGGAGTTGCTTCACATTCTGAGGTGGTTCCAATTCACAATTGCAGACACCTTCTCAGGATTAACCGCTATGCCCTTGGCAGAGATAATATGCCCAAGGTAGAGAACCTCATCGAGCCAAAACTCGCACTTTGAAAAACTTGGCATAGAACTGATGTTCTCTGAGTTTATCCAGCACCAAACGCAAGTGCTTGGCATGATCTTCCTTGTTCTTGGAAAAGACCAAAATGTCATCGAGGTAGACCAAGACGAAGTCATTTGTGTAGGCGTTGAAGATGACATTCATCATGCGAGAGAAAGTTGGAGGAGCGTTGATGAGCCGGAAAGACATGACAGTGTATTCATATGAACCATAGCTGGTTCTGAATGCTGTCTTGGGGATATCTTGTTCACGAATGCGAATCTAATGATAGCCCATACGGAGATCAAGCTTGGAGAATACTTGAGCACCTTTGAGTTGTTCAAACAGCTCGTTGATGTTGGGAAGTGGGTACTTGTTCTTTATGGTCTTCTTGTTCAATGGACGGTAGTCGACACAAAGTCAGTCCGTTCCATCCTTCTTCTTCACAAAAGAACTCCACAACCCCACGGAGAAGAACTAGGTCGGATGAGACCCATTCGCTCTTGAATATCGAGTTGTTTCTTCAGCTCCTTCAACTCTTCAGATACAAGCTTGTAAGGACGTTTGCAAACAGGTTCCGTGCCAGGCTCAAGATCGATGAGAATTCAACTGGCCAGTGCGGAGGCATTCCTGGAAGCTCTTCTGGAAAGACGTCTTGATATTCGCAAACAACTGGGATTTGAGAGATGGCATCCAGCTCGCCCTTCTCATTGAGAGAAAGCAGTCGAATTGTATCATCCCGAGCGGCAAAGACGATAACATCCTTAGACGAATGAGTCAATTGAATCTGCCTGGCAGCATAACAAGCTGAGCCTTGTGCTTAGAAAGCCAGTCCATTCCGAGAATAAGATCGATATCCGAGTTACCAAGGACCATTGGCGAAGAAAGAAACTTATAGTCACCCAACGTGATAGTAACATCCGGAGCCATCATTTTGGTGTTCATGAACAAACTCGGAGAAGAAACCGCTATCGGCTTAGGCAAATCAACAATATGCACATCATGCATGGATGCGAAAGGCTTTGATAAGAATGACAAAGATGCACCAGTATCAAAAAGAACTCTTGCAGGAATGTCATTAACAGGAAGGTTACCCATGATGACATCTGACAAGACCTCTGCCTGAGCTGCATTCATCATGTTGATCTTAGCAGACTTGGGGTTATGCTTGACCACTGCGGTGCTGGCAGATCTCACAGGAGGAGGAGGAGGGAGACGCCTCTGATTGAAGCATTTGTTGGCATAGTGGCCCTTCTGCTGACACTTGTTGCACGTGACCTCCGAGAGCAAATAGTGATATGGATCACTTGATCTTGGAGCTTGAGACGAAGTCTTGTTCTGAAAGCCTGGGTTGGGTGGGTGGGAAGATCCATTGCCACCTTTGCTCTTCTGCTGATGAGGCTGACGGAACGGAGGAGGAGGCGGCCAATACTTTTGCTGCTTAGAAGCCACTTGAGTTGAGGAAGAAGGAGTTGCATCTCTGACTCGCTTCTTGGTAGCATCGCACTTGAGTTGAGCAGTCTCTTGCTTCATTGCCATATTGTAGAACTCATCATACTTCTTCGGCTCAAAAAGCATGAGAGCTAGTTGGAGATCTTCTTCGAGGCCACCCCTGATCTGATAAATCATGCTCTTCTCGTCAGGGACGTCTTGCTTGGCGAAACGAACGAGCCTCTGGAACAGAATGTTATACTGGTAAACAGACAAGCTGCCTTGCTTCAAGTTGCGGAATTCCTCATGCTTTGTCTCAACAACACTCTAAGGAATGTGGTGAGCTTTGAAGTCTTGACGGAATTCATCCCAGGTAATCACACGACCTCCTCTGGAATCTTTGTACTGCTGAAACCATTCTGCAGCTTGGTCTTTGAGTTGGAAGGAGGCAAACTTGACAAAGTCCTCATGCCTGACGTTACTGCACTTGAAATGCTTGCAGATATCCACGAGCCAATCATCAGCGTCTGAGGCCTCGACACAGTTGCTGAAGGTCTTTGGCTGATTAGCGAGGAACTGGTTGAATTTAGCAAACTGATTCTGATTGTTGCCATGGCCATGATTCCCTTGGTTGCGCTCTTGCAAGAGTTGCATGATCAGTTGCGTGTTTGCATTGGTAGCGGCCATCACAGCTTGCCATGCCTCCGGAGGTGGAGGCGGTGGTGGTGAATCAGGATTCAGAGTCATGCGTGTTGGAGGAGCCATCCTGAAGAGGGTGACATCGATTAGCATCTTGACAGACAAATATTTAAGCTGAATCAAATGGATCGAAATTGCAACATATAGTCTTCACATCCGAACAAAATGAACGAACGCATTCCAATCGACATGGTCACACTTCCATAAATTGAGAAGCCACTTAGATAGAGGTAGAAGAATAAAACAACAAGGTACGGGCAAGAGCAAATACTTGGTGAGGATTACCCAATCACAAACCAAATATCCGCGGAAGAATTACTAGAGCTACAAGAATTCCCACCTATGAAACTCCCGAACCTTTTCGGTTATGCAATCAGGTGTTGGGGATACAGGGGAAGCATAATATCTCACCCAAAGCTAGCAAATCCTACATCCAGCTGTATCCATCCTTCAATACATAACCAAGAAACCTTCGAAAATCATCTACCTCAACCTTTGAAAAGCATCCGTTATACGAGTTATGGCAATACTCCTGAACTCCCGCCCCAGTACTGGGTGGCGTCGAGGTTATCTCACCAACAACTGCATAAAAGAGATTTTCGATGTCGGTGAAACTCAGGTATTCCAGAATCTCAACGATAAAATTGTGATGACAACACCTCGGAGCTCAACTCCCCGGGACACTGCCACAACCCCTAAATGTCAGGAGGCACCAAGAACAATGTTCTCGTCACAAAACCATCAGAACGATTCCAAGATACTCGCGTGATCCTAAATTTTTTTAGTGAAATTTGAGAAGAGAAGAGTCAAAACTCTACGTCAGGATGCCTCACCAGAGCGACGAAGGGACCGAGGAGTAAAAGAAATCCTACTCTTCGATATATATAATCCTAAATAACTCAAAACATTTTTCTAGACTCAACAACGCCAACGATTCGATCAAGCAGGGGGCTCCTAAGGTCGGGGAAGGCTCTGATTACTAACTTGTAACGCCCTCGATGCGGCTATATCTCCCACGTGTCGAAGCACGACTTAGAGGCATAACCGCATTGAGAGCAATGTCGCAAGTGAGGTAATCTTCACAACAACCCATGTAAATAAATAAAGGGAAAGGTACATAGTTGGCTTACACTCGCCACGTCACACAAATACATAAATAAGTCATTACATTCATCCAAATACACTCAAGGTCCGACTACAAAACCAAAATGAAGATAAACCCCACATGCAACATATTCCCCGATCGCCCCAACTGGGCACCACTACTGATCATCTGGGAAAGACACGTAGTAACATCCTGAGTCCTCATCGAACTCCCACTTGAGCTCTGTCGAATCACCTGGAATGGCCTCAACGGTCCCTGCATCTGGTTTTGGAAGTAATCTGTGAGTCACGGGGACTTAGCAATCTCACACCCTCGCGATCAAGACTATTTAAGCTTATAGGAAGGGTAAAGGTATGATGTGGAGCTGCAGCAAGCGACTAGCATATATGGTGGCTAACATACGCAAAAGAGAGCGAGAAGAGAAGGCAAAGGCACGAGCGACAAACTATGATCAAGAAGTGATCCTAGAACAACCTACGTCAAACATTACTCCAACACCGTGTTCACTTTCCGGACTCCGCCGAGAAGAGACCATCACGGTTACACACGCGGTTGGTGCATTTTATTTAAGTTAAGTTTCAGGTTATCTACAACCGGACATTAACAAATTCCCGTCTGCCAATAACCGCGGGCACGGCTTTCGAAAGTTCAAATCCCTGCAGGGGAGTCCCAACTTAGCCCATCACAAGCTCTCACGGTCAACGAAGGATATTCCTTCTCCCAAGACAATCCGATTAGACTCGGCATCCCGGTTACAAGACATCTCGACAATGGTAAAACTAAACCAGCAACACCACCCAGATGTGCCGACAAATCCCGATAGGAGCTGCACATATCTCGTTCTCAGGGCACACCGGATGAGCAAGACGTCGGGTAGGCCAGCCCAGAGTTGCCCGTGGTAGCCCCGGACATCGCTTAGTTGGACCAACACTTAGAG
>NC_041392.1:134559903-134575669 GCF_002162155.2 Triticum dicoccoides | reverse complement strand
GACCCTTGAGTCCACGATGCCCAAGGGAAAAAGGCTAGGTGGCGAATGGTAAAACCAATGTTGGGCATTGCTGGAAGAGTTTTATTCAAGGCGAACTGTCAAGGGGTTCCCATTATAACCCAACCGTGTAAGGAACGCAAAATCCGGGAACATAACACCGATATGACGGAAACTAGGGCGGTAAGAGTGGAACAAAACACCAGGCATAAGGCTGGGCCTTCCACCCTTTACCAAGTATATAGGTGCATTAAGATAAACAAGATAATATGGTGATATCCCAACAATAAACATGTTCCAACAAGGAACAATCTCCAAACTTCACTTGCAACTAGCAACGCTATAAGAGGGGCTGAGCAAAGCGGTAACATAGCCAAACAACGGTTTGCTAGGACAAGGTGGGTTAGAGGTTTGACATGGCAATATGGGAGGCATGATAAGCAAGTGGTAGGCATCGTAGCATAGGCATAGCAAAAGAGCGAGCATCTAGCAAGCAAAGATAGAAGTGATTTCGAGGGTATGGTCATCTTGCCTGCAAAGTTCTCAGAGTCGACTTGATCCTCGTAAGCGTACTCAACGGGCTCCTCGTTCACGTACTCGTCTCCCGGCTCTACCCAAGCAAGAACAACAAGCAAAAAGGAACACAAGCAACCACGTGCAATGCTCAAGCAACATGATGCAAACATGGTATGATATGCGGGATGTGATATGTGATGCATAGGCATGATTTGGAAAGGAATGATTGAACCTGGCCTCAACTTGGAAAACCAAGAGTGCCACTAGAAATAGGAGGTGATTTCGGTCGAAATCGATATAAAGATCAACGGAATCGGATGCACGGTTTGGAAATGGCAAGCAAAACAAATATTGCACCGGTCTGTGATAAACAACAAGTAGTCTTCTAAATGCATCAAGAACAACATGCTACAGCACTCCAACATGACAACAAAATACATGGCAGGGATCCACTCAAGATGCTTGACAAAAGATGAACACTGAGCTACGGCTAATTCACTCATTAACAGGTTCAAACAAGCATGGCAAAAGTGCAAAAGATAACAGATTACAGACTTAGTGAAAATAACAGCAAGTCAGGAATTTATCATCAGGAAGCAATGTTTAGAGCATGATAACTACATGCTACAGGAACATATCAAGGCAAAGCAAGGCATGGAATTAAGCTACACAAAGCATATAACAAAAGTCCCTTAGTGACCATGAGCCAAAAGGGATCAGAAAATACAATTGCAAGCATGTGAACATAGCAAAAACATAAACAGATTCATACTTAGTGAAAAACTGGAGCATGGCAAAACAGATAACGAGTAGGCATGTTTACGAGCTTGATGCACTCACTACGAGGCATTGCATGACAAACTAAGTATACACCCAGCAAATAGACATGGCATAGAAGCTAGACATGGCAAGAACAACAACATAGCATGCACGGATCAACAACAACAAGCTCGGCAAAATCGCTAAACATGTTAACAATCTGCCAGGAACATTTTATAGCAAAAGTAGAGCTCGATTGACTCAAGCTAGGGTTCTCCATAATTGCAAACAAAGACATGAATGGATAGAGCTCAACATTATCTACAAAACATCCTTACTGATCATGCTTAAAAGAGGCATATATCACTAGGAAACAACATGAACATATGGCACAAAAACAATAATAGGTCAAGGACTTAGAATATTTCTAAGTCCCTGAAATCAGCATCATTGGGTAAGCTACTTTGCATGCTTGTGCTAGTCACCATAAAGATCACAAAAATACATGGCATACACCCCTGTAAAGATGGCATGACATACTTCAAAACACATGTAGAGCTCAGGATCATAGCATGCACACATTAATCATGGCAAAAATGACAAAAGTGCATTTGCTGAAACAGATCTGAAACTATCATCACATAGCCCTCTTCCAACAGCATTTCGGGCATCAAGATGAGCTCAAATGAAAATGATGCAATGAGATGAAATGATGTACTCATCGAGACGAATATTTTGATATGCTACACGCACAAATCGGAGCTACGATGAGAAAGTTATGGCATGTGGAAGAATGCAAAAAAATAACTAGGAGGGAGGCAAAAGTCAACCGAATCCAGATAGGATCTAGGGTTTGGGCACTGTAGTGGCACGAGTCTCGAGGTTCGCCGGGAACGGAGGGGATCGCCGGAAGAGGTGCACCGTCGAGGGAGGAAGAGGCAGCGGCCGGCGTTGAGGCTCCTCCACGGCGCGCGGGGCGGCTCGGATCCGGCGGAGGGGCGGCTGGCCGAGACTTGCGGAGCTCGCCGCGACGAGGTGGTAGCGGCCACCAGCGAAGGACGGCGTCGCCGGTGATGACATGGTGCAGGGCGGCGAAGGGCGTTGGCGGCGGAGCTGGAGTCCGGCACGGGCGGCGCGCTCCCTCGCGCGGGGTGCGGGCGGCGGGACAGCGTGGGCCACGGAGGGCCGGTTCCAGGCTAAGCAGGCCCGCGGTGCGGCGAAGTGGGCATGGGGCGGCGACCAACCAGGTGGTGCCATGTGGAGGCGGCGGGGCGTAGTGGATGTTGTCCGGCCGGACGGGAATTTGTCCGGCGGCTCGTGGAGAGGGAGGGGTCTAGGGTTTGCCCGAAAATCTCGGGGGTGATCTATTTATAGAGGTAGAGGGAGCTAGGAAGCTCCAAATGTGGTGCGGTTTACGGCCACGCGATCGTGATCAAACGGCCTAGGTGATGGAGGAGGTTTAGGTGGGTTTTGGGCAACTTTGGAGAGGTTTTGGGCTGTAACACACACGAGGACTTTTCGGTCCCTCGGTTAACCGTTGGAGTATCAAACGAAGTCCAAATGGCACGAAACTTGACAAGCGGTCTACCGGTAGTAAACCAAGGCCGCATGGCAAGTCTCGGTCCAATCCGAAAACGTTTAAACCCCACACATGAAAAGAGGTTGAAAGGGAGACCGGAGGACATAGAAGCGCCGGAATGCAAAACAGACAACGGGGAAAATGCTCGAATGCATGAGATGAACACGTATGCAAATGCAATGCACATGATGACATGATATGAGATGCATGACAAAGACGAAACACACGAACACAAAAACCCGACAACGATGAAATAAAATAACTTAGTGCCGGAAACGGCAAGAGTTGGAATACAAATAAGGTAAATTACATCCAAGGTGTTACAACACTCCACCACTATGAAAGGATCTCGTCCCAAGATCTAGGACTGGAAAAACTCCGGGTACTCAGAACGGAGGTGATTCTCGCGTTCCCAGGTGGCTTCACGGTCGGAATGATGTGACCACTTGACTTTGAGGAATTTGATTGACTTGTTGCGAGTCTTGCGCTCAGTTTCTTCAAGAATAGCAATGGGGTGCTCATGATAAGACATGTCTTCTTGGAGATCAATGTCTTCGAAGTTGACGGTGCGATCAGGAGTCTTGAAACACTTGCGGAGTTGGGACACGTGAAACACGTCATGCACGTTTGCAAAGTTGGAGGGGAGCTCAAGTTGATAGGCGAGATCGCCTCTTTTGCTGATGATCTTGAAAGGACCCACGTATCTAGGGGCAAGCTTCCCTTTGATACCGAAGCGACGAGTACCTTTCATTGGAGAGAAGCGGAGGTAGACATGGTCTCCGATCTCGAAAGCCAAGTCACGATGCTTGCTATCATAGTAACTCTTTTGGCGCGATTGCGCGGCTTTGAGATTATCACGAATGACTTTGCACATCTCTTCTGCCTGTGTGATGAAGTCATTGCCAAGAAGTTGACGTTCACCAGTCTCTGACCAGTTAAGAGGAGTACGACACTTCCTGCCATAGAGAATTTCGAATGGGGCCTTGCCCGAACTCGCTTGAAAGCTGTTGTTGTAGGAGAACTCGGCATATGGAAGACAATCTTCCCACTTCATATCGAAAGAGATGACGCAAGCCCTGAGCATATCTTCAAGAATCTGATTTACTCGCTCGACTTGGCCACTAGTTTGAGGATGAAAAGCTGTGCTGAAGCAAATGTTGGTGCCCATGGCCTTCTGAAAAGAATCCCAAAACTTAGAGGTGAAGACGCTGCCACGATCTGAAGATATCAACTATGGAATGCCGTGCAACGAGACAATCCGGGAGGTATATAGCTCTGCCAATTGAGCTGATGTGATAGATTCTTTGATAGGAAGAAAATGAGCCACTTTAGTGAGTTTGTTGATGACAATGAAGATAGCATCATTGCCACGCTTGGACTTTGGAAATCCAGTCACGAAGTCCATATCAATATGGTCAAACTTCCATTCTGGAATGGCAAGAGGTTGGAGGAGACCAGCTGGTCATTGGTGTTCTGCTTTCACTCTTCTACAAACATCACATTCATTCACGAACTGAGCAATCTCGCGCTTCATTCGAGTCCACCAATACGACTGCTTGAGGTCATGGTACATCTTTGTACTTCCAGGGTGGATAGAGAGGAGTGAATTGTGAGCTTCGTTCATAATGACTTTACAAAGGTCACCTTTAAACAAAACAATGTGATCCTCGAAGAATAGAGTATCCTTGTCATCAAGATGATAGCACTTGTACTTGGGTTGACTCTTGGCAATCCCAATCTTCACCTTCTTCACCATAGCATCAAGAAGTTGAGCCTCGCGAATCTGATCTTCCAAAGTAGGAGAGACTTGGAGGTTGGCGAGGAAACCTTGAGGAACAACTTGAAGATTGAGTTTGCGGAAAGCTTCACAAAGCTCGGGTTGGTAAGGCTTGATAATCAGACTGTTGCAGTAAGCCTTCCTGCTCAATGCGCCATCAATTACATTGGGCTTTCCTGGAGTATATTCAATACTCGGATTATACTCTTGAATCATTTCGACCCAACGAGTCTACCTGAGGTTGAGATTAGGCTGAGTGAAGATGTACTTGAGACTCTTATGATCAGTGAAGATGTCCACTTTTCTGCCCAATAAGAGGTGTCTCCAAGTTAAAAGAGCATGCATAACTGACGCCAACTCAAGGTCATGAGTGGGGTAGTTCTTTTTGTTGGGCTTCAACTGGTGAGAGGTATAGGCCACAACTTTCTTCTCTTGCATCAACACTGCACCAAGACCTTGAAGGGAAGCATCACAGAAAACCTCAAACGGTTTGGATTCATCAGGAGGAGTCAGAACTGGAGCAATGACTAACTTCTCTTTCAGGGTGTTTAAAGCGATGTCACATTCAGGAGACCAGACGTACTTCACATGCTTCTGGAGAAGGTTGGAAAGAGGCTTCGCGATCTTAGAGAAGTTCTCGACGAACCTTCGACAATAGCTTGCGAGCCCAAGGAAGCTGCGGAGTTGCTTCACATTCTGAGGTGGTTCCCAATTCACAATTGCAGACACCTTCTCAGGATTAACCGCTATGCCCTTGGCAGAGATAATATGCCCAAGGTAGAGAACCTCATCGAGCCAAAACTCGCACTTTGGAAAACTTGGCATAGAACTGATGTTCTCTGAGTTTATCCAGCACGAAACGCAAGTGCTTGGCATGATCTTCCTTGTTCTTGGAAAATACCAAAATGTCATCGAGGTAGACCAAGACGAAGTCATTTGTGTAGGCATTGAAGATGAAATTCATCATGCGAGAGAAAGTTGGAGGAGCGTTGACGAGGCCGAAAGACATGACAGTGTATTCATATGAACCATAGCTTGTTCTGAATGCTGTCTTGGGATATCTTGTTCACGAATGCGAATCTGATGATAGCCCATATGGAGATCAAGCTTGGAGAATACTTGAGCACCTTTGAGTTGTTCAAACAGCTCGTTGATGTTGGGAAGTGGGTACTTGTTCTTTATGGTCTTCTTGTTCAATGGACGATAGTCGACACAAAGTCGGTCCGTTCCGTCCTTCTTCTTCACAAAAAGAAGTCCACAACCCCACGGAGAAGAACTAGGTCGGATGAGACCCATTCGCTCTTGAATATCGAGTTGTTTCTTCAGCTCCTTCAACTCTTCAGGTCCAAGCTTGTAAGGACGTTTGCAAACAGGTTCCATGCCATGCTCAAGATCGATGACGAATTCAACAGGCCGATGCGGAGGCATTCCTGGAAGCTCTTCTGGAAAGACGTCTTGATATTTGCAAACGACTGGGATTTGAGAGATGGCATCCAGCTCGCCCTTCTCATTGAGAGAAAACAGTCGAATGGAATCATCCCGAGCGGCAAAGACGATAACATCCTCAGACGAATGAGTCAATTGAATCTGCCTGCCAGCACAATCAAGCTAAGCCTTGTGCTTAGAAAGCCAGTCCATTCCGAGAATAAGATCGATATCCGAGTTACCAAGGACCATTGGCGAAGAAAGAAACTTATAGTCGCCCAATGTTATAGTAACATCCGGAGCCATCATTTTGGTGTTCAGGAACAAACCCGGAGAAGAAACCGCTATCGGCTTAGGCAAATCAACAGTATGCACATCATGCATGGATGCGAAAGGCTTCGATAAGAATGACAAAGATGCACCAGTATCAAAAAGAACTCTTGCAGGAATGTCATTAACAGGAAGGTTACCCATGATGACATCTGACGAGACCTCTGCCTGGGATGCATTCATCATGTTGATCTTAGCAGACTTGGGGTTATGCTTGACCACTGCGGTGCTGGCATATCTCACAGGAGGAGGAGGAGGGAGACGCCTCTGATTGAAGCATTTGTTGGCATAGTGGCCCTTCTGCTGACACTTGTTGCACGTGACCTCCGAGAGCGGATGGTGATACAGAGCACTTGATCTTGGAGCTTGAGACGAAGTCTTGTTCTGAAAGCCTGGGTTGGGTGGGTGGGAAGATCCATTGCCACATTTGCTCTTCTGCTGATAAGGCTGACGGAATGGAGGAGGAGGCAGCCAATACTTTTGCAGCTTAGAAGCCACTTGAGTTGAGGAAGAAGGAGTTGCATCTCTGACTCGCTTCTTGGAAGCATCGCACTTGAGTTGAGCAGTCTCTTGCTTCATTGCCATATTGTAGAACTCATCGTACTTCTTCGGCTCAAAAAGGACGAGAGCTAGTTGGAGATCTTCTCCGAGGCCACCCCTGAACTGATAAATCATGCTCTTCTCGTCAGGGCTGTCTTGCTTGGCGAAACGAGTGAGCCTCTGGAACAGAATGTTATACTGGTAAACAGACAAGCTTCCTTGCTTCAAGTTGCGGAATTCCTCACGCTTGCTCTCAACAACACTCTGAGGAATGTGGTGAGCTTTGAAGTCTTGACGGAATTCATCCCAGGTAATCACACGGCCTCCTCTGGAATCTTTGTACTGCTGAAACCATTCTGTAGCTTGGTCTTTGAGTTGGAAGGAGGCAAACTTGACAAAGTCCTCAGGCCTGACGTTACTGCACTCGAAATGCTTGCAGATATCCACGAGCCAATCATCAGCGTCTGAGGCCTCGACACAGTTGCTGAAGGTCTTTGGCTGATTAGTGAGGAACTGGTTGAGTGTAGCAAACTGATTCTGATTGTTGCCATCGCCATGATTCCCTTGGTTGCGCTCTTGCAAGAGTTGCATGATCAGTTGCGTGTTTGCATTGGTAGCGGCCATCACAGCTTGCCATGCCTCCGGAGGTGGACCTGGTGGTGGCGGATCAGGATTCGGAGTCATGCGCGTTGGAGGAGCCATCATGAAGAGGGCGACATCCATTAGCATCTTGACAGACAAATATTTAAGCTGAATCAATTGGATCGAAATTGCAACATATAGTCTTCACATGCGAACAAAATGAACGAATGCATTCCAATCGACATGGTCACACTTCCATAAATTGAGAAGCCACTTAGATAGAGGTAGAAGAATAAAACAACAAGGTACGGGCAAGAGCAAATACTTGGTGAGGATTACCCAATGACAAACCAAATATCCACGGAAGAATTACTAGAGCTACAAGAATTCCACCTATGAAACTCTCAAACCTTTTCGGTTATGCAATCAGATGTTGGGGATACTGGGGAAGCATAATATCTCACCCAAAGCTAGCAAATCCTACATCCAGTTGTATCCATTCTTCAACACATAACCAAGAAACCTTCGAAAATCATCTACCTCAACCTTCGAAAAGCATCCGTTATACGAGTTATGGCAATACTCCTGAACTCCCGCCCCAGTACTGGGTGGCGTCGAGGTTATCTCACCAAAAACTGCATAAAAGAGATTTTTGATGTCGGCGAATCTCAGGTATTCCAGAATCTCAACGATAAAATTGTGACGACAACACCTCGGAGCTCAACTCCACGGGACACTGCCACAACCCCTAAATGTCAGGAGGCACCAAGAACAATGTTCTTGTCACAAAACCATCGGAATGATTCCAAGATACTCGCGTGATCCTAATTTTTTTTAGTGAAATTTGAGAAGAGAAGAGTCAAAACTCTACGTCAGGATGCCTCACCAGAGCGACGAAGGGACTGAGTAAAAGAAATCCTACTCTCCGATATATATATAATCCTAAATGACTCAAAACATTTTTCTAGACTCAACAACGCCAACGATTCGATCAAGCAGGGGGCTCCTAAGGTCGGGGAAGGCTCTGATTACCAACTTGTAATGCCCTCGATGCGGCTATATCTCCCACGTGTCGAAGCACGACTTAGAGGCATAACCGCATTGAAAGCAATGTCGCAAGTGAGGTAATCTTCACAACAACCCATGTAAATAAATAAAGGGAAAGGTACATAGTTGGCTTACACTCGCCACGTCACACAAATACATAAATAAGTCATTACATTCATCCAAATACACTCAAGGTCCGAGTACGGAACCAAAATGAAGATAAACCCCAAATGCAACATAGTCCCCGATTGCCCCAACTAGGCACCACTACGGATCATCTGGGAAAGACACGTAGTAACGTCCTGAGTACTCATCGAACTCCCACTTGAGCTCTGTCGAATCACCCGGAATGGCCTCAACGGTCCCTGCATCTGGTTTTGGAAGTAATCTGTGAGTCACGGGGACTCAGCAATCTCACACCCTCGCGATCAAGACTATTTAAGCTCATAGGAAGGGTAAAGGTATGATGTGGAGTTGCAGCAAGCGACTAGCATATATGGTGGCTAACATACGCAAAAGAGAGCGACAAGAGAAGGCAAAGGCACGAGCGACAAACTATGATCAAGAAGTGATCCTAGAACAACCTACGTCAAACATTACTCCAACACTGTGTTCACTTCCTGGACTCCGCCGAGAAGAGACCATCACGGTTACACACGCGGTTGGTGCATTTTAATTAAGTTAAGTTTCAGGTTATCTATAATCGGACATTAACAAATTCCCATCTGCCCATAACCGTGGGAACGGCTTTCAAAAGTTCAAATCCCTGCAGGGGAGTCCTAACTTAGCCCATCACAAGCTCTCACGGTCAACGAAGGATATTCCTTCTCCCAAGACAATCCGATCAGACTCGGCATCCCGGTTACAAGACATCTCGACAATGGTAAAACTAAACCAGCAACACCACCCAGATGTGCCGACAAATCCCGATAGGAGCTGCACATATCTCGTTCTCACGGCACACCAGATGAGCAAGACGTCGGGTAGGCCAGCCCAGAGTTTCCCCTGGTAGCCCAGGATATCGCTCAGTTGGACCAACACTTAGAGAAGCACTGGCCTGGGGGGGTTAAAATAAAGATGACCCTTGAGTCCGCGAAGCCCAAGGGAAAAAGGCTAGGTGGCGAATGGTAAAACCAATGTTGGGCATTGCTGGAAGAGTTTTATTCAAGGCGAACTGTCAAGGGGTTCCCATTATAACCCAACCGTGTAAGGAACGCAAAATCCGGGAACATAACACCGATATGATGGAAACTAGGGCGGCAAGAGTGGAACAAAACACCAGGCATAAGGCTGAGCCTTCCACCCTTTACCAAGTATATAGGTGCATTAAGATAAACAAGATAATATGGTGATATCCCAACAATAAACATGTTCCAACAAGGAACAATCTCCAAACTTCACCTGCAACTAGCAACGCTATAAGAGGGGTTGAGCAAAGCAGTAACACAGCTAAACAACGGTTTGCTAGGAAAAGGTGGGTTAGAGGTTTGACATGGCAATATGGAAGGCATGATAAGCAAGTGGTAGGCATCGTAGCATAGGCATAGCAAAAGAGCGAGCATCTAGCAAGCAAAGATAGAAGTGATTTCGAGGGTATGGTCATCTTGCCTGCAAAGTTCTCAGAGTCGACTTGATCCTCGTAAGCGTACTCAATGGGCTCCTCGTTCACATACTCGTCTCCCGGCTCTACCCAAGCAAGAACAACAAGCAAAAAGGAACACAATCAACCATGTGCAATACTCAAGCAACATGATGCAAATATGGTATGATATGCGGGATGCGATATGTGATGCATATGCATGATTTGGAAAGGAATGATTGAACCTGGCCTCATCTTGGAAAACCAAGAGTGCCACTGGAAATAGGAGGTGATTTCGGTCAAAATTGATATAAATATCACCGGAATCGGATGCACGGTTTGGAAATGGCAAGCAAAACAAATATGGCACCGGTCTGTGATAAACAACAAGTAGTCTTCTAAATGCATCAAGAACAACATTCTACAACACTCCAACATGACAAAAAATACATGGCAGGGATCCACTCAAGATGCTTGACAAAAGATGAACACTGAGCTACGGCTAATTCACTCATTAACAGGTTCAAACAAGCATGGCTAATTCACGGATCAACAACAACAAGCTCGGCAACATCGCTAAACATGTTAACAATCTGCCAGGAACATTTTATAGCAAAAGTAGAGCTTGATTGACTCACGCTAGGGTGCTCCATAATTGCAAACAAATACATGGATGGATAGAGCTCAACATTATCTACAAAACATCCTTACTGATCATGCTGAAAAGATGCACGGATCACTAGGAAACAACATGAACATATGACATAAAAACAATAACAGGTCAAGGACTTAAAATATTTCGAAGTCCGTGAAATCAACATCATTGGGTAAGCTACATTGCATGCTTGTGCTAGTCACCACAAAGATCACAAAAATACATGGCATACGCCCCTGTAAAGATGGCATGGCATACTTCAAAACACATGTAGAGCTCAGGATCATAGCATGCACACATTAATCATGGCAAAAATGACAAATATGCATTTGCTGAAACAGATCTGATACTATCATCACATAGCCCTCTTCCAACAGCATTTCTGGCATCAAGATGAGCTCAAATGAAAATGATGCAATGAGATGAAATGATGTAGTCGTCGAGGCGAATATTTTGATATGCTACACGCACGAATCGGAGCTACGATGAGGAAGTTATGGCATGTGGAAGAATGCAAAAAAATAACTAGGAGGTTGGCAAAAGTCAACCGGATCCAGATCGGATCTAGGGTTTGGGCACTGTAGCGGCACGAGTCTCGAGGTTCACCGGGAACGAAGGGGATCGCCGGAAGAGGTGCGCCATCGAGGGAGGAAGAGGCAGCGGCCGGCGTTGAGCTCCTCCACGGCGCGCGGGGCGGCTCGGATCCGGCGGAGGGGCGGCTGGCCGAGCCTTGTGGAGCTCGCCGCGGGGAGGTGGTAGCGGCCACCGACGAAGGACGGCGTCGCCGGCGATGAGGTGGCGCAGGGCGGCGAAGGGCGTTGGGGGCGGAGCTGGACTCCGGCGCGGGCGGCGCGCTCCCTCGCGCGGGGCACGGGCGGCGGGATAGCGTGGGCCACAGAGGGCCGGCTCTGGGCTGAGCGGGCCCGCGGGTACGGCGAAGTGGGCACGGGGCAGCGACCAACCAGTTGGTGCCAGTTGCAGCGGCGGGGCGCAGTGGACGTTGTCCGGTCGGACGGGAATTTGTCCGGCAGCGCGTCTAGAGGGAGGGGTCTAGGGTTTGCCCGAAAATCTCGGGGGTGATCTATTTATAGAGGTAGAGGGAGCTAGGAAGCTCCAAATAAGGTGCGGTTTGCGGCTACGTGATCGTGATCGAACGGCCTAGGTGATGGAGGAGGTTTAGGTGGGTTTTGGGCCACTTTGGAGAGGTGTTGGGCTGCAACACACACAAGGCCTTTTCGGTCCCTCGGTTAACCGTTGGAGTATCAAACGAAGTCCAAATGGCACGAAACTTGACAGGCGGTCTACCGGTAGTAAACCAAGGCTGCATGGCAAGTCTCGATCCAATCCGAAAACATTTAACCCCCACACATGAAAAGAGGTTGAAAGGGACACCGGGGGACATAGGAGTGCCGGAATGCAAAACAGACAACGGTGAAAATGCTCGAATGCATGAGACGAACATGTATGCAAATGCAATGCACATGATGACATGATATGAGATGCATGACAAAGACAAAACACACAAAGGAAAAAACCCGACAACGATGAAATAAAATAACTTAGTGCCGAAAACGGCAAAAGTTGGAATACAAATAAGGTAAATTACATCCGGGGTGTTACAGCTGCCTCTTCGTCTCTTCTTCCTCCTCGCAATACCTCTGCACCTAAGCGTCGCTGCCGTCGTCGAGCTTCGTATCTGCCTCATCATTGGCGGCTGCATCGACCTAAATGCTCCAGAGAAACGCGGCACACCTGCGCTACCTTAACAGCTTTGGTAAGTCTTCCCCCTTTTCTTCGTAGATCCACCTTTGGGTTTTCGTGTTCATCGGAGTTCGTCGCAGCTCCGGTGTTGTTCTTATCTTTTCTTCCCAGTAGCATCAAAAACTAGTTAGATCTGCTAGCTCTTAGTGCGACTGTAGCCATAATCTCACTTTTCCTTATCTGATCATCCTCTCCATATAGGAGAAAACTCATCTGAACCTGATGAACTGGTATCTGTAATTTAGGTCTTGAATATATTCTTGTTTTCTGTCATATCATAGATCTGGAATTTTCATATAAATCTTTGAAATATGTTTCCCCTTACTTAGGTGTTTTTAGATCAGTACTCCTCACACCAATATAGGCAGTTTAACTTTTTGAAGTATGACAATCCGGCAGGTACCATTAGTCCCCTTTTAAACCGCCGATTCATTTATTCTGTTACTTCTTCCATCGCTAAACTCTGGTTTATCAATGTGCATATACCTTTGCTTCTGCTTATTGCTTTACCATCTATAACTGCATCATCCTCTAATTTAACCATATGATCTGCTTAAATTCCTGTCTCCTCAACCTGTTGTGCCATACGCTTTGTCATAACGAGTCATAAACCGACATCATTTTCTTTCCAGCTCTTCACTTGCAATGGCCAAACAGTTCTATTCCTGTAACTGGGTCTCTTCCCGAGTTACAGAGGAGCAACTGAACGGAATGGTCAAGATTGGTACCTTACCAAAGAAAAATGAAATCCGGTGGCGAGTTCCTGGGCCGGAAAATCCTCCTAACCCCAAACAGGGTGAATGTTGGGGAACGTAGCAGAAATTCAAAATTTTCCTTCGCGTCACCAAGATCTATCTATGGAGAGACCAGCAACGAGTAGAAAGAGAGTGCATCTACATACCCTTGTAGATCGCTAAGCGGAAGCGTTCAAGTGAACGGGGTTGATGGAGTCGTACTCATCGTGATTCAGATCACCGATGATCAAGTGCCGAACGGACGGCACCTCCGCGTTCAACACACGTACAGCCCGGTGACGTCTCCCACGCCTTGATCCAGCAAGGAGAGAGGGAGAGGTTGAGGAAGACTCCATCCAACAACAGCACAACGGCGTGGTGGTGGTGGAGGAGCGTGGCAATCCCGCAGGGCTTCGCCAAGCACCATGGGAGAGGAGGAGGAGGGAGAGGGGCAGGGCTGCACCAACGAGAGATCAAATCGCGTGTTATGGGCAGCCCCATGCCTCAATATATATAGGGGGGAAGGGGGCTGCGCCCCCTTTAGGGTTTTCCCACCCCCTAGGGGCGGCGGCCAGCCCTAGATGGGTTTTGGGGTGCGGCCAAGGAGGGGGGGAGGAGTCCATCCTCCCCAAGGCACCTCGGAGGTGCCTTCCCCTTTGAGGACTCTTCCCTCTAGGGTTCCCTAGGCGCATGGGCCTCTTGGGGCTGGTGCCCTTGGCCCATGTAGGCCAAGGCGCACCCCCTACAGCCCATGTGCCCCCCCGGGGCAGGTGGCCCCACCCGGTGGGCCCCCGGGACCCTTCCGGTGGTCCCGGTACAATACCGATGACCCCGAAACTTGTCCCGATGGCCGAAACAGGACTTCCTATATATAAATCTTTACCTCCGGACCATTCCGGAACTCCTCGTGACGTCCGAGATCTCATCCGGGACTCCGAACAACATTCGGTAACCACATACAAGCTTCCTTTATAACCCTAGCGTCATCGAACCTTAAGTGTGTAGACCCTACGGGTTCGGGAGACATGTAGACATGACCGAGACGTTCTCCGGTCAATAACCAACAGCGGGATCTGGATACCCATGATGGTTCCCACATGTTCCACGATGATCTCATCGGATGAACCACGATGTCATGGACTCAATTGATCCCGTATTCAGTTCCCTTTGTCTATCGGTATGTTACTTGCCCGAGATTCGATCGTCGGTATCCAATACCTTGTTCAATCTCGTTACCGGCAAGTCACTTTACTCGTTCCGTAACACATCATCCCGTGATCAACTCCTTGGTCACATTGCGCATATGATGATGTCCTACCGAGTGGGCCCAGAGATACCTCTCCGTTTACACGGAGTGACAAATCCCAGTCTCGATCCGCATAAAACAATAGATACTTTCGGAGATACCTGTAGTGCACCTTTATAGTCACCCAGTTACGTTGTGACGTTTGATACACCCAAAGCACTCCTACGGTATCCAGGAGTTACACGATCTCATGGTCAAAGGAAGAGATACTTGACATTGGCAAAGCTCTAGCAAACGAACTACACGATCTTTGTGCTATGCTTAGGATTGGGTCTTGTCCATCACATCATTCTCCTAATGATGTGATCCCGTTATCAACGACATCCAATGTCCATAGCCAGGAAACCATGACTATCTGTTGATCACAACGAGCTAGTCAACTAGAGGCTCACTAGGGACATATTGTGGTCTATGTATTCACACGTGTATTACGATTTCCGGATAATACAGTTATAGCATGAATAAAAGACTATTATCATGAACAAAGAAATATAATAATAACACTTTTATTATTGCCTCTAGGGCATATTTCCAACAGTCTCCCACTTGCACTAGAGTCAATAATCTAGTTCACATCGCCATGTGATTTACACTCACAGGTCACATCACCATGTGACTCATACCCAAGAGTTTACTAGAGTCAGTAGTCTAGTTCACATCACTATGTGATTAACACTCAATGAGTTTTATGGTTGATCATGTTGCTTGTGAGAGAGGTTTTAGTCAACGGGTCTGAACCTTTCAGATCCGTGTGTGCTTTACAAATCTCTATGTCATCTCCTAGATGCAGCTACCACGCTCTATTTGGAGCTATTCCAAACAACTGTTCTACTTGGAGCTATTCTAAATTATTGCTCCATTATATGTATCCGGTCTCTCTACTCAGAGCTATCCGGATAGGTGTCAAGCTTGCATCGTCGTAACCTTTACGACGAACTCTTTTACCACCTCCATAATCGAGAAAATTCCTTAGTCCACTAGTTACTAAGGATAACTTTGACCGCTGTCCTGTGAGCCATTCTTGGATCACTCTTGTACCCCTTGACTGACTCATGGCAAGGCACACGTCAGGTGCGGTACACAGCATAGCATACTGAAGAGCCTACGTCTTAAGCATAGGGGACGACCTTCGTCCTTTCTCTCTATTCTGCCGTGGTCGAGCTTTAAGTCTTAACTTCG
>NC_041392.1:134461924-134559893 GCF_002162155.2 Triticum dicoccoides | reverse complement strand
ACCTTACAACTCAGGCAAGAACTCCTTCTTTGACTGGTCCATCTTGAACACCTTCAAGATCATGTCAAGGTATGTGCTCATTTGAAAGTATTATTAAGCATTTTGATCTATCCTTATAGATCTTGATGCTCAATATTCAAGTAGCTTAATCCAGGCTTTCCATTGAAAAACACTTTCAAAATAACCCTATATGCTTTCCAGAAATTCTACGTCATTTCTGATCAACAATATGTCAACAACATATACTCATCAGAAATTCTATGGTGCTCCCACTCACTTCTTTGGAAATACAAGTTTCTCATAAACTTTGTACAAACCCAAAATCTTTGATCATCATCAAAGCATACATTCCAACTCCGAGATGCTTACTCCAGTCCTTAGAAGGATCACTGGAGCTAGCATACCTTTTAGCATCCTCAGGATTGACAAAAATTTTCTGATTGTATTGCATACAACCTTTCCTTACGAAAACTAGTAAGGAAACTTGTCTTGACATCCATCTGCCAGATTTCATAAATGAAGCTAATGCTAACATGATTCCGACGGACTTAAGCATTGCTACGGATGAGAAAATCTCATCGTAGTCAATTCCTTGAACTTGTGAAAAAAAAACTCTTCGCCACAAGTCGAGCTTCATGGATGGTGACATTTCCATCCACGTCCATCTTCTTCTTAAAAGATCCATTTATCTCTATGGATTGCCGATCATCGGGCAAGTCCATCAAAGTCCATGCTTTGTTCTGATATATGGATACTATCTCGGATTTCATGGCTTCTAACCATTTGTCGGAATTCGGGCCCACCATCGCTTCTCCATAGCTCGTAGGTTCATTGTTGTCTAGCAACATGACCTTCAAGACAGGATTACGTACCACTCTGAAGTAGTACGCATCCTTGTCATCCTACGAGGTTTGGGAGTGACTTGATCCGAAGTTTCATGATCAATATCATAAGCTTCCACTTCAATTGGTGTAGGTGCCACAGGAACAACTCCCTGTGCCCTGTCACACACTAGTTGAAGAGACGGTTCAACAACCTCATCAAGTCTCCACCATCCTCCCACTCAATTCTTTCGAGAGAAACTTTTCCTCGAGAAAGGACCCGATTCTAGAAACAATCCATATTGCTTTCGGATCTGAATTAGGAGGTATACCCAACTGTTTTGGGTTTCCTATGAAGATGCATTTTATCCGCTTTGGGTTCGAGCTTAATCCTGAAACTTTTTCACATAAGCGTCGCAGCCCCAAACCTTTAAGAAACGACAACTTAGGTTTCTCCAAACGGTGTCGTCTCAACGGAATTACGTGGTGCCCTATTTAAAGTGAATGTGGTTGTCTCTAATGCCTAACCCATGAACAATAGTGGTAATTCGATAAGAGACATCATGGTACGCACCATATCCAATAGGGTGCAACTATGATGTTCGGACACACCATCACACTATGGTGTTCCAGGCGGTATTAATTATGAAACAATTTCCACAATGTCTTAATTGTGTGCCAAAACTCGTAACTCAGATATTCATCTCTATGATCATATCATAGACATTTTATCCTCTTGTCACAATGATCTTCTACTTCACTCTGAAATTACTTGAACCATTCAATAATTCAGACTTGTGTTTCATCAAGTAAATATTCTCAACATCTACTCGAATTATCTGTGAAGTAAGAACATAACGATATTCACTGCATGCCTCAGCACTCATTCGACTGCACACATCAAAATGTGTTACTTCCAACAAGTTGCTATCTTGTTCCATCTTACTGAAAATGAGGCTTTTCAGTCATCTTGCCCATGTGGTATGATTTGCATATCTCAAGTGATTCAAAATCAAGTGAGTCCGAATGATCCATTTGCATGGAGTTTCTTCATGCATATACACCAATAGACATGGTTCGCATGTCTCAAACTTTTCAAAAACGAGTGAGTCCAAAGATCCATCAACATGGAGCTGCTTCATGCGTTTTATACCATTGTGACTTACATGGCAGTGCCACAAGTAAGTGGTACTATCATTACTATCTTATATCTTTTGGCATGAAAATGTGTATCACTACGATCGAGATTCAATAAACCATTCCTTTAGGTGCAAGAGCACTTATTCAGGTTTAATACTAATCATGATGGTAGAGGGAGCGTGCGATGTTAGATCACATCAAACTTGGAAACACTTCCAACACGTATCGTCAGCTCACCTTTAGCTAGTTTCCGTTTTATTCCGTAGCTTTTATTTCGAGTTACTAACACTTAGCAACCGAACCGGTATCTAATACCCTGGTGCTACTAGGAGTACTAGTAAAGTACACATTAACATAATGTATATCCAATATACTTTTATCGACCTTGCCAGCCTTCTCATCTACCAAGTATCTAGGGTAATCCTGCTCCAGTGGTTGTTCCCCTTATTACAGAAACACTTAGTCTCGGGTTTGGGTTCAACCTCGGGTTTCTTCATTGGTGCAGCAGCTGATTTGCCGTTTCATGAAGTATCCCTTCTTTCCCTTGCCCTTCTTGAAACTAGTGGTTTCATCAACCATCAACAATTGATGCTCCTTCTTGATTTCTACTTTCGCGATGTCAAACAACGCGAATACCTCAAGGATCATCATCTCTATCCTTGATATGTTATAGTTCATCACGAAGCTCTAGCAGCTTGGTGGCAATGACTTTGGGGAAACATCACTATCTCATCTGGAGGATCAACTCCCACTCGATTCAAGTGATTGTTGTGCTCAGACAATCTGAGCACAAGCTCAACGATTGAGCTTTTCTCCCTTAGTTTGCAGGCTAAGAAAATCGTCGGAGGTCTTATACCTCTTGACGTGGGCACGAGCCTGAAATCCCAATTTCAGCCCTCGAAACATCTCATATGTTCCGCGACGTTTCGAAAACGTCTTTGGTGCCTCTACTTAAACCATTTAATTGAACTATCACGTAGTTATCAAAACGTGTATGTCCGATGTTCGCAACATCGACAAACGACGTTGGGGTTCAGCACACTGAGCGGTGCATTAAGGACATAAGCTTTCTACTGATCGCATAATCGCTACTATCAACTTTCAACTATATTTCCTCTAGGAACATATCTAAACAGTGGAACTAAAGCGCGAGCTTACGACATAATTTGCAAAAGGTCTTTTGACTATGTTCAGGATAATTAAGTTCATCTTATGAACTCCCACTTAGATAGACATCCCTCTGGTCATCTAAGTGATCACATGATCCGAGTCAACTAGGCCGTGTCCAATCATCACGTGAGACGGACTAGTCATCATCGGTGAACATCTTCATGTTGATCGTATCTACCATACGACTCATGCTCGACCTTTCGGTCTCCGTGTTCCGAGGCCATGTCTGCACATGCTAGGCTCGTCAAGTTAACCCTAAGTGTTTTCGCTGTGTAAAACTGTCTTACACCCGTTGTATGTGAACGTAAGAATCCATCACACCCGATCATCACGTGGTGCTTAGAAGCGACGAACTGTAGCAACGGTGCACAGTTAGGGGAGAACACTTCTTGAAATTTTGTAAGGGATCATCTTATTTACTACCGTCGTCCTAAGCAAACAAGATGCATAAACATGATAAACATCACATGCAATCAAATAGTGACATGATATGGCCAATATCATTTTGCTCCTTTTGATCTTCATCTTCGGGGCTCCATGATCATCATCGTCACCGGCACGACACCATGATCTCCATCATCATGATCTCTATCATCGTGTCTTCATGAAGTTGTCACGCCAACGACTACTTCTACTTCTATGACTAACGCGTTTACCAATAAAGTAAAGTAGTTTACATGGCGTTCTTCAATGACACGCAGGTCATACAATAAATAAAGACAACTCCTATGGCTCCTGCCGGTTGTCATACTCATCGACATGCAAGTCGTGAATCCTATTACAAGAACATGATCAATCTCATACATCACATATCATTCATCACATTCTTCTTGGCCATATCACATCACATAGCATACCCTGCAAAAACAAGTTAGACGTCCTCTAATTGTTGTTGCATGTTTTACGTGGCTGCTATGGGTTTCTAGCAAGAACGTTTCTTACCTACGCAAGACCACAACGTGATATGCCAATTGCTATTTACCCTTCATAAGGACCCTTTTCATCGAATCCGTTCCGACTAAAGTGGGAGAGACTGGCACCCGCTAGCCACCTTATGCACCAAGTGCATGTCAATCGGTGGAACCTGTCTCACGTAAGAGTACGTGTAAGGTCGGTCCGGGCCGCTTCATCCCACAATACCGTCGAAACAAGATTGGACTAGTAACGGTAAGCATATTGAACAACATCAACGCCCACAACTACTTTGTGTTCTACTCGTGCAAAGAATCTATGCAATAGACCTAGCTCATGATGCCACTGTTGGGGAACGTAGCAGAAATTCAAAATTTTCCTTCGCGTCACCAAGATCTATCTATGGAGAGACCAGCAACGAGTAGAAAGAGAGTGCATCTACATACCCTTGTAGATCGCTAAGCGGAAGCGTTCAAGTGAACGGGGTTGATGGAGTCGTACTCGTCGTGATTCAGATCACCGATGATCAAGTGCCGAACGGACGGCACATCCGCGTTCAACACACGTACAGCCCGGTGACGTCTCCCACGCCTTGATCCAGCAAGGAGAGAGGGAGAGGTTGAGGAAGACTCCATCCAACAGCAGCACAACGGCGTGGTGGTGGTGGAGGAGCGTGGCAATCCCGCAGGGCTTCGCCAAGCACCATGGGAGAGGAGGAGGAGGGAGAGGGGCAGGGCTGCACCAACGAGAGATCAAATCGCGTGTTATGGGCAGCCCCATGCCTCAATATATATAGGGGGGAAGGGGGCTGCACCCCCTTTAGGGTTTTCCCACCCCCTAGGGGCGGCGGCCAGCCCTAGATGGGTTTTGGGGTGCGGCCAAGGAGGGGGGGAGGAGTCCATCCTCCCCAAGGCACCTCGGAGGTGCCTTCCCCTTTGAGGACTCTTCCCTCTAGGGTTCCCTAGGCGCATGGGCCTCTTGGGGCTGGTGCCCTTGGCCCATGTAGGCCAAGGCGCACCCCCTACAGCCCATGTGCCCCCCCGGGGCAGGTGGCCCCACCCGGTGGGCCCCCGGGACCCTTCCGGTGGTCCCGGTACAATACCGATGACCCCGAAACTTGTCCCGATGGCCGAAACAGGACTTCCTATATATAAATCTTTACCTCCGGACCATTCCGGAACTCCTCGTGACGTCCGGGATCTCATCCGGGACTCCGAACAACATTCGGTAACCACATACAAGCTTCCTTTATAACCCTAGCGTCATCGAACCTTAAGTGTGTAGACCCTACGGGTTCGGGAGACATGTAGACATGACCGAGACGTTCTCCGGTCAATAACCAACAGCGGGATCTGGATACCCATGATGGTTCCCACATGTTCCACGATGATCTCATCGGATGAACCACGATGTCATGGACTCAATCGATCCCGTATTCAATTCCCTTTGTCTATCGGTATGTTACTTGCCCGAGATTCGATCGTCGGTATCCAATACCTTGTTCAATCTCGTTACCGGCAAGTCACTTTACTCGTTCCGTAACACATCATCCCGTGATCAACTCCTTGGTCACATTGCGCATATGATGATGTCCTACCGAGTGGGCCCAGAGATACCTCTCCGTTTACACGGAGTGACAAATCCCAGTCTCGATCCGCATAAAACAATAGATACTTTCGGAGATACCTGTAGTGCACCTTTATAGTCACCCAGTTACGTTGTGACGTTTGATACACCCAAAGCACTCCTACGGTATCCAGGAGTTACACGATCTCATGGTCAAAGGAAGAGATACTTGACATTGGCAAAGCTCTAGCAAACGAACTACACGATCTTTGTGCTATGCTTAGGATTGGGTCTTGTCCATCACATCATTCTCCTAATGATGTGATCCCGTTATCAACGACATCCAATGTCCATAGCCAGGAAACCATGACTATCTGTTGATCACAACGAGCTAGTCAACTAGAGGCTCACTAGGGACATATTGTGGTCTATGTATTCACACGTGTATTACGATTTCCGGATAATACAGTTATAGCATGAATAAAAGACTATTATCATGAACAAAGAAATATAATAATAACACTTTTATTATTGCCTCTAGGGCATATTTCCAACAGTGAAGTAGTA
Source organism: Triticum dicoccoides (assembly GCF_002162155.2). NCBI lineage: Eukaryota > Viridiplantae > Streptophyta > Magnoliopsida > Poales > Poaceae > Triticum > Triticum dicoccoides. The sequence continues at coordinate 134,553,717 of NC_041392.1, read as the reverse complement.
GTATTTGTTGATCATATAGGCCGTGGCTTTAAACCGCCCGGATCTAAGTTTTTCCGAGATGTACTTGCCAGCTTTCAACTCCAACCTCAAGATATTGGACCCAACTCAGTATCCAATATCTGCAACTTTCAAGTTTTTTGTGAAGCGTATCTACAAGAAGAGACAACTGTCGAGCTATTCCGGGATTTCTTCCATTTAAACCGTCACACTGAATTTGTAGACGGACCCAATACTGAACTTGGTGGCGTCTCTATTCAGAAAAGGAAAGAGGTTGAGTTTCCTCATGCCAAACTTCACAGTCACCCCAAAGAGTGGAATCAAACTTGGTTCTATTGCAGAGACACCTCTCCTGAAGATGAGAACCCTCTGTCGGGTTATCGTGCTCACCGGCTTGCTAATACTCATCCACTTACGCAACGACTAAGTGCCAAGGAACGGGCCTCATACGCCCCATAACTCGCTAAAATTAGAGCTTTCATGGCCAACAGTTTAACTGGTGTGGACTTCGTCCGTTGCTGGATATCCTGGAGTATTTTGCTGTTAAGTCGCCGCTCGGGCTTAATGTGTGAGTATACTGATGACTTACAAGACTCCCAATGTCATATCAATATTCAGCTAACAGATGAAGAAGTCAATGAGTCTATCAAAAAATGTTGAATGAACCGGAAGCTGCCTGCAGCAAGACCGGATTAAGCCCCTTTTACATGCAAAACAAACCGCCCGCTGTAAGTATTGTCTGTGCTTCCGCTTTACACCTGATATTTTTGGACACTGCAATCTTTGAATACCCTCTGCCCATTTTTAAACAGGGTGATGATCCGTTCTGGAAAAGAAACCTCAGGAGAAAGCGGTGAAGCCTTCTCGTCCTAAAACGAAAGCCGTCAAGAAAATCACAAAAAGGAAGGCACCTGAACCCATCGGTTTAGAGCTTGATGACGACCTGGATGAACCGGAAGCAGAGGTAGAACTTGATTCACTTGGTTCACTTTTCATGCATCTCATTGACAGTGACATTTATCAGGAGGACGTTGAGGGTAGCCAAGCCGACGATGCAGAGGCAATTATCCTTCCCTCTGGTTCAGATCATCTGCCAACACAAAAAATCTGTCAAGCAATCTGGAAAGTAAGCTTTTCTCACCCTCTTGCTCACTTGGATCCAAAATTTCTTTTGAAGAAGCAACAGCACGAAGCACGCCGCACAACCCGGCACAGCGGCCAAACGGTCACTTCGACCGGTTTACCGAATACCCCGGTCCGGAAACGCCGACCTGAGGTCTCACCCACTTCTCACACTTCTTATCCTAAGGTCGTCTATTTCCGACAACCTCTTAATCTGTCCGATTCGAATTATCAGGTGACACCTCCTTCATCCTCTGGCGAGTCAACAACGACACAACTCCCTCCTCTTAAGACCGTTGCTGGGTAAGTTTTAACTGAATCTGTTGATGCTTTGTATTTGCATGTTGTTTTCATCCTACATCTTTTCCTTTTCAGAGCTAAGGCTAGACCCAGCAAGAAAACTCGGGTGAATAAACCGTCTGAAGAATTGGTTGTTGAACTGGAGCAAACCGCTGAACTAGAAGGTCCCCATGCAAACACTGTTTTTCATGAACCACCCCCTCCGGATCATGATTTGAATGAGCAAGCAGAAGCTGAAGTAGCAGACCTTGCCGACAAACTAACGAGCCCAGTCCATAATGACGATGGACCGCCCAGTCCGGCGAAGGCTACTGATATCCCAACAACTCCAACACAGACTACTGGTAACAAGGAAGATGATGTTGTCATCACTGGTGTTGGTCATACCTCTCCTGGCAACCCTGTTGCTTTATCCAAACATAGCGCTAAAGAAGAACGTGCTGCCATGGAGAAAGGCAAGTGGAGCACCGATTTATCAAGCTATGCCCACTTCAGTGCTCAAGAACTCCACTCTGGCTTTCTAAACTGTCTGCACACAAACCGTGATTATGAAGCCGGTTTGGTGAATCTGATGAAGGAGCGCTATGAGCTAATGGCATAACTTTTCCTTTATTAAGTCCAACTGCAAATACCAACTCTAGTAGCCCCCAAGGGCCAGTTTATGATAGCAATCATAAATCAGGACTTTGTAATATCTCAACCCTTACATACTTATCCTCCATATGTCAGGTGATCCTTTGAAATAAACCTGTACTTTATCATTGTACGCCTGTATTTTTTGCCTGTGTAGTCCCCAAGGGCTGGTTTATCTTTCCAAGGTAAACCGGGTCTTTAATAAATACTTCAATTTGAACAGATGTACATTAGCCCCCAAGTGTCAAAGATAATGCTTGCATTGTACTTGAGACTTTGCAAAAATTTCTGATAATAGAGCAAATAGGCATTAGCCCCCAAGTACAAAGTGCATAACTTGTTATACACTTGGTACTTCAAATATACATAGCCCATTGATGATATATCTTGCCTTTGTAGGCCGAGCTGAGTAAGAAGGATGCTCAAACCGCTGACCTTCAGGAGAACATTAAATCTCAGCAAGCAAAAGCTTCCAAAGCCAAGGAAGAACTGACTAATGCTTTAGCAGCCATGGAGAAGCTAAAGGAAGCCTGTAATAAAGAGCGTGCAGATTGGGACACAAAGAAGGCCAGTTTAACAAAGAAGGCCCAAGATGCAAAGGCATCCCTGAAGCCGGTGGTTGAAGAACTGATCGGTTTAAAGCGGCAGATTAATGCCATGACCTCTGTTGTATTTGGTGAGTACCCTCACCTGAAGTTTGTCCAATTCATAATATCTTATCAATGTCCGGTTTACTGATGTGTACCATGACAGGGACCCGCATTACTCATCTGGGTTCCGACATGCGGATGAAACTTAAGGCGGCCTACACCTTGATAGAACAATTGTATTCCGGATCCCAATGGGCTATCTGCACGGCTGCGTACAACAGGCCTCCTCCATCGTTGATAAAAGAAACCATCGAGAAGCTGTCCATGTTGCCTGCCCGACTGGAGGAACTTAAAAAATCAGCTGCAAGGTCAGGCGCATTGACTGCGCTAATCCGGGCCAAGGCATGGATCCCAGATCTTGAACCGGCAGATATCGGCCAAGGCTACCCCAGCGTGAAAGAAGATGGTACAGAATTCAACAATGATGATCTACGAAGGCTGACAAGGGAAATGCGGCCTATAGCAAGCAAATTGGCGGATGACACAGATCTATCTCATTATCAAGCGGTTTATGATGCTGATCATAAAAAATATCCTGCGTCGATTCATGATGTAGAGGATCTTGTTCCGCCAATCCGTAAGCACACTTATGCTCCTGACATTGATCCTTCCCCTCTTATAAGTGAAGAAGTCGTATTCCAAGAGTTAACCGGAATCAATTGGACAACAATTGATTTCCAGCCACTGGGTAGAGAGGAGGAGGATGCGCCAACTCAAGATGATCCTCAATCTTCAAGTCGTGCAGATGAGGAATCCTAAACCGGGGGCCGGTTTATCAATCGCAGTCTGCCACTCATTGAAACAATTATTCTGTGTGGGCTGTTAAAGCGCCTTGTAATAGGATAGCGTAAACACTTTATCTGTTATGCCATCGAGCATGTTTGTTTTGCTTGATACTGATAACTCACCATGCCCATGGGATCTATTATATGCATAGTCCATTGCTGCCTTTATTCGGTTTGCTCCTACATATAAGAACTCGAAAGTGTCCTAGTGGTTTACCACTGGACGGGTCATGATGCCCAAAATATATACATAGCTTGGATGGATAACCAAGATTGTAATAACCAGATATTAAATGGATGATAACCGTGATGTATCTTATTGGCTGACCAACTGTTGTTAAAATAAGGGTGATACCCCCCATCTGGAGTATTAATGACTCCTTGCATCCTTGTCGGTTCATAACCAAACCGTACCGGGTTATGATAAACACCGGTTTGTTCATATAATTCTAGTGAATTCTAGTCAAAACCAGACCGGATCAAATTATTGCCGGTTTAAGACTGATCATGTACTGACAACCGAACATTGAAAGCCATGTCGGGTTGTAATATACACCGGTTTATCAGAAAATATTCATAAATCCCTTATCAAAAGAGGTTAAAACATTTGCAACAAATACAAGAAAAAATATACAAGGCTTTTCATGCGCTGCCAGGCCCTAAATCGAGGCTTTTCATGGGCTGCCAGGCCGCTGAGTTAAACCATTTTTCGAAGCCTTTCAAGATGGACCTCAATCTTTAACCAATCATCGTTTTAACTTTGACAAGTTCAGGGCCTATGAGATTGACTTGTCAAACGTTCGATGGGTCATACCAAGTTTACCTAAATGGAGTGACTTACTTAAAGAGGCAGGATAACCAGGGGTTTTAGGTGAATACACCTGGCTTCCAAGCCTGGCTTGATAGCCTATTACAAGGGTGCAAGATCGTTGTTCTTTGAGAAGAAAGGAGCCCCCAAGTAATATTTGAGCTGTGCTCGGTGGGTACCTATGTTTGAGTTGTGCTTTTTGCAACAAACTCTCTTTGGTTCCACATAATGTCCATTTTGGCTTTAAGCCTATCAAGAGGTGTAGCTATGGTGTAAATACAACCAAGCCCCCTACTGATTTCCCTGTTTGGCCTTAAGCCGATCAAGAGGCGTAGCTATGGTTCGAATACGACCAAGCCTCCTAGTGATTTCCTTTATATCTATGTGGCTTTATAAGCCGGTTTAGTAGAACTCCGTTTTATAAGTAGAAGCCCCCATGTAACCACACACGATGTAAAAAACAACAGATACCCCACTTTAGCCGAGGCTCCGGTTTATTATATAATATATATATTGTCATAAGTATGTACATAAGAAGAGCCTGTGGCTCAAGTATAGTAAGGCCGAAGAAGAGCTATATTCCACGGCCGCTGGGTCTCCTCCTCCGATTTACGTGAGTCTTTGTGCTCTCGAACATTGATAAGGTAGTATGATCCATTGTGCAAATTTTTGCTGACCACAAAAGGTCCTTCCCAAGGTGGGGATAACTTGTGCATATCAGTATGATCCTGGATGAGCTGGAGCACCAGATCGCCCTCTTGAAAAGTTCTGGTCTTAACCCGGCGGCTGTGTTAACGTCAGAGATCTTGTTGATAAATCGCCGAACGTGTCGCTGCTAGATCACGCTTCTCATCTAACAGGTCCAGCGAGTCCTGACGTGCCTTCTCATTCTAAGCTTCAACGTAAGCCGCCACCCGGGGTGAGTCATGACTGTTGGAAATATGCCCTAGAGGCAATAATAAATTGGTTATTATTATATTTCCTTGTTCATGATAATCGTTTATTATCCATGCTAGAATTGTATTGATAGGAAACTCAGATACATGTGTGGATACATAGACAACACCATGTCCCTAGTAAGCCTCTAGTTGACTAGCTCGTTGATCAATAGATGGTTACGGTTTCCTGACCATGGACATTGGATGTCGTTGATAACGGGATCACATCATTAGGAGAATGATGTGATGGACAAGACCCAATCCTAAGCCTAGCACAAGATCATGTAGTTCGTACGCTAAAGCTTTTCTAATGTCAAGTATCATTTCCTTAGACCATGAGATTGTGCAACTCCCGGATACCGTAGGAATACTTTGGCTGTGCCAAACGTCACAACGTAACTGGGTGGCTATAAAGGTACACTACAGGTATCTCCGAAAGTGTCTGTTGGGTTGGCACGAATCAAGACTGGGATTTGTCACTCCGTGTAAACGGAGAGGTATCTCTGGGCCCACTCGGTAGGACATCATCATAATGTGCACAATGTGATCAAGGAGTTGATCACGGGATGATGTGTTACGGAACGAGTAAAGAGACTTGCCGGTAACGAGATTGAACAAGGTATCGGGATACCGATGATCGAATCTCGGGCAAGTATCGTACCACTAGACAAAGGGAATTGTATACGGGATTGATTGAATCCTCGACATCGTGGTTCATCCGATGAGATCATCATGGAACATGTGGGAACCAACATGGGTATCCAGATCCCGCTGTTGGTTATTGACCGGAGAACGTCTCGGTCATGTCTGCATGGTTCCCGAACCCGTAGGGTCTACACACTTAAGGTTCGATGACGCTAGGGTTATAAGGAATAGATATACGTGGTTACCGAATGTTGTTCGGAGTCCCGGATGATATCCCGGACATCACGAGGATTTCCGGAATGGTCCGGAGGTAAAGATTTATATATGGGAAGTCCTGTTTTGGTCACCGGAAAAGTTTCGGGTTTTATCGGTAATGTACCGGGACCACCGGGAGGGTCCCGGGGGTCCACCGGCCCGAGAGGGCTGCATGGGCCAAGTGTGGGAGGGGACCAGCCCCAGGTGGGCTGGTGCGCCCCCCCCACAAGGGCCCAAGGCGCCTAAGGGGAGGAAGGGGGCAAACCCTAAGGGCAGATGGGCCTTAGGGCCCATGCCTGGTGCGCCTCCCTGTCCCCCCCTGGGCCGCCCCACCAGATGGGATCTGGGCTGGCCGCCGCCCCTAGGGTGGAACCCTAGGTGGGGGCGCAGCCCCCTCCCTCTCCCCTATATATAGTTGAGGTCTTTGGGGCTGCCAACACAGGAGTTTTGACCTCTTCTTGGCGCAGCCCTACCCCTCTCCCTCCTCGTCTCTTGCGGTGCTTGGCGAAGCCCTGCTGGAGTACCACGCGCCTCCACAACCACCACGCCGTTGTGCTGCTGCTGGATGGAGTCTTCCTCAACCTCTCCCTTTCTCCTTGCTGGATCAAGGCATGGGAGACGTCACCGGGCTGTACGTGTGTTGAACGCGGAGGTGCCGTCCGTTCGGCACTAGGATCTCCGGTGATTTGGATCACGACGAGTACGACTCCTTCAACCCCGTTCTCTTGAACGCTTCTGCTTAGCGATCTATAAGGGTATGTAGATGCACTCTCCTTCCCCTCGTTGCTGGTTTCTCCATAGATAGATCTTGGTGACACGTAGGAAAATTTTGAATTTCTGCTACGTTCCCCAACAGTGGCATCATGAGCTAGGTCTATGCATAGTTACTATGCACGAGTAGAACACAAAGTAGTTGTGGGCGTTGATTTTGTTCAATATGCTTACCGTTACTAGTCCAATCTTGATTCGGCGGCATTGTGGGATGAAGCGGCCCGGACCGACCTTACACGTACTCTTACGTGAGACTGGTTCCACCGACTAACATGCACTAGTTGCATAAGGTGGCTAGCCGGTGTCTGTCTCTCCCACTTTAGTCGGATCGGATTCAATGAAAAGGGTCCTTATGAAGGGTAAATAGCAATTGGCATATCACGTTGTGGTTTTTGTGTAGGTAAGAAACATTCTTGCTAGAAACCCATAGCAGCCACGTAAAACATGCAAACAACAATTAGAGGACATCTAACTTGTTTTTGCAGGGTATGCTATGTGATGTGATATGGCCAAGAAGAATGTGATGAATGATACGTGATGTATGAGATTGATCATGTTCTTGTAATAGGAATCACGACTTGCATGTCGATGAGTATGACAACCAGCAGGAGCCATAGGAGTTGTCTTTATTTATTGTATGACCTGCGTGTCATTGAACAACGCCATGTAATTACTTTACTTTATTTCTAACCGGTAGCCATAGTAGTAGAAGTAATAAGTTGGCGAGACAACTTCATGGAGACACAATGATGGAGATCATGATGATGGAGATCATGGTGTCATGCCGGTGACGATGATGATCATGGAGCCCCGAAGATGGAGATCAAAAGGAGCAATATGATATAGGCCATATTGTTGGGGATATTACTACTGGGCGTAAACCGGCCTATCTAGGCCGGGTTAACTTTGTCAGTAGTTAAGTAAGTTAAAGCCCAAGAAGACAGAGGAGGGCTCAAGGCCCATGGTCGGCTCAAGGCCTGCAGCCGTAAACCGGCGTTAGTAGTTAACCTGTATTGTAAGTTAGGAATAAGAAGAGACCAAACCGGACACATTTATAAGCCGGTATTGGGACTCCGTAAGCCGACGAGAGTCACCCGTGTATATAAGGGGACGACCCGACGGCGGTTCAAGAAAAACAGACAACAACTCGAGACATAGGCGAAGCTTGTTTGCTCTCTAGTCATCGAAACCCCATCAATTCCATCACAACTAGACGTAGGCTTTTACCTTCATTGAAGGGGCCGAACTAGTATAAACTCTCTTGCGACCTTGTGTCCGCTTTAACCCCTTCAAGCTAACCCGTCGCGATGGCTCCACGACTAAGTCCTTTCTCTAGGACATCTGCCGTGACAAAACCACGATAGTTGGCGCCCACCGTGGGGCTATCGCATGATGGTTTCCGGTTCTTGGAGGGCCGCTTTGAAGGACTCGAGGGCTACGCTGTAGGCCGGATGACTAAGAGTCGTTGCGGCAAGCTCTACATCGACGACGCAGGATGGGGCCCCGAGGCCGGCTCAATTGAGTACGGGTACCGGGTCCCCTTTGGTAGCATTCACGTTTTCATTGGCAAGATCGGTGAACCGGGCCCTGAGCCGGACATCTGCACCGACCTCGTCGAGACGGCTCAGCGTGCGCAATCCGCCCGGGTTAAACCAGCCATGAAGCGTGCCTTCGTGGGAGTCATCCATGGAGGAAGTTATGAGGACGGATCGGAGTTTCGTGGGGCGACTGTCATTTGTTCTGGTGACGAATCTTCGACCGGAGAAACCGAATCTCTTTATCAGCTACAAGATGGCCGGATTGGGAGCTGTTCCAATGGCGACAGTATTCCGGACCCCTCTGATCTGCCCAACCGGGTTGGAATATTCATGACCGAACACAAGCAGTGCTTCATTCTTCGACAGCCGCGGCAACGATCTCTGGTTCAGCAGCGGTGACGGCTGCCGGGGCAGGAGGCCCTGTGCGCCCGCCGGCTCAGGTTCTATCAGATCAGGAAGTTGGCTGTGCTTATGGCGGAAGTTAATCCGCCAGATCAGGACGTTCACAACACGGAGATTGCAAAGGTAAAGGAACAGATCACCCAGGCCAAGGCGGATCTGGCGGCTGAGGACACCAGGATGGCCGCAGAGTGGGCCGCTTTAGACGCACAGGCCTACAGGCTTATGTTGGACCAGAGCGCGTCGCATGAAGTCATGAGGAGGAAGCACCGATCCCGCTTACCTCCGGTTTTCGAGGCCAGAGACCTTTTCAACACTCCAGGACCAAGAGCCGGCAATCCGCTGGAGGGGAACCGAGCAGAAGCCCCTGGGACCGGTGCACCGGTTCAGCCTCGTCAGATGGACCCGCCTCGTCAAAACACCGTTATACCTTAGGATGCTTTAACACCTCCGGGTCACTACTCCAACCCAATGGACAATCTTGTTGCCGCTGCTGCACGGCTGGAGGCCATTCCAATTGAAGGTGACTCGTCGCAGGCAGTAGAGACGCGACGGGTCAAGGAACTTCTGAGGACAGCTTTGGCCCAACAGGAAGCGTACTCGTACAGCCGCGACCGGATCCACTCGACCCCCCGTCCAAGCCGGAGCTATAGCAGACATATGGATGAACCAGCAGTGTCGAGTAATGAACGACGTGAAGCACCCCGTGGCAACAACCCGACGGGTGGTGCTGATGACGCTCAGGAAGTAGTGAACCGGGCCCGAGCACGCAGGGAGGCCGAGTTAGCCGCACAACATCAGGCTCGGCAGCTCACGCCGGTTCGTCCAACCATCTCGATCGAACCTGGTGTTACTTCTAGTTCTTTGGGGTGCCTTGCCTTATCCCCACTTTACGCAACGTGCGCCTGCCCAAGGATTTCAAAGGCCCGCGCAAGGTACCAAATTACACGGTGGATCAACCTCCAGAGACATGGGTGGAGAGCTATGAGATGGCCATGGAGATGCTTGATGTGGATGACACGGCGTGTGCGAAATACTTCACCATGATGCTTGAAGGAACAGCCCGTACTTGGTTAAAAAGCTTGCCAGCTAATTCTATCAGTTCATGGGCCCAATTACGAGCCCGGTTTATCAGCAATTTCAAGGATACCTGTAAACAGCCTATGTCGATAGTGGACTTAGCTGCATGCGTCCAGGAGGAAGGAGAATCAACGACTCATTGGGTGCGCCGGGTTTCACAAGTGTTGCACTCCTCAAACTGCATCAACACTGACACCGCAGTATTAACCCTAGAAGGCAACTGCCGGTTTGGGCCCCTGAAGTTGAAATTGGGACGGATGAAGCGTCATTGCACCGACATGGGGGCCCTCATGGCCGCTTTGGTGAAATATGCTGATTCTGATAGTACCAAGGATCCCGAATCTAATGATGACAAGACAGGGAAAGGGAAGAAGAACAACAACTCCAAAGGTCAGCAGCATCACTGGGTAGGCAATGGCGGAGGAGGCAAGCATAAAGCGGATGGTAACATGGACTTTGTGGCTAATACCAACGCACAGGACAATGGCCAGCGACGCAAGGGTAGGCCGAAAAATCGTAATGGAGCACCCAACCCTAACCCAAACCGCCTAAACTATCTGCTAAGCCAGCCCTGTCCAAGACATGGTATAAAGGAGGAGCCAGCAAACCACCTTTGGAAGGATTGCTTTATTATGCAGGAGTTCAAGAATTCTAATATTTTCCGGTATGATCACGAATCTGGCGGTGGCTCAGGGTCCGGGCCGGGTTACGGTGGAGGAAGTTCCGGTTCAGGATTTAATGATAATCCGGGCGGACATAATGGTCAAAATAGTTAGAACAACCAGGGTGGTTACATCCAACAGCAGCAACAGTCAGGTTATCAGAGCAACCCAAAGCAGTTGAGTAGTGGGCAGTACCATGTCTTTACCACTAGCTTGGACAAGCGAGACCGGAAGGTTCAGAGGCAGGCAGTCAACACTGTTGAACCGGCCATACCCCGTTATCTACGTTGGTCTGAACAGCCAATCATATGGAGCAGAGAGGATCACCCACCCCAGGTCGATAATCCGGGTCAGTTGGCTCTGGTGGTGGCGCCTCAGGTGGGAGGTTATAAGTTCACCAAGGTGCTCATGGATGGAGGGAGCAGCATTAACATCCTGTACTATGAGACCTTCCGTCGTATGGGACTAACAGATAAGAATCTCAAACCGTCTAATACAGTATTCCATGGTGTAGTGCCTGGCAGATCAGCATATCCCGCTGGTAAGATAGCTCTCGAAGTGGCCTTTGGGGATGATCATGATTCCAGGTCGGAGACATTGACGTTTGAAGTGGTGAAAATCCAAAGTCCATATCATGCCCTGTTTGGGCGATCGACATACACCAAGTTTATGGCTCGGCCCTGTTATGTGTATTTGCAGCTCAAGATGCCGGGTCACAAGGGGACAATAACGGTTCACGGAAGCCGCAAAATCGCTTTGGAATGCGAGGAAGGAGATGCGGCTTATGCAGAGTCGGTTTGTGCCACCGAGGAGTTGAAATACTATAAAGACAATGTTGATCCGGCGGACATGACTCCGTTCAAGAAGCCAACTACGGAGCATGATCCGGACCTGAAGTTCAAATCGGCAGCAGAAACTAAGCTTGTTGACTTCGTACCTGGCGATTCGTCCAAGCAGTTCAGCATCAATGCCAACTTGGATCTGAAATAGGAAAGCGCGCTCATCGAGTTCATCCGTGAGAATCGGGACATTTTTGCATGGAAGCCCTCCGACATGCCAGGTGTACCGAGGCAACTCGCTGAGCACACACTTAATGTGGATCCTAAATATAAATCGGTGGAACAGTTCCTCTGCCGGTTTAACGAAGAAAGATGCAAGGCGATTGGAGAAGAGGTAGCTAGGCTCTTAGCAGCTGGCTTTATTGTTGAAGTTTTTCACCCCGAGTGGCTTGCCAATCCGGTGCTGGTCCTCAAGAAAAACGGCACCTGGCGCATGTGTGTGGATTACACAGATATTAATAAAGCTTGTCCCGCAGATCCTTTTGCCCTCCCCCATATTGATCAAATTATTGATGCTACGGCGGGTTGTGAGCATTTAAGTTTTTTGGATGCGTATTCTGGCTATCATCAGATCAAAATGGCAGTTAAGGACCAGGAGAAGACAACATTTATAACTCCATTTGGAGCCTTCTGCTATGTGTCTATGCCCTTCGGGCTCAAGAGTGCCCAGGCAACTTACCAACGGTGTGTACAAAATTGTCTTCACAAGCAGATTGGCCGTAATGTACATGCTTACGTGGATGATATCGTGGTTAAATCCAGGGAGAAGGAGACTCTGATTGATGATTTGAAGGAAACCTTTGATAACCTGAGAACATACAAGATGATGCTTAATCCGGACAAGTGTGTCTTTGGTGTACCGGCGGGCAAGCTATTGGGTTTTCTAGTGTCCAACAGGGGAATTGAGGCTAATCCGAAGAAGATCACGGCTATCACCTCCCTGGCTAAACTGAAGTGTATCAACGATGTTCAACGCCTGGCAGGCCGGATTGCTGCGCTAAGCCGGTTTATCAGTCGCCTGGGTGAGAAGGTAATCCCTTTGTATCATATGTTGAAAAAGACGGATCAGTTTGTCTGGAGTTCTGCTGCTGATGAAGCATTTGAGGACTTAAAGCGGCAATTGGCCAATCCACCTGTGCTCGCCGCTCCCGTTGACAAGGAGACGTTAGTGCTATATGTTGCTGCTAATGTTCGGGGGTCAGCGTAGCTATTGTGGTGGAGCGAAAGGAGGCAGGTAAGGAGCATCCGGTTCAATGTCCGGTCTATTATATCAGCAAGGTGCTCATTGAGTCCAAGCAAAGGTATCCGCATTGGCAGAAGCTGGTGTATGGAGTTTTTATGGCAAGCCGGAAGCTTAAACAATATTTCCAAGGGAACTCAATTACGGTGGTCAGTTCTGCTCCTTTGGGAGATATCATCCAGAACCGGGAAGCAACTGGCCGGATTGCAAAGTGGGCCATAGAGCTGGGGCCGTACGGTTTGAAGTATGTGCCTCGGACAGCGGTTAAGTCTCAAGCACTTGTTGATTTCATCAATGATTGGACGGAAATGCAAGCACCTGAAGAAAAGCCAGATCATACGTATTGGACCATCCATTTTGACGGATCCAGGCAGTTGGAAGGCTCGGGGGCTGGAGTCGTATTAACTTCCCCACGAGGTGATAAGTTTTGTTATGTTCTCCGTTTAATGTTCCCTTGTACTAACAATGCAGCTGAGTATGAAGCCTTGCTCCATGGTATCCGGATGGCTAAGGAGATGAATCTAAGTCGAGTTAAGTGCTTCGGTGACTCGGACCTTGTGGCTCAGCAAGTGTCTGGCACTTGGGACTCCAAGGACCCACTCATGGCAGCATATCATCGTGAGGTGGATACTGTCGCAGGTTATTTCAAAGGCTATCAAGTGGACCACGTGGACCGGCGGAAAAATGAAGCGGCAGGCGCTTTAAGCCGGCTGGGCTCTTAGCGCAAACCGGTCCCACCCAATGTTTTTCTGGATGTGCTGCACAACCCGTCGGTCAAGATCCCTGGTGAAGAGGATTTGGCCATTCCTGATCCGGAGGCTCAATTGGTGGCGGCTCTTCATGTTATTCCAGATTGGACGCTTCCTTACCTGGCGTACAAGAACCGGGGTGAGTTGCCAGAGGATGAGATTCTAGCCCGGCGGATAACCCGGCGATCCAAATCCATGGCTATCATCAACGGCGAGTTGCATCATTGAAGTATATCAGGAGCTTTTCAATGTTGCGTGTCTCCTGAAGAAGGCCGTGAAATTTTGCGTGAGATCCACGAAGGAGATTGTGGTCACCATGACGGTTCAAAGTCTCTGGTGGCTAAAGCGTTTCGCCATGGTTTTTATTGGTTAACTGCTCATGCTGATGCGGAGGATCTGGTCAGACGATGTGATGGTTGCCAAAGGTTTCAAGGCGTGCTCATGTACCGGCTCAAGAATTGAGAATGATTCCAATTACTTGGCCGTTTGCGACTTGGGGGCTGGATATGGTTGGGCCTTTCAAAAGGTCCAAAGATAAGAAGACCCACCTCCTGGTGGCGGTTGACAAGTTTACAAAGTGGGTGGAGGCAGAACCTGTTAGCAAGTGTGATGCGGCCACGGCGGTTCAGTTCATCAAAAAGGTGATTTTCCGGTTTGGCTTTCCGCATAGTATTGTCACAGATAATGGTACCAATTTGTCCAAAGGTGCTATCAAGGAGTTCTGCGAACGGGAGCACATCCGGCTCGACATTTCATCAGTGGCACATCCACAGTCCAATGGTCAAGAAGAAAGAGCTAATCAAGAGATCTTGAGAGGCATCAAGCCCCGGCTCATGGTTCCTTTGTAGAGAACGCCGGGTTGTTGGGTAGAAGAATTACCATCTGTATTATGGAGCATCAATACAACACCCAACAGATCAACAGGATACACACCGTTCTTCATGGTTTATGGAGTGGAGGCGGTTCTCCCCAGTGATATCCGTCATGATTCACCTCGTGTCACGGCTTATATTGAAGCGGACAACGAGACAGCACGGCAAGATGCTTTGGACCGGTTGGATGAAGAGCGTGACATCGCAGCCGCCCGATCGGCGATTTACCAGCAGGATCTTCGTCGTTATCACAGTCGCTGGGTCAGAACCAGAGCCTTTCAGGAAGGAGATTTGGTGCTTCGGCTCATCCAAGATCAGACTGATATGCATAAGCTATCCCCACCTTGGGAGGGGCCTTTCATGGTCAACAAGAATCTGCACAATGGGTCGTACTATCTGATCGATATTCGAGAGCATAAGGACTCACGTACATCAGAAGAGGAGACTAACAAGCCATGGAATATAGCTCATCTTCGGCCTTACTATACCTGAGCCATTGGCTATACTTATGTACATATTACGACAATGTATATATTATGATTAAATATAATAAACCAGAACCTCAGCTAAAGCGGGGTATCTGTTCTTTTACATCATGTGAGGTTACACGGAGTTGCTCTAAAGCGGCCTCTGGTTTACCCCTTGAGTTCGCTTTGCTAAAAGCATCGTCTTATATCACTTGGAGGATTGGTCGTGTCCGAACCAATACCATGCCTCTTGATAGGCGAGAGCCACCAGATCACTTGGGGACTTGGTCATGTCTGAACCAGTCATGCCTCTTGATCGGCCTAAGGCCACAGAATCACTTGGGGGCTTGGTCGAACCCGAACCATGACCATGCCATTTGGTCGGCATAAATGTCACGGTTTCATTTGGGGACCTGGCTGACTAGAACCATAGTTACACCTAACGGGAGCTTGGTTGTGTTTGGCCATGGTAACGCCATTTGATCAGCTTAAATAAACCTTTTTTGGAAAACGGTTTTGTCGTTGCTTTTGCTTCACACTTTTCTTTGAAGGTTTTTTTTTTGCTTTTCATTGTGTTTTTAAACCGACAAAGTTTTTTAACCAATCAATTGATGGAACACAGTTCACGTCAATCCGGAGACTATTTGTCCGGTTTGATCCTTGTTGTTAACATCCTCTTATGGAGTAACACGGTGTTTATTATAACCCGGCACGGTTTACATGGTAAACCAGCGTCATATATATATGCAGGAGCTGTTATCTCCTCCAACAGTGTGGGTTTGCAAAACTCCGCTTCAAGGTTGGCCAAGCCAACTTCACACTCAACGATGGCATGTATTATGTATCTCAAAAATTTGATCATATACTTAAAATTTTGTTTTGGGTGTTTTTATTTCATATATACAGACATCATATTCTGCCTGACGGTACAACTGCGGTGGCACTTGACGAATTTCTTATTTCAGAAAGTGTTTTGGAAAGTTCATTACCACAGGAAGAACAAGTTATGCACGAAGGCATATCAACATCAAAGGTATCAGCTAGCCTATTACAAGGCAACATGGTGCCCATAATAATATAATTGTTTTTCACAAAGGAGAGGCAGTTTTAAAACCGGCTTCTGGTTCAAGCTTGGCCACCAACCTGGCCTGATGGTTGTGGGTCATCCTGCGCCGCTTCAGCTTCTGTTTCTCTACCCAGTGGCTGGAAATCCACAGTTGTCTAGTCGATTCCCATTAATGCTTGAAAAACAGCTTCATCATGGATCAGCAATGACGGGTCAATATCGGGAGCGTAAGTATGCTTACGGATTGGAGGGATCAGATTTTCCGATTCATGGATTGGTGCAGCTATTCGCTTGTTCTGACTATCATATTGGGCTTGATAATGAGACAAGTCTGCTTCCTCAGCCAGTTGACAAGCTAGCGGACGTACCTCCCGGTTTATTGCTCGCAGATCCGCTTCACCAAATTCTGACCCATCTTCCTTGAAGCTGGGATAGCCCTGAGCCGCTTCAATAGGATCAAAATCCGGCACCCAGGCTTTTGCCTGGATTAAGGCATTGATTGCACCGGTTCAAGCAGCAGATTTCTTCAGCTCTTCAACCCGGGCAGGAAGCACCGACAGTTTCATCAGAGTATCTTGAATCAAAGTGGGCGCCGGTTTGTTATGAGATGCGGTACAAATGATCTGCTGGGCACCAGTATACAATTGTTCAACCAATGTATAGGCGGCTTTTAGTTTCTTCCGCACATCTGACCCCAAGTGATCAATGCGTGTCCCTGAAATACCATAAAGGGTTAATAAACCGGCGACTCTGTCAGAAGGCAGGGCCAATTCAGAAGGCAAACTGGCTTACCAAAGATAGCAATAGTCATGGCATGCACGGGCCGCTTTATGCTGGTCAGTTCATCCGCCATTGGTTTTAGTGCAGCCTCGGCATCCTCCGCTCGTTTGATCAAAGCGGACTTTTCAGTGGCCCAATCCGCCCGCTTCTTCTTGAAGCTCTCCTTAAGCTGTTCCATGGCGCTTAAAGCGCTGGCCAATTCCTCCTTTGCTTTGGAGGTTTCAGCCTGTTGGGTTTTCAGGTTTTCTTGGAGATCGGTGACTTGGTTTTCTTTCGTCTTCAGCTCCCCCTGCATGCATACAGATATATGCTTCAACAAATCGGTATAAGGATTCAAGTACCAATCACATAACAAGTTATGCACTTAGCACTTGGGGGCTAATGCATATTCAGTCTTTATCTTTCAATTGCTTACAAAGTCTCAAGATCAATACAAGTATTCAACTTGGCACTTGGGGGCTAATGGCTATTTGCTCGTATATATTCTTATGTGGCAATTTCAATTACTTAAAGTACCGGTTTAACTACGTTAAGTTGAACCGACCCTTGGGGGCTACATCAGCAAACTTCAAAGCATCAAGATTTATATTGGTAAGTCCCGGTTTGAAAGAATATAACAAACCGGCCCTTGGGGGCTAGGAGAGTCAGCAAGAATGGAAGCATACAAGGAGGAAGGAGCATATGGAAGTTACCTCATATTTCTCTTTCATCATATTAACCAGACCGACTTCATAGTCACGACTGGTATACAACTGGTTCAGATAGCCGGAATGGATATCTTGGGCGTGCAGAGCAGCATAAGTCGTCAGATCAGCGTTCCACTTGCCTTTGCCAAAGGCAGCAAATTCTTCCTTGGCAGAATGTTTGGATAAAGCGACAGGATTGCTTGGCTCAGTATGGCCAGTGCCAGTAATGACAACCTCATCATCCTGGGTACCGCCGGTTTGCATTGGGGCTGTTGGCTTGTTAGTAGGTTTTGCTGGACCGGTGGAACTTTCAATCCAGATGGAACCTGTGGGCTGATTGACAGGACCTAAGGTGTTAGTAGGTCTCTCATCAGCAATAAGATCATCGTCCTGCTGCGGTGGATCGTTGGGTATATCCTCAGGAATAGCCGCTTCAAGATTGGGTGTCTTGCCTGGTTCAAGAATGACATCTTCTTCGGCCGCTTTGTCTAGGCGGGCCTTCTTGCTTGGCCTAGGTTTGGCCCTGAGAAGAATAACAAAATCAAATACAGCATATGTTCTAAGGTAATGTACTGCAAACATCACAATAAGTATAGCTTACCCAAGCACCGTTTTGAGCGGTGGGAGCTGAGTAGCCGATGACTCGCCAGAAGATGAGTGGGAAGTAACCTGGTAATCGGAGTCAGACGGATTAAGAGGTTGACGAAAGCAGCCCGCTTTAGGACAAGCACTGACAAGCAAATTAGAGACCTCGGAATGGCGTTTCCGAACCGGACTGTTCAATAAACCGGTGGAGGTAACTACCTGGCCGCTGTGCCGGGTGGTGCGGCGAACTTCGTGTCGTTGGGTCTTCATAAGAAGTTTAGGATCCAAATAAGCAAGAGGATGAGAAAATTTAACTTTCCGGTTTGCCTGACGGATTTTTTGTGAAGGCAAAGTTTCTGAATCGGAAGAGAGAATAATTACCTCTGCAACATCCGCGTGGCTGGCTTCGGCATCATCCTGACAAATATCATCATCAATAAGACGCATGAAAAATAAACCAAGTGAGTCAAGCTCTACCTCAAAGTCCGGATTATCCACCTCGTCATCAGGGGCTGGATTAGAAGATGCAGTGGTTCTTTTCCTATGGGCAGTCTTCTTCACAGCTTTAGTCTTTTGCCGGGTTGCTCTTTCCGGTTTGTCTGGTTTTTTTGGTTTCTCCTGCGGCAGTTTTTTGCTCCAAAACGGATCATCGCCCTGATTATGCAGACACTGATATTAAAAACAATGACCAGACATATCAATAACAGATTCAGCAAAGAGAAAAATCAAAGTCTTACAACTGGCGGTTTGTTGGTGGCACAAAAGGTAAGCAGGCCGGTTCTAGCGCAGACGTGTTCCAGTTCATTCAGTATCTTATGCACAGCCTCTGTGATTTCTTCACTGGAGAGCTGGAGTTTTGAATGTCGCAGTGGGTCATCAACACTGTCAGTATACTCGCACATCAAACCGGAGCGCTGACTAAGGGGCAGTATGCTCCATGATATCCAACAGCGAGCGAGATCAACCCCTGTTAAACCGTTGGCCATAAAGGATCTGAGCTTTGACAGCTGGGGAGCATATTTGCTTCTCTCCTGGGCAGTCAATCTTTGAGGAAAAGGGTGTGTATTGCTGAGCCGCTCCGGATGAAAGCCAGGCAAGGGATTCTCACCAGCAGGGGAGGTGTCTTTGTAGTAGAACCATGTCTGATTCCACTCCTTGGGGTGACTGTGCAGCTTGGCGTGAGGGTATGTGACCTCTTTCCTTTTCTGAATCGCTATGCCACCCAACTCCGTATTAGAGCCATCAGTAAACTCAGTACGGTGGTTTAGATGGAAAAGATCTCTGAACAATTCCACTGTGGGCTCCTCTTGAAAGAACGCCTCATAGAGCACTTGGAAGTGGCACATATTTGTAACAGAGTTGGGGCCAGTGTCTTGCGGATGGAGTTGGAAATCGGCTAAAACATCCCAGTAAAATTTAGAACCGGGCGGCTTAAAGCCCCGGGCTAAGTGATCTACGAAAACAACAACCTCTCCTTCTCGAGGTGTGGGAGGGCATTCTTTGCCAGGAGCCCTCCAATGGATGGTATCTTTGCTGCCTAAAGCGCCAATCAGGACTAAATCGTCCAGTTGATCCTCTGTGACGCGAGAAGGAACCCAATTGCACTCATATACTTGCTTGGCCATGATGGAATCTACAAGGTAGAAGATCCCGGTTCAAAAATGCATTTGATCAAGGTACGTTGGTATGGGCACTGTTAAACCGGAGACAGAACTATCTGAACTGGAGTTTCATGGAGCAACCAACATCTGGCGGTTCAACAAGGGGACTAATGGCATATACCGGTTTGGAAAAATTTCTATAAGGTTAAACCGCCTGATCTAAGCATTGAAAAGCTGAGATTGCGGATGGACAAGTACGCACAAACATGTTTCACAAGATTTCTTTACAACATTGGATCTGAAGCAAGTTCAGAGAAGAGATAAATACTTAGAGGTTCAAAGGAGCAGTACCGAACCAATGAGCAAAATGTTCATATAGACCCATGGTTTGAGATACATAAGTAAAGGCGAAGGTCAAACAACTATCATTGCACAGAATAAAGATTTGCGAATTCATCTAAAGATCTATTGTATGAGCAAGAGGCAGACGATGAACACTGAAGAACTGCGAAACCCTAGGCCAGATCCGCGGGGGAAAAGATAAAAGATTTACCGGAACTGAGGAAGATGCGGAAGGTTGTCGCGATGTTCTGGTGCGCTCAGGTTGATGCAGCGGCCAAGGATGAGGCAGAGGTCGACGGCGGCGGCGGAGCTCCGAGGCTAGCAACGCGAGGAGGATGAAGAAGGCACGGAAGGAGAAAAGAAATGACCCTTCGGTCCTATTTATAAGGCGAAAGAACATGAGTCAGGCGCGATAATCAAGGGGCCACAAAACGGAGCTGTCGCCTTGATTTCCGCTGATCTATTAAACAAAGAAGCATAACGGATAGCTTCCTTATGACAGGTGACGTCACTCCGGTTTACAACAATCAGAGAAGATGACATCATGGCGGTTTACCAATTTATAAGAAGATGTTGAAGATGAAGCTTTTATTAAAGGATTGACATGAACCCGTTCAAATCAATCTGGGGCCTAATGTTGGGGATATTACTACTGGGCGTAAACCGGCCTATCTGGGCCGGGTTAACTTCGTCAGTAGTTAAGTAAGTTAAAGCCCAAGAAGACAGAGGAGGGCTCAAGGCCCATGGTCGGCTCAAGGCCTGCAGCCATAAACCGGCGTTAGTAGTTAACCTGTATTGTAAGTTAGGAATAAGAAGAGACCAAACCGGACACATCTATAAGTCGGTATTGGGACTCCGTAAGCCAACGAGAGTCACCCGTGTATATAAGGGGACGACCCGGCGGCGGTTCAAGAAAAACAAACAACAACTCGAGACATAGGCGAAGCTTGTTTGCTCCCTAGTCATCGAAACCCCATCAATTCCATCACAACTAGACGTAGGCTTTTACCTTCATCGAAGGGGCCAAACTAGTATACACTCTCTTGCGTCCTTGTGTCCGCTTTAACCCCTTCAAGCTAACCCGTCGCGATGGCTCCACGACTAAGTCCTTTCTCTAGGACATCTGCCGTGACAAAACCATGACACATATCATGTCACTATTTGATTGGATGTGATGTTTATCATGTTTATACATCTTATTTTCTTAGAACGACGGTAGTAAATAAGATGATCCCTCATTAAAATTTCAAGAAAGTGTTCCCCCTAACTGTGCACCGTTGCGAAAGTTCGTCATTTCGAAGCACCACGTGATGATCGGGTGTGATAGATTCTTACGTTCACATACAACGGGTGTAAGCCAGATTTACACACGTGAAACACTTAGGTTGACTTGACGAGCCTAGCATGTACAGACATGGCCTCGGAACACAAGAGACCGAAAGGTCGAGCATGAGTCGTATGGTAGATACGATCAACATGAAGATGTTCACCGATGATGACTAGTCCGTCTCACGTGATGATCAGACACGGCCTAGTTGACTCGGATCATGTAATCACTTAGATGACTAGAGGGATGTCTATCTGAGTGGGAGTTCATAAGATGAACTTAATTATCCTGAACATAGTCAAAAGGTCTTCGCAAATTATGTCGTGGCTCGCGCTTCAGTTCTACTATTTAGATATGTTCCTAGAGAAAATTTAGTTGAAAGATGATAATAGCAATTATGCGGACTAGGTCCGTAAACTGAGGATTGTCCTCATTGCTTCATAGAAGGCTTATGTCCTTAATGCACCGCTCAGTGTGCTGAACCTCGAACGTCGTCTGTGGATGTTGCGAACATCTGACATACACATTTTGATAACTACGTGATAGTTCAATTAAACGGTTTAGAGTTGAGGCACCAAAGACGTTTTGAAACGTCGCGAAACATATGAGATGTTTCAAGGACTGAAATTGGGATTTCAGGCTCGTGCCCACGTCAAGAGGTATAAGACCTCCGACGATTTTCTTAGCCTACAAACTAAGGGAGAAAAGCTCAATTGTTGAGCTTGTGCTCAGATTGTCTGAGTACAACAATCACTTGAATCGAGTGGGAGTTAATCTTCCAGATGAGATAGTGATGTTTTTCCAAAGTCATTGCCACCAAGCTACTAGAGCTTCGTGATGAACTATAACATATCAGGGATAGATATGATGATCCTTGAAACATTCGCGATGTTTGACACCGCGAAAGTAGAAATCAAGAAGGAGCATCAATTGTTGATGGTTAGTGAAACCACTAGTTTCAAGAAGGGCAAGGGAAAGAAGGGAGACTTCATGAAATGGCAAATCAGCTGCTGCTCTAGTGGAGAAACCCAAGGTTGAACCCAAACCCGAGATTGAGTGCTTCTGTAATAAGGGGAACGGCCACTGGGGCAGAATTACCCTAGATACTTGGTAGATGAGAAGGCTGGCAAGGTCGATAGAAGTATATTGGATATACATTGTGTTAATGTGTACTTTACTAGTACTCCTAGTAGCACCATGGTATTAGATACCGGTTCAGTTGCTAAGTGTTAGTAAACTCGAAATAAAAGGCTGCGGAGTAAATGGAGACTAGCTAAAGGTGAGCTGGCGATATGTGTTGGAAGTTTTTCCCAAGCTTGATGTGATCAAGCATCGCACGCTCCCTCTACCATCGAGATTGGTGTTTGCGTTGAGCATAGACATGATTGGATTATGTCTATCGCAATACGGTTATTCATTTAAGGAGAATAATGGTTACTCTGTTTATTTGAATAATACCTTCAATGGTCTTGCACCTAAAATGAATGGTTTATTGAATCTCGATCATAGTGATACACATGTTCATGCCAAAAGATATAAGATAGTAATGATAGTACCACCTACTTGTGGCACTGCCACGTAAAGTCATATCGGTATAAAACGCATGAAGAAGCTCCATGTTGATGGATCTTTGGGCTCACTCGTTTTGAAAAGTTTGAGACATGTGAACCATGTCTATTGGTGTATATGCATGAAGAAACTCCATGCAAATGGACCGTTTGGACTCACTTGATTTTGAATCACTTGAGACATGCAAATCATACCACATGGGCAAGATGACTGAAAGCCTCGTTTTCAGTAAAATGGAACTAGAAAGCAACTTGTTGGAAGTAATACATTTTGATGTACGCAGTCCAATGAGTGCTGAGGCATGTAGTGGATATCGTTATGTTGTTACTTCACAGATGATTTGAGTAGATACTGAGTATATTTACTTGATGAAACACAAGTCTGAATTATTGAATGGTTCAAGTAATTTCAGAGTGAAGTTAAAGATCGTCGTGACAAGAGGATAAAATGTCTATGATATGATCATAGAGATTCATATCTGAGTTACGAGTTTGGCACACAATTAAGACATTGTGGAAATTGTTTCACGACTAATACCGCCGGGAACACCATAGTGTGATGGTGTGTCCGAACATCATAACTGCACCCTATTGGATGTGGTGCATACCATGATGTCTCTTATCGAATTACCACTATCGTTTATGGGTTAAGCATTAGAGACAACCACATTCACTTTAAATAGGGCACCACATAATTCCGATGAGATGACACCGTATGAACTATGGTTTAGAGAAACCTAAGCTGTCATTTCTTAAAGTTTGGGGCTGCGACGCTTATGTGAAAAGTTTCAGGCTCATAAGCCCGAACCCAAAGCGGATAAATGCATCTTCATAGGACACCCAAAACAGTTGGGTATACCTCCTGTCTCAGATCCGAAAGCAATAGGGATTGTTTCTAGAATCGGGTCCTTTCTCGAGGAAAAGTTTCTCTCGAAAGAATTGAGTGGGAGGATGGTGGAGACTTGATGAGGTTATTGAACCATCACTTCAACTAGTGTATAGCAGGGCACAAGGAGTTGTTCATGTGGCACCTACACCAATTGAAGTGGAAGCTTATGATAGTGATCATGAAACTTCGGATCAAGTCACTACCAAAACCTCGTAGGACGACAAGGATGCGTACTACTTCGGAGTGGTACGTAATCCTGTCTTGGAAGTCATGTTGCTAGATAACAATGAACCTACGAGCTATGGAGAAGCGATGGTGGGCCTGGATTCCAAAATGGCTCGAGGCCATATAATCCGAGAGAGGATCCATATATGAAAACAAAGTGTAGACTTTGGAAGAACTACTTGATGGTCGTAAGGCTGTTAGGTACATATGGATTTTAAAAGGAAGACGGACAATGATGGTAAGTATCACCATTAAGAAAGCTCGACTTGTCGTTAAGATGTTTTCCGACAAGTTCAAGGAGTTGACTACGATGAGACTTTCTCACTCGTGGCGATGCTAAGAGTCTGTTGGAATTATATTAGCGATTGCTGCATTATTTATGAAATCTTGCAGACAGGATGCCAAAACATTGTTTCCTCGATGATTTTCTTGAGGAAAGGTTGTATGTGATACAACCGGAAGGTTTTGTCAATCCTGAAAGATGCTAATAAGTATGCAAAGCTCCAGCAATCCTTCTAAGGACTGGAGTAAGCATCTCGGAGTTGGAATGTATGCTTTGATGAGATGATCAAAGATTTTGGGTGTACACAAAGTTTATAAGAAACTTGTATTTCCAAAGAAGTGAGTGGGAGCACTATAGAATTTCTGATGAATATATGTTGTTGACATATTGTTGATCAGAAATGATGTAGGATTTCTGGAAAGCATATAGGGTTATTTGAAAGTGTTTTTCAATGGAAAGCCTGGATTCTACTTGAACATTGAGCATCAAGATCTATAAGGATAGTTCAAAACGCTTAATGGTACTTTCAAATGAGCACATACCTTGACATGATTTCGAAGGAGTTCAAAATGGATCGGCAAAGAAGGAGTTCTTGGCTGTGTTATAAGGTGTGAACATTGAGTAGGACTCGAAACCTGACCGCGATAGAATAGAGAGAAAGGACGAAGGTCGTCCCCTATGCTTTAGACGTAGGCTCTACAGTATGCTATGCTGTGTACCGCACTTGAAGTGTGCCTTTCCATGAGTCAGTCAAGGGGTACAAGAGTGATCCAAGAATGGATCACAGGACAGCGGTCAAAGTTATCCTTAGTAACTAGTGGACTAAGGAATTTTCTCGATTATGGAGGTGGTAAAAGAGTTCGTCGTAAAGGGTTACGCCGATGCAAACTTTGACACTAATCCAGATTATTCTGAGTAGTAAACTGGATTCGTATAGTAGAACAGTTATTTGGAATAGCTCCAAATAGAACATGGTAGCTACATCTAGGAGATGACATAGAGATTTGTAAAGCACACACGGATCTGAAAGGTTCAGACCCGTTGACTATAACCTCTCTCACAAGCATAACATGATCAAACTCAGAACTCTTTGGGTGTTAGTCACATGGGGATGTGACCTTGAGTGTTAATCACATATCAATGTGAACTGGATTATTGACTCTAGTGCAAGTGGGAGACTGTTGGAAATATGCCCTAGAGGCAATAATAAATTGGTTATTATTATATTTCCTTGTTCATGATAATCGTTTATTATCCATGCTAGAATTGTATTGATAGGAAACTCAGATACATGTGTGGATACATAGACAACACCATGTCCCTAGTAAGCCTCTAGTTGACTAGCTCGTTGATCAATAGATGGTTACGGTTTCCTAACCATGGACATTGGATGTCGTTGATAATGGGATCACATCATTAGGAGAATGATGTGATGGACAAGACCCAATCCTAAGCCTAGCACAAGATCATGTAGTTTGTATGCTAAAGCTTTTCTAATGTCAAGTATCATTTCCTTAGACCATGAGATTGTGCAACTCCCGGATACTGTAGGAGTGCTTTGGATGTGCCAAACGTCACAACGTAACTGGGTGGCTATAAAGGTACACTACAGGTATCTCCGAAAGTGTCTGTTGGGTTGGCACGAATCGAGACTTGGATTTGTCACTCCGTGTAAACGGAGAGGTATCTCTGGGCCCACTCGGTAGGACATCATCATAATGTGCACAATGTGATCAAGGAGTTGATCACGGGATGATGTGTTACAGAACGAGTAAAGGGACTTTCCGGTAACGAGATTGAACAAGGTATCGGGATACCGATGATCGAATCTCGGGCAAGTATCGTACCACTAGACAAAGGGAATTGTATACGGGATTGATTGAATCCTCGACATCGTGGTTCATCCGATGAGATCATCGTGGAACATGTGGGAACCAACATGGGTATCCAGATCCCGCTGTTGGTTATTGACCGGAGAATGTCTCAGTCATGTCTGCATGGTTCCCGTAGGGTCTACACACTTAAGGTTCGATGACGCTAGGGTTATAAGGAATAGATATACGTGATTACCGAATGTTGTTCGGAGTCCCGGATGATATCCCGGACATCACGAGGAGTTCCGGAATGGTCCGGAGGTAAAGATTTATATATGGGAAGTCCTGTTTTGGTCACCGGAAAAGTTTCGGGTTTTATCGGTAACGTACCGGGACCACCGGGAGGGTCCCGGGGGTCCATCGGCCCCGAAGGGCTGCATGGGCCAAGTGTGGGAGGGGACCAGCCCCAGGTGGGCTGGTGCGCCCCCCCACAAGGGCCCAAGGCGCCTAAGGGGAGGAAGGGGGCAAACCTTAAGGGCAGATGGGCCTTAGGGCCCATGCCTGGTGCGCCTCCCTCTCCCCCCCCCCCTTGGCCGCCCCACCAGATGGGATCTGGGCTGGCCGCCGCCCCTAGGGTGGAACCCTAGGTGGGGGCGCAGCCCCCTCCCTCTCCCCTATATATAGTTGAGGTCTTTGGGGCTGCCAACACAGGAGTTTTGACCTCTTCTTGGCGCAGCCCTACCCCTCTCCTTTCT
The DNA here is from genome assembly GCF_002162155.2 of Triticum dicoccoides. Taxonomy (NCBI): domain Eukaryota; kingdom Viridiplantae; phylum Streptophyta; class Magnoliopsida; order Poales; family Poaceae; genus Triticum; species Triticum dicoccoides. The sequence continues at coordinate 134,527,046 of NC_041392.1, read as the reverse complement.
CGTCTCTTGCGGTGCTTGGTGAAGCCCTGCTGGAGTACCACGCTCCTCCACCACCACCACGCCGTTGTGCTGCTGCGCGATGGAGTCTTCCTCAACCTCTCCCTTTCTCCTTGCTGGATCAAGGCATGGGAGACGTCACCAGGCTGTACATGTGTTGAACGCGGAGGTGCCGTCCGTTCGGCACTAGGATCTCCGGTGATTTGGATCACGACGAGTACGACTCCTTCAACCCCGTTCTCTTGAACGCTTCCGCTTAGCGATCTACAAGGGTATGTAGATGCACTCTCCTTCCCCTAGTTGCTGGTTTCTCCATAGATAGATCTTGGTGACACGTAGGAAAATTTTGAATTTCTGCTACGTTCCCCAACAATGACGGATGTCACTAGGAAGAACTGCCTATACTTCGTAAACCATGAAGAAAGGCGTGTAACCCGTAGACCTGTTTGGTGTGGTGTTGATACTCCATAACACGGAAGGTAACTCCTCCACCCAACAACCCGGCGTCCGCTTTAAAGGAACCATAAGCCGGGGTTTAATACCTCTCAAAATTTCTTGATTTGCCATTTCTGCTTGACCATTAGGTTGGGGTGAGCCACTAATGACACATCAAGCCGGATGTGCTCACGTTGAAAAAATTCCCTCATAGCACCCTTGGACAGATTAGTACCATTATCAGTTATAATGTTGTGTGGAAAACCAAACCGGAATATCACCTTCTTGATGAATTGGACCGCCGTGGCTGCATCACACTTACTGACTGGCTCTGCCTCTACCCATTTGGTAAACTTATCAACCGCCACCAACAGGTGGGTCTTTTTGTCCTTGGACCTCTTAAAGGGTCCAATCTAGCCCCCAAGTTGCAAACGGCCAAGTGATTGGAATCATTCTCAACCCCTGAGCCGGAACATGAGCACGGCGTGCAAATTTCTGACAACCGTCACACCTTTTTACTAAATCCTCAGCATCAGCATGAGCCATCAACCAATAGAAGCCGTGATGAAAAGCCTTAGCCACCAAGGATTTTGAACCGGCGTGGTGACCACAATCTCCTTCGTGGATCTCTCGCAAAATCTCACAACCTTCTTGAGGAGACACACAACGCTGAATCACCCATGTCACACTGTAACGATGTAACTCCCCATTGATAATGGTCATTGACTTGGATCGCCAGATTATCTACCGGGCCAATGTTTCATCGCCTGGTAAGTCGCCCCGGTTCATATAGGCCAGGTATGGGACTGTCCAATCCGGTATAACATGAAGAGCTTCTACCAACTGGGCCTCCGGGTCAGGAATAGCCAACTCCTCCTCTATGGGTATCTTGACCGACGGATTATGAAGTACGTCGAGGAAGACATTAGGTGGCACCGGTTTACGCTGAGGGCCTAGATGACTTAAAGCGCCCGCTGCTTCATTCTTTCGCCGGTCTATATGATCAACTTGATAACCCTTGAAGTGACCAGCTACTATGTCCACCTCTCGTAGATATGCAGCCATGAGGGGATCCTTAGAATCCCAAGTGCCAGATACCTGCTGAGCCACCAGGTCCGAGTCACCAAAGCATTTAACCCGGCTTAAGTTCATTTCCTTAGCCATCCGAAAACCATGGAGCAAGGCCTCATACTCAGCTGCATTGTTAGTACATGGGAACATTAAATGGAGAACATAACAAAACTTATCACCTCGTGGGGAAGTTAATATGACTCCAGCCCCCGAGCCCTCCAATTGCCTGGACCCATCAAAGTGAATAGTCCAATAAGTGTTGTCTAGCTTTTCCTCTGGTGCCTGCAACTCTGTCCAATCATTGATGAAGTCCACGAGTGCTTGAGATTTGATTGCTGTGCGAGGTGTATATTTGAGCCCGTGAGGTCCAAGCTCAATAGCCCACTTGGCAATCTAGCCAGTTGCCTCTCTGTTTTGAATGATATCTCCCAGAGGGGCTGAACTAACCACCGTGATGGGATGATCTTAAAAATAATGCTTGAGCTTCCGGCTTGCCATGAAAACTCCATACACCAACTTCTGCCAATGCGGGTACCTCTGCTTTGATTCAATAAGCACCTCACTGATATAATAAACCGGCCGTTGAACCAGATACTCCTTTCTGGCCTCCTTGCGCTCCACCACAATAGCCACACTAACAACCCGGGTATTAGCAGCCACATATAGCAATAAGGGCTCTTTATCAACCGGAGCCGCAAGGACGGGCAGCTCGGCCAACTGTCTCTTCAAGTCCTCAAATGCTTTATCAGCCGCGTCACTCCAGACGAAATCATCTGTTTTCTTTAGCATCTAATACAAAGGAATAGCCTTTTCCCCATGGCGGCTGATAAACCGGCTTAAAGCTGCAATCCAGCCCGCCAAACGCTGAACATCGTTGATACATGCCGGTTTAGCCAGGGACGTGATAGCTGAGATTTTTTCCGGGTTAGCCTCAATGTCTCTGTTGGACACCAGAAAACTCAAGAGCTTGCCTGCCGGAACACCAAAGACACATTTTGCCGGATTAAGCATCATCTTATAAACCCGTAGGTTATCAAAAGTCTCTCTCAAGTCATCTATCAATGTTTCCTCCTTCGTGGATTTCACCATAATGTCATCCACATAAGTGTGGACATTGCACCCAATCTGTTTATGAAGACAATTCTGAACACATCGTTGATATGTCGCCTGGGCGCTCTTGAGCCCAAAAGGCATAGATACATAGCAGAAGGCTCCAAAGGGAGTTATGAAAGTTGTCTTCTCCTGGTCCTTAACTGCCATTTTGATATCTTATATTTACTAATTGGATGCACCATACGAGTCTTCAGGTTAATCCACATCATTAAGAAAATATTAACCATTGATCAATGTAATTGATCTATCTCGACCCCACGATTAACGTTACTTTTATGGTGAAAAACAAAACTATTCTACACATAACCAAGACCAAACCTGACCTCCTTCCAAATTTTTTTTGACCCAACCTACACGTACGTATTGCTCTCCCATGCTAAACTGTTCGGTTAAGAGGTAACATAGTTGTACCCACCCGATCTATCCATCATGGGTTTGGAGCTATTACATGGACTTCTATTTTTTTAAGCTGCCTTAGATGTAAATATACGTACGTAGTAGTAGATATGGACTCACATGTGAAAAAAACACAATATGGAATCGCTCGGCCCTCTCCTTATCTCTCACGACTCTTCTCCTTCCCTTCCTCTATGTCCCCAAGAATAGAAATCTACTAATATTGATGCAGGTCCCCTCTCCTTCAAGTTGATCTAAAAAACCGTTGTGCTGCCGCATGTCATCAGCATACCCTCGGGAGGACCTTACAGAAACCCATCCACCTTCCGCGTGCTCCAGCCGTACTCAATTAATTTCAGTTTTTCAACCATGGTGGAATTGAAATTACAATAAGGTACGGTCCAATCAAGCATCAAGCCTGTGAACCTTACAACGATCTCTTTTTTTCTCAGCATGTGAATCATGCGAAAATCTATAATGAAATTTTGGTCCCACATATGAGAAGTACCAATTGGAAGTTGAGTTGTACCAAATAATATGACCACCTCCACCGGTTAGATATGGAGCGAAACAACTGCAGCAAATGCAGCTCTTCGCCTCCTTGACACCGTTCTGCAGACCATCATATCTCCATATCTATCCTTTGATTATTTTCTTCATTATTTAGGTGTGTAGTAACATTGGGATTGTGACTCACAAGGTTTGATGTGATTGCAGGTCCATCTGAGATAACAGACACACATGTTCAGTCGAAAACCTTTCAAGCCGCGATCAGGCTCTCATTTTGGTTAGCTCCTGTTCCCTCCAACTTCTTAGTGATTAGCTCTCTTTTTCCCAAATTTCTCTATGCTTTTCTAGGGTGTTAGTCAAATGATAGCTTGATGCTAACCATTGATGTGTTTCTATTTATGATGGTCTTAAAATCAGCATATCCGCATCACCTGCATCAGAAGCTTCTATTGTGGTCGATGACTGTTCTGACGGAAGAGAAAAAAGAAGCACCTTGACGCAAGATATGAAGAATACAATGTCCATGAAAAGCAGTGAAATTAAACATTCATTTACTTTCAGCAAAAGGTGGATCCAGAAGATAATAGCATCACAGGAGATATGATACAGTCCTTGAAGTGGTTGTTGGGACATATATATGACAATAATAGAGGCACATACGCAAGTAGCAGTTAACATGAGACTGAGAAAAGAGTTCATATGAGATGCTCAATCCAGGTTTGAATCAGTTTTAGCTGGTAGCTATGCAACAAAAGGAGTTTCTGTCAGGCAAGTTCAGGTTGTGGAGCAAATACAATCACTTACAGATAATGATGGACACTGTATCATGTGAGACCCAGTATAAAATCGTGTTCTGCATTATTTATCAATTTTTCATAGTAGTTTTTCTTAGTTCCAAAGCTTCAAATTTCATATGTTATGTCTCGGACATTTGGTTAACGATTGGAAAGAAGAGTACGTCCTTAATTCTCTGCCGCTTTTTAGTGCGGGTAATTCTGCGCTACCTTGAAGGAGTAAAGGTAGGTAAGCTTAACCAAATTAAAATGTCTTATGACCCTAATTGTGCACCACATATAACGTGCTAAAAGATACTTTTGTCTAAATCCATAAAAATATCTTCACTCATTGTTTGGTACCATATCCCGACTATTTTATAAAACCATGTAGGACTGAACAGTACGTCTTTCCCGTTCTTGCCTGACTTCTATTATGCTCTGAGCTTACTTATAGAAAGTTAGACAATGTTTATTCTAATATGTCACTTGCTTTTTGGAATAAATAATTTAGAATCATGCGTACATTTGGTTCTGCATAAATTTAAAACTGATTTTTTATCAGATCTGCAATAGTCAACAAACAAATATATCGGTAATAGTGCCGACCTAAGTTTAAGCAACCAAGGTTATATATATGCTAAAAATAGCGTGGAATAGTTGTGGAATTTTTTGTAGAAAAATATTGAGTAATCCTATTTTTGTGCCGAATATTGGTGTCTCATTAATTTATTGGAAACATATTTTGTGTGTTACTATATTTGACTCCTTTTATTAGAAAGAATGCTGGATTTTGAACCATCTCATGCCTCCAGACATTCATATTTCAAATCATGGATATTTAGTGCTAAAAATAACTCAAAACTTAAATTTGTAAGGACTAAGATTCCTAACAAGATTAATTATAACTGTAGATAAACAAGACATAACTTAACATGCGCGGACACATGTGTTCAAGGTACGAAATTTGAGCTCTCCTAATTATAACCCTCATGAAGAAGAAAGGTGAACATGATCTGTTTAAGAATTTCAAAATATCACTAAAAATGTGTAACATGATATGTGTACAATTGTTCTAAATTAACTATTAATAGTGTTAAAAGAGTTTCTAGGTTAAATAAACTAAAATACAGCCCCTACTGTAAAGTTTATAAATACCAAAATATTTATGGTTGTAACTTTTCAATTTTCATGCATTTTTATTACCTTTATACTACAAGCCATAGAACATAAAACTATTGTAGATAGACATACCATATAAAAATGTATTTTATACTAGCCCATGAGAATGCACGGGTTGACGACTAGTGATGATAACCAGAATAAGCGTCCAAAAAACACAAACGCTCACAAACCGCCCTAGCATCAATAATCTGGTCAACGTGAGGGAGAGCAAAAGGATCAACTGGACAGGCTTTGTTCAAGTCTCTGTAATCCACACACATATGCCAAGTGTCGTTTTTCTTAAGTACCAGCACCGGATTAGCTAACCACTCGGGGTGAAAGACCTCCACGATAAACCCTGCTGCCAAAAGCCGGGATACCTCCTCACCAATAGCCTTACGCCTCTCTTCATTGAAGCGGCGAAGAAACTGCCTGACCGGTTTAAACTTGGGATCTATATTAAGGGTGTGCTCAGCGAGTTCCCTCGGTACACCTGGCATGTCAGAAGGCTTCCATGCAAAGATTTCCCGGTTCTCACGGATGAACTCGATAAGCGTGCCTTCCTATTTCAGATCCAAGTTAGCGCTGATGCTGAACTGCTTGGACGAATCGCCAGGAACAAAGTCAACCAGTTTAGTCTCCTCTGCCGATTTAAACTTCAGTGCCGGATCATGCTCAGTAGTTGGCTTTTTCAAAGAAGTCATATCTGCCGGATCAACATTGTCCTTGTAAAATTTCAGCTCCTCTGTGGCACAAACCGACTCGGCATAAGCCGCATCACCTTCTTCAGACTCCAAGGCTATCTTCCTGCTCCCATGTACTGTGATGGTCTCTTTATGACCCGACATCTTAAGCTGCAGATAAACATAACACGGCCTTGCCATGAACTTGGCATAAGCCGGCCGACCGAACAGGGCATGATATGGACTCTTGATTTTTACCACTTCAAAGGTCAAGACCTCTGATCTCGAATCATGCTCGTCTCCAAAAGCCACCTCTAGGGCTATCTTGCCAACTGGGTACGCCGACTTACCAGGCACCACTCCATGAAAGATGGTGTTCGACGGTTTAAGACTCTTGTCTGTCAGCCCCATGCGATAGAAGGTATCATAGTAAAGGATATTGATACTGCTCCCTCCATCCATAAGCACTTTGATGAACTTGTAGCCCCCGACTTGAGGAGCCACCACTAAGGCCAGATGACCTGGATTATTAACCCGTGGCGGATGATCCTCCCGACTCCATAAAATGGGTTGTTCAGACCAGCGCAAATACTGAGGCACTGCCGGTTCAACAGAGTTCACGGCCCTTTTGTGAAGCTTCTGATCGTGCTTACACAAGCTAGTGGTAAAGACATGATATTGCCCACTATTCAACTGCTTCGGATTGCTCTGATAACCCGACTGCTGCTGCTGCTGATTCCCCTGATGGTTATAACCTCCCTGATTGCCCTGATTACCTTGATTGCCATGTCCGGTCTGATTGCCTTGGAACCCTGAATCGGAGCTGCCGCCTCCATAACCCTGCCCATGAAACCGCCTCCTAAACCGTCGGGTGGGCCATTGTCATATTGAAACATATTGAAAATTTTGAACTCTCGCGTGATGAAGCAATCCTTCCAAAGATGCGAGGCTGGCTTCTACTTCGACCCGTGCTTTGGACAAGGTTGATTTAACAGGCGCTCCAGATTGGGGTCTGACCCTCCGCCCCTCTGGGGCGGTTTGCCCTTACGACGCTGACCATTATCCTGGGCGTTGGTGTTAGCCACAAAGTCCAGGCTATTGTCCGCTTTGTGCTTACCATTGTTCCCATGACCTGCCAGGTTATGCTGCTGCCCCTTGGCACTGCCGTTCTTTTTCCCCTTCCCTGGTTTGTCCTCTTCAGAATCAGGGTCCTTGGTACTATCTGAATCGGCATACTTAACCAAAGCGGCCATAAGTGTTAACATGTCATTACAGTGACGTTTGAGACTTCCCAACTTCAGTTTTAAAGGCATGAACCGGCATTTGCCCTCCAATGTCAAAACTGCTGTGTTTGCATTGATACGGTCCGATGAATGCAAAATAGCTGAGACTCGCTTCACCCAATGGGTCGTAGACTCCCCATCCTCTTGAACACAAGCGGCTAGGTCCACAATTGACATGGGCTGCTTACATGTATCCTTGAAATTCTGGATAAACCGGCTCTTTAACTCGGCCCATGACGCAATGGAATTAGCTGGTAGACTCTTTAACCAGGTACGGGCCGTTCCTTCCAACATCATGGTGAAATACTTAGCACACACTGCTTCATCCACATCCAGCGTCTCCATTGCCATCTCATAACTCTCAACCCATGACTCGGGGGGCAAATCGGCAGTGTAATTGGGCACCTTACGAGGGCCCTTAAAATCCTTGGGCAGTCACACATTATGCAAGGCTGGGGTGAGGCACGGTACCCCCAAAGAACTAAAGATCACACCTGGATCCACGAAGGTGGTTGGACGAACCGGAGTAGGCTGACGAGCTGTGTTCTGGGCTGCTAACTCGGCCTCTCGATGCGCTCGGCCGTGATCCACCACATCTTATGCGTTAGCACCACCACCCGCCGGGTTACGGTGCCGCGCACTGCTTGACACAACCGGTTCATCAATATGCCTGTTGTAGCTCCGACTTGGATGGGGGTGGAATGAATCTTCTCATGGCTATGCGAATAAGCCTGCTGCTGGTTTAAACCGTTTGAAGGAGCTCCCTCACCCGCCGTGTCTCAACTGCCACCGGTGACTCACCTTCGATCGGGAGAGCTGCCAATCGTGAAGCGGCGGCCACAATGTTATCCAATGGGTTGGAGTAATGACCCGGGGGTGTCGAAACGTGTTGTGGTAAGATGTTACTCTGACGAAGTGGGTCCACCGCGCGCGGCTGAACCGGCGCTCCTGTTACCAGCGCTTCTATCCGGTTTACCACCGGCTGATTACTGGTTCCCGCTCCGGGTGTGTTGAAGAGATTCCTTGCCTCCAAGGCTGACGGAAGGCACGATTGGTATCTTCTCCTCATGACATCATCCGACGCACTCCGATCCAGCATAAACTAGTACGCCTAAGCCTCCAATCCAGCCCGCTCTACAGCCATCCTCGTGTTTTCGGCTGCCAGGTCCGTTTTAGCCTGAGTTATCTAATCCTTCACTTTTGCAATCTCCGCGCTGTGTTGATCTCGGTTTGCCACGTCCACCTCCACTGCTAGTAACGTTGCTAAGGTGTCGAATAGATCGGACAAAATCCAAGCCGGAGGCGGTGCAGAGCCCTGATACGTCTCTGTCGTATCTACTTTTCCAAACACTTTTGCCCTTGTTTTGGACTCTAACTTGTATGATTTGAATGGAACTAACCCAGACTGACGCTATTTTCAGCAGAATTGCCATGATGTTGTTTTATGTGCAGAAAACAAATATTCTCGGAATGACCTGAAACTCCACGGAACACCTTACAATAAATAATAAAAAATCCTCGCCAAAGATGAAGACCAGGGGGCCCACACCCTTCTCACGAGGGTGCGCCCCCCCCTAAGGCGCGCCCCCTACCTCGTGGGCCCCCTGGATGCCCTCCGACACCAACTCCAACTCTATATATTTGCTTTCGGAGAGAAAAAATCAGAGAGAAGAAATCATCGTGTTTTACGATACGGAGCCGCCGCCAAGCCCTAAAACCTCTCGGGAGGGCTGATCTGGAGTCCGTTCGGGGCTTCGGAGAGGGGGATTCGTCGCCGTCGTCATCATCAACCATCCTCCATCACCAATTTCATGATGCTCACCGCCGTACGTGAGTAATTCCATTGTAGGCTTGCTGGACGGTGATGGGTTGGATGAGATTTATCATGTAATCGAGTTAGTTTTGTTAGGGTTTGATCCCTAGTATCCACTATGTTCTGAGATTGATGTTGCTATGACTTTGCTATGCTTAATGCTTGTCACTAGGGCCCGAGTGCCATGATTTCAGATCTGAACCTATTATGTTTTCATGAATATATGTGAGTTCTTGATCCTATCTTGCAAGTATATAGTCACCTACTATGTGTTATGATCCGGCAACCCCGAAGTGAAAATAATCGGGACCACTCCCAGTGATGACCTTAGTTTGAGGAGTTCATGTATTCACTATGTGCTAATGCTTTGTTCCGGTTCTCTATTAAAAGGAGGCCTTAATATCCCTTAGTTTCCAATAGGACCCCACTGCCACGGGAGGGTAGGACAAAAGATGTCATGCAAGTTCTTTTCCATAAGCACGTATGACTATATACGGAATACATGCCTACATTACATTGATGAATTGGAGCTAGTTCTGTGTCACCCTATGTTATGACTGTTACATGATGAACCGCATCCGGCATAATTATCCATCACTGATCCGGTACCTACGAGTTTTCCATGGCCGCCTATTTCATGGGACGAACACCGTCGGGCTCGCCTTCGGCCGCTGCCTCGCCGACATTCACGACGTAGAGCCCCTTCCTCCGATCCCATTTGCCAGGGAGGCAACGCCATCCTTCATCGTAGAGAACGAGTCCACACTGAGATCCCAACCAGATCGTGATTGCGCCTCCCCAAACCGCAGCGGCACATCCCACTCCATCAACGACCAACCTATATGAGGCGGAGGGTCAGTGTAGGACGCGAGCGCCGTCACCATGGATGTGGGGGACGCCGTAGGTGGGAAGGAGGCGGCGACGGCGTCTGTGTCAGGAAGATCGCACGACGGTGGCGGCGTTTACTCGAGGGGGTCGAGAGGAGCTGCGTTTGGTGCCGGGTGGGTTCTTTGGTGCGTGCGTGGGGCTGGAGATTGTGATAGGTGATCAGGTGAGGGCGTGCCATACCTGGATCGATAGCCTTACCATACCTGGTGGTAATTTAAATTTGTTACCATATTCGATATTTCCCGAGTTATGGCCTTACCATACCTGGATTGATAGCCTTTGGGGTAATTTAAATTTATTACCATATAATTACCATATTCAAAATTTCCTGAGTTATGACCTTACCATACCTGGATTGATTTATTACTATACGTGGATTAATTATGATTTATTACTATATGATTTATTACTATACGTGGATAGCCTTACCATACCTAGTGGTAATTTAAATTTATTACCATATTCGATATTTCCCGAGTTATGGCCTTACCATACCTGGATTGATAGCCTTTGGGGTAATTTAAATTTATTACCATATTCGATATTTCCCGATTTATGGCCTTACCATACCTGGATTGATAGCCTTTGGGGTAATTTAAATTTATTACCATATTCAAAATTTCCTGAGTTATGACCTTACCATACCTGGATTGATTTATTACTATACGTGGATTAATTATGATTTATTACTATATGATTTATTACTATACGTGGATAGCCTTACCATACCTGGTGGTAATTTAAATTTATTACCATATTCGATATTTCCCGAGTTATGGCCTTACCATATCTGGATTGATAGCCTTTGGGGTAATTTAAATTTATTACCATATAATTGCAATATTCAAAATTTCCTGAGTTATGACCTTACCATACCTGGATTGATTTATTACTATATGTGGATTAATTATGATTGATTACCATAAATACGTTGGGTATTGCCGGTCAGACGAGAAAAGAGAAAAACCGTTGGGAGGGGCTGGTGGAAGGTGGGACGAAGAAAAACCGGTTGAAAATAAACCGGTTGAAAATAAACCGGTTGAAAGTGGGGGGGACTATTCAACCAATTCATCCATTAGGAGTAGAGATTCTTGGAAGACCTTTTCTTAATATTGCAGGGGCTGTTATTGATTGCAACAAAGGCAATGTCACTTTTCATGTTAATGGTATTGAGCATACGGTACACTTTCCGAGGAAACAACCTCAAGTTCATAGTATCAACTCCAATGGAAAAATTCCATCGATTATAATTGGAGGTTTTGAATTTCCTCTTCCTACTGTCAAAAAGAAATATGATATACTTATTATAGGGGATGTGCATATCCCCGTTGAGGTAACTTAGTGTTATTCGAAATTTCTCCGGTTTCATGATTATCAGAATGAGTTTGTTAGCAAGACTTGATCAACCTTGTTAGTGGATTCTTTTTTATGAGCATGAGATGGATGAAACTAGAAGCACAACCTTCTGTACCCTCTCTTTATTTTCTGTTATTTAATAGAAATAAAGTAAAAATAGTATTTTTTCTGTCTGTTTCCTGACTTATCCGTGCAATATAGAAATATTCCGAAAATAAAAGTCCTTAGAATGACGTGCCAATTTAATATGATTTTTTCAGGAATATTTGAGGATTTACTGTGCAAAAATCACCGCGGGAGGAGCTGCCACCTGGCCCCGAGGGTGGTGGGCACCCCCCCCCCCCAGGGCGTGCCCCCCTACCTCGTGGGCCCACTGTGGCCCTCCTCCACTTATCCCAGCACCCATCTTCTTCCTCTGTTTCACACAAACCCGAAAACCAACTCAAGCATGAGTTCCAGCCACTTTTGTTGTGATTTTTGATCTCCTTACTCAAAGCACCTCTCGCAAAACTGCTTGGGGGGATTGTTCCTTGGTATGTGACTCCTCCATTGGTCCAATTAGTTTTTGTTCTAGTGCTTTATTCTTTGCAAATTTGTGCTGCATAGGTGACCATGTTCTTGAGCTTGCATGTCAAATTTATATGGTTCCAAGTAGTTCTAATGCTTGATATAGGCTCTACGCACTTGTAGGAGTAGTTGCTATCAGTTTTCTTGAAGTTGGTTCACTTTTGTTTGAAGTTACTAAAAATTTCAGAATTTTTCAGAGAAAAACAATATGCTTAGGAAGATGTTCCAAGGTGGTTCCTCTAAGAAGCAAGGACCCAGGATTGCTATGCGCGATGCTGACGAGGATCCACCAAGAGACGCTCCAGTACGGCCTTGCGAATGGCCGTCGGAAAATTTTATGGACCGTGCGGGAATTAAAGAAGAATTCAAAGCATATTTGCGCAATGCCGGTCTTGAGGATTTTGAGGCTAACAAATGCCCCCGGTATCATGATCTCACAAGTTCATTTGTGAGGAGGTTTGAGTATTCATCTTCGCGTAATTCTCCTTCGGTCATGTTTGATCTCTATGACAAATCTTATACCATGGACTTAGAGGATTTCACTTCTGCTTGCAAACTTCCATCATGGGGCAGTGTTAGGAATCCCCCTAAATCTGAATTTAGAAACTTTCTTGCTAGTATAACTGTGGGGAAATCTAGAGATATAACGCAGGCTACCATAGGGAGCATTCACTTTCCTGTTATACATTATTTTTCTCTCTTCATCGGTAGATGCATAAATGCTAAGGATGAAGCATGTCACATGTGTGTCCCTGATCTTAGCATTCTTAGGAGTGCTGTGTTAAGAGACCAATCTTATTATATGGGAGCCATTGTAGCTCGTAGGTTGCATCATAATAGACATAATGGAGATTTCTTTGGAGAAATTTATGCAACCCGCTTAGCTCATTTTCTTGAGATAGACACTCGTGAGGGTGATACGGAGTTTCCTCCTGCATATTTAGATTATAACTCTATGGCTTCGCATCAGTTTGTCGAGAGGCCTGAATAACCTCTCTTATATCGTTTAATTTTTGATAAGCGACGTGTTTTCCGTATTACTATCCCTGTTCCTGCCTTCTTTGATTCACAGACAAAAAGAAGATATGTTATTACCAAAGTGGAGGCAGAAGAGTACGAGAGGAGAGCGGAGGCAGCTCGACTCCACACTGCAGCTCAGCAGGTGATAACTGCTGCACATCAGTATGATCTCGACTATTCTTCGTCGCAGTATGACCAGGGCTACACCTATGGGTATCCGCCAGGCTATCCCTGGCAATAGACCAACTTAGGCCAAAAGCCTAAGCTTGGGGGAGTACGTATTTCTCACCGACATTACATTTATGTTCACACACACTCATTGCTAGATGTCGGTGCTCATACTTTTTCACTGTAATATCCATGCTAGTTTATTTTCTTTTTCTTGCTTTCTTCTTGTGTGTTTGTTAAACCTTAAGAAAAACCAAAAAAATAGTAGTAGTTTATTTTTCTGTTGTAGTAGTAATAATTAAAAAGAAAACCCAAAAATATTTCCCGTTCTTCTTTTGCTTGTTGGGAGCTTTCCCGTGTAAATAGTTTTATTTATTTTCTTTTCTTTGGGGGTCAGTAGGAGAAGTCCATAATTAAATTATTGAAGTGGCTCTTATATATGCATTATTGTTGATTTAACCAAGAGCCCATATTGCCTTGTCTTCTCCTGTTTATTGAATGCTCGCAGATTCCATCTTAGTCCAATGCACGTACACTCTTATTATTATTCACACCGTTCGGTCGTGCAAGTGAAAGGCAATTATGATGATATATGATGGACTGACTGACATGAGAAAAGCTGGTATGAACTCGACCTCTTTTGTTTTTGTAAATATGATGAGTCCCTCGTTCTTGATTCAGCTTATTTATAAATAAACATGTTTGCAATGACAATTAGAGATCGTAGTTGCTTGTGCCATGCTTGATTAGCTATGAGTTATAATGGTTTACCTTGTGTGCCAACATGCTATTGAGATGGTTATGATGCGGTATGATGGGGTGGTATCCTCCTTTGAATAATTTAAGTGACTTGACTTGGCACATGTTCACGCATGTAGTTGAAACAAATCAACATAGCCTTCACGATATTTATGTTCATGGTGGATTATATCCTACTCATGCTTGCATCCAATGTTTATTAATTTTAATGCATGTACATGGCTGTTGTCGTTCTCTAGTTGGTCGCTTTTCCAGTCTTTTGCTATCCTTCACCTGTACTAAGCGGGAATACTGCTTGTGCATCCAATCCCTTAAACCCCAAAGTTATTCCAGATGAGTCCACTATACCTTCCTATATGCGGTATCTACCTGCCGTTCCAAGTAAATTTGTATGTGCCAAACTCTAAACCTTCAAATAAACATTCTGTTTTGTATGCTCGAATAGCTCATGTATCAATCAAGGCTTTCCTTATCTTCCGTGTTAGGTAGGTTATTCTCAAAAGGAGTGGACTCCGCTCCTCACTCACGAGAAAATGGCTGGTCACCAGGATGCCTAGTCCCATACTTTATGCAAAGTAAATCAAAATTAATTGCAAACAAAACTCCCCCTGGGACCTGATGTATGTTGGAGGCACTCGTTGTTTCGAGCAAGCCATGGATTGATGTTTGTTGGTGGAGGGGGAGTATAAACTTTACCATTCTGTTTGGGAACCGCCTATAATGTGTTTAGCATGGAAGGTATCGCCATCTCTTAGTTGCTACGTTGACAATGAAAGTATACCGCTCAAAATACAATTTATCTCTATTGCAAAACCGAGCTTTGGCACCTCTACAAATCATGTCTTCCCTCTACGAAGGGCCTATCCATTTACTTTTATGTTGAGTCATCACCCTCTTATTAAAAAGCACTAGCTGGAGAGCACAACTGTCATTTGCATTCATCACTATTAATTTATATTGGGTGTGACTATGATTGGATCTCTTTTACCATGAATTACAATGTCTAGTCAGTCCTTGATCTTTAAAGGTGCTTTGCATTTATGTTTTGCGGTCTCAGAAAGGGCTAGCGAGATACCATCTTGTTATATCATATTATGATTGTTTTGAGAAAGTGTTGTCATCCGAGATTTATTATTATGACTTGCTAGTTGATTATGCTATTGATATGAGTAATTACGAGACCTGAGAATTATTGCAAATGTGGTTAGTTATGATCTATGCTGAAAACTTGAATGCTGGCTTGACATAGTTACAACAACAAGAGCAAACAGAGTTTGTAAACGTTTTTCTTTCTTTCTTTCAGTTTGACAACTGAATTGCTTGAGGACAAGCAAGGGTTTAAGCTTGGGGGAGTTGATACGTCTCCATCGTATCTACTTTTCCAAACACTTTTGCCCTTGTTTTGGACTCTAACTTGTATGATTTGAATGGAACTAACCCGGACTGACGCTGTTTTCAGCAGAATTGCCATGATGTTGTTTTATGTGCAGAAAACAAATATTCTCGGAATGACCTAAAACTCCACGGAACACCTTACAATAAATAATAAAAAATCCTTGCCAAAGATGAAGACCAGGGGGCCCACACCCTTCTCCCGAGGGTGGGGGGCGCCCCCCCTAGGGCGCGCCCCCTACCTCGTGGGCCCCCTGGATGCCCTCCGACGCCAACTCCAACTTTATATATTTGCTTTCGGAGAGAAAAAAAATCAGAGAGAAGAAATCATCGCGTTTTACGATACGGAGCCGCCGCCAAGCCCTAAAACCTCTCGGGAGGGCTAATCCGGAGTCCGTTCGGGGCTTCGGAGAGGGGGATTCGTCGCCGTCGTCATCATCAACCATCCTCCATCACCAATTTCATGATGCTCACCGCCGTGCGTGAGTAATTCCATTGTAGGCTTGCTGGACGGTGATGGGTTGGATGAGATTTATCATAATCGAGTTAGTTTTGTTAGGGTTTGATCCCTAGTATCCACTATGTTCTGAGATTGATGTTGCTATGACTTTGCTATGCTTAATGCTTGTCACTAGGGCCCGAGTGCCATGATTTCAGATCTGAACCTATTATGTTTTCATGAATATATGTGAGTTCTTGATCCTATCTTGCAAGTCTATAGTCACCTACTATGTGTTATGATCCGGCAACCCCGAAGT
Organism: Triticum dicoccoides; assembly: GCF_002162155.2. Classification (NCBI taxonomy): domain Eukaryota; kingdom Viridiplantae; phylum Streptophyta; class Magnoliopsida; order Poales; family Poaceae; genus Triticum; species Triticum dicoccoides. The sequence goes on along the minus strand of NC_041392.1, from coordinate 134,510,900 downwards.
GACAATAATCGGGACCACTCCCGGTGATGACCTTAGTTTGAGGAGTTCATGTATTCACTATGTGCTAATGCTTTGTTCCGGTTCTCTATTAAAAGGAGGCCTTAATATCCCTTAGTTTCCAATAGGACCCCGCTACCACGGGAGGGTAGGACAAAAGATGTCATGCAAGTTCTTTTCCATAAGCACGTATGACTATATACGGAATACATGCCTACATTACATTGATGAATTTGAGCTAGTTCTGTGTCACCCTATGTTATGACTGTTACATGATGAACCGCATCGGCATAATTATCCATCACTGATCCGGTACCTACGAGTTTTCCATATACTGGTTTACGCTTATTTACTTTCCCGCTGCTACTGTTACAATCACTACAAAATACCAAAAAATATTATTTTTGCTGTCTTTACTTTTGTTGCCACTACCACCACTATCATATTACTTTGCTACTAAACACTTTGTTGCAGATACTAAGTTTCCAGGTGTGGTTGAATTGACAACTCAGCTGCTAATACTTGAGAATATTCTTCGGCTCCCCTTGTGTCGAATCAATAAATTTGGGTTGAATACTCTACCCTCGAAAGCTGTTGCGATCCCCTATACTTGTGGGTTATCAAGCCCCCTGCTCCCGCTGGCGTTGCTGTTGTTGAACCAGAGATCATGGCCGCGGCGGTAGAAGAGTGTTGCGCTGGTTGCGTACCGGCCATGAAGACCGCGACCCGGCTTGGCAGATCGAGGGGGTACGGAATACTGTTGTCATCGGAACCTCCACTAATCCAGCCATCCTGCAGCTGGTACAGTGACTCGGTCTCTCCAGTCGAAGACTCATCGTCGAAACAGACAATGGCTTCTTCATCAGATGCCGGTCCATCCTCATATTCCGCTCCATGGATGACACCTACGAAGAGATGATTTATGGCGGGCTGAACCTGGGCAGAGCTTGCACGCTAAGCCGTCTCGATGATGTCGGTGCAGATATCCGGCTCAGGGCCCGGTTCGCCGATCTTGCCGATGAAGACGTGAATTCCGCCAAAGGGGACCCGGTATCCATATTCAATTGAACTGGCCTAGGGACCCCATCTTGCGTCGTTGATGTAGAGCTTGCCGCGACGACTTTTAGTCATCCGGCCCACAGTGTATCCCTTGAGCCCTTCGAAGCTGCCCTTCAAAAACTCGAAACCATCGTGCGATAGCCCCACGGTGGGCGCCAACTGTCGTGGTTTTGTCACGACAGATGTCCTCGTGAAAGGACTTAGTCATGGAGCCATCGCTACGGGTTAGCTTAAAGGGGTTAAACCGGACAAGGGACACGGGAGTTTTATACTAGTTCGGCCTCTTATGATGAAGGTAAAAGCCTACGTCTAGTTGTGATGGAATTACTGGGGTTTCGATGACCAGGGAGCGAATCCGCTTTGTCTGGCTTCGAGTTGTTGTTGTGTGTTCCTAAACCGCCACCGGGTCGTCCCTTTATATACATAGGCCGACGCCCGTCGATTTACAGAGTCCCGAAGCCGGATCATCAATGTGTCCAACTCGGTCTCTATCTCACCTATCTTACAATACAAGTTACATGAACATGTCGGTTTACATCTACAGGCCTTCATAAAGCGCCATCATCCTTTGTCTTCTTGGACTTCTAATCTTCATAGAGTTAACCCGGCTACTCCTGGCCGGTTTACGTCCCGTAGTAATATCCCCAACAGGGAGGGAGATGGGTGAATGACGAGTGTGGGCAACGAGTAGGTGATGCGTTGGCGAGTGGGGGGGGGGGCATTTTGGGAAACTCCAAAATTTTCGTAACGTAACCAAATTTGTACATGAAACCCTTAAACGACATATATTTCGGTACAGAGGAAGTACAAAAAGGAGTACGTATGGAGACTGCAAAATTTTTTTCTTGCCAGAAAATCTTCAATCTATTCATCTTCAATCATAGCAGTACAACGAACATCCGAAATAATAAAAATTACATACAGACTTATAAACCACCTAGCGGCAACTACAAGCACTGAAGTGAGTCGAAGACGTGCTACCGTCATTGTCTCTCCCTCGCCAGAGCTGGCCAAAACTTGTTGTAGTAGATAGCGAGAAAGTCATTGTGTTAAGGCCCCACCGAACCAACGCAGCAGGACAACAACGAGCGCCAGTGAAGAGTAGAGTAGGTCCGAAGGATTCAGCCTGAAGACACACGAATATAGATGAATTACGACCAGATCCAAGCAAATTCACCAAGGACAAATCCGCCAGACACCCCATCGACGATGCTATAAACACGCTACCGGGATGGGGGCTAGGCAGGGAAAACTTTATTCAATCTCCAGAGAGCCGCCGCCGTCTCGTCTTGCTAAGAATGACGCAAAACGCTTACAAATCTCTCTAAAAACAAAGCCCTCTCACCGGCAAGGGCCGGGATCCACCGCAATGCGATGCCCTAAGTTTACCGGAGACGAGAAAGACTGGCGGCTTCGGCAATGGTAGGCTAGGCTTTTCTTAGAGATGAGGCGGCTGTGGGGAAATGTCAATTATAAACACAGATTGTCTGAGAAAGTGAGAAGGGATGATGTAGCACGACCAACAGTGCTTGCCCTGCCAAAGCCCCGAGAGCCTCCCGGTGGAAGAGCACAAACCTGACAGGACTCCTGCTTTCTAGACGGCCAAGCGGCGCGGTCACGATCGCGAAGGGCTTCCCATCATCCCAGGCACATCCCCGCCACAAACATGTGACCACGAGCGACGGCCAAATGGACGCCACCCACAGTTGCGCCCGTCAGGCTCGCCGGCTCCGCTGTCTCCCTGAGCGCGCACAGGCGTGAGTGGATCATGTCAGTCAGCCTGCATGGGATCGGAGCCGGGTCGCTCTCCGCCCTCGCCGAACCGGACCGGAAGCCCGGCCTTTCCTTTCTGCCCGTGGCATCGGTATCACCACCTCACCCGCTCTATTCTATATCGCCTGGCGCCTATCGGCCCACGCCAGCACGGGCAATGCCCCGGGTTTGAATAACGCAGCGGCCCCCCGGCCTCCACGTCGCGCGCTCCGGTGTTGTTTCCCGTGGAAGCCACTGGTCACCGCAGAATCATCCATGGGGTGGTACTACTAAAAAAGGGGACCGTACCGCGCTCCGTGATCCCGTCCCCGTCGCTACCTACCGTTTTGCGTCACTGTGGGAGCGGCAGGCGGGCGGGCAGGGTGGGGTGGGGTTTCCGGTCGTCGGAGGAGTTTTCTATTGGGAAAGAAGCGGAATATCCTTTCCCGGCAGGTGGGTAAAAACTAGGCGATGTCTCTGGAAGGCGAGGGAGTTGAATATTGGACGGGCACATGCGGGGCGACAGCTGGGCAAAGTTCCTGCACTAGTTTACAAGTTACTGCAACGTGACGGAGAGTTCGGAATACTGGTAGTCTAGGCTGGTACCTGTGTGTGTGGGTTTCCTGGCGTCTGTCAATTGGTTGCTTGCTTTGTGCTTCTTGCCTGCCTCGGTAGAATATGGGTTTTTTGCGTTGTGCTTTGCCTTCTGCCTTTCCTTTTTTTTTTGGAGGAAAATTGCCTATACTGCCTTTCGGCTTCTTTTGGACTTTTCGTTCGTGGAATTGTCAGTTGCGGCCTTTTTGTTTTTAAGACAAAAATGTGGACCTGTGGACTAGCATTATCTGGACCTGGCGGGTAACGGGGGCGGGCCTGAATGAAATAGCTGCATATGACCGTTGCTCGGAGCCTGGGACAGGTCCATTTTCTAGTTTGGGGCTATTAATAAGGGGCGCGGCTATGTCTCGCCGAAAAACAAAGAAAACAAAACCAAAAAAGGCTATGTCAAGCCTTCGAGGGATCCTCCCCATCACCTTGACCACCAACCAGGAGCAGGGCAGTGGCATGTATCGCCCACAGCTATCCCGATCGAGCGATCACTCCCGTCGGGTTACTTGGCTGGCGTGGTGTGGACGACCCGATATCTTGGATGGCTGAATGATGTAGTAGCGTAGGTACAATTAGTGGGTTTTCCTCCCATTTTTTCTTTTTTCCACTACACAGAAAATATGTTCAATCAAAATTCACGAAATCAATAAGGTTTATAAATTCAAAACAAGTTCACAAACTTGAATGGACTCGCAGATTCAAAAATGAACAACTTTGGAAAAGTGAACAGTTTTTAAATCCCTTTTTAAAAAAAAATATGAACAATTTTAAAGTTTACGAACATTCTATTGAATTACGAATTCATTTTAAATCCTATTTTTTTTAAATTTCAAGCATTATTTAAAATATGAACAAAATTTGAAAATACAAACATTTTTAAAGTTACAATCAGTTTTTGTTATTTTCTGTAAAATTACAAAAAGGAGAGAAGAAAAAAAAACGGCGGCAGAATACCAAGCAAACTCACATGGGCACTCACCTGGGCCAGCACACTTGCCATAGAGAGCGCTGTCCTCGTAGCGACCCTGCCTTTTTTTCTCTCTAGTTTCCTTTAGTGGCAATATAGCTCCCCAATCTTCCGGGTTTTTTTTTCTATAGGGACTTGATTTGCATGTAGCTGCAATGTATATACCAAAATTTCCCTGTGGCGACACTGTAGAGACCATTCTTCTTAATCGCGAAGATTTTTCGGAAACGTGAACAATTTTTCTGAAAACACCGAAAATTTTAAAAATAATGAAGTTTGTTTGAATCTGTGAAAAATTCTGAAAACAAGGGAAAAATTAAATCACAGACATTATTTGTTAGAATTCCCAGACATTATTCCAAAATGCATATATTTTTTTAATTGGTAAAGAATTTTTGGAAATGGTAATATTTTTTGTAAAGCGTGATTTTTAAAATTCTGACAATTTTTTTTTTCAAAATATGAATATTTTAAAATCCTGGGCAAAATTGGAAAACACGATTTTTTTTAAACATGAACAATTTTGAAAAAAATGATTTTTTAAACATGAACCCTTTTTAAAATCCGAACACGTTTTTGATATATTGAACATTTGTTAAATTTGGTGAATTTTTTGAAAAATAAATAAATACCCAAAAAAACGTGATTAAAACTGGGAAAGGTAGTAAAGAAAAAAAAAATCTGTTCAGGAACCTTCTACAAGGTTCCCAAAACCGCTAACGGCTTGTTCGGTTAATCCTCCTCCCAAGAGGATTGGAGGGGATTGGCAAGGATTGTGATGTATTTTGACTTATAAGAGATTTAAATCCCCTTCAAACCCCTTCAATCTCTTTGGATCCACATGCAACCGAACAAGGCCTAAGGAATCTTCTAGAAGGTTCTCCAAGACTGGCGAACTATCCATCCTCATCAACGCAGGGTGTGTGTCGCCTCGTACTTTGTCGCTTATTACGACAAAGAGGATTTTCCTTAAGCACCAGCTAGCAATTTGGTGCTCACGCACATGCCATCAGGCCAAAGCCCAATCTCGCTCACTCGCTTCGGCCTCCAATCTTGCCACCTAGTCGACCGTTGACCTTGACCCGCAGGCCATTGTCTTCAAAAAATATTCATGGGTTCCCTTTTTTGTGAATTTGAAAAAAATACTAGTTCAAAAAATATCCATGAATTTGAAAAAGATCATGGTCTCAAATAAGTTTCCAAAATTTAAAACATTTGCTCCATTTGAAAAGTTCACGAATTCATGGAAACTATTCATGGACTAAAACAAATTCATGAATTTTAAAACATTCACGAATTGGAAAGAGACACAAATTTGAAAATTGTTCTTGATTTTCAAAAAAAGTTAAGGAAAATGAAAAGAAAAGTTCACCAAAATAAAAATAAAAATAAAATTGAAAAGGAAAATAGAAAGGAAAACAAAAAAACACATTTTTTTGTGAAAACAGACAAAAAACAAATAAACACAGATAACTAAGCCCCAAAAAACTGGCAGAAAGCCACACTACCATAGAGTACAAAATAGGCCGGCCTGTTCTGTCATGGCGGTGTGCGCCTCGTACGACTTTGCCCAAATAGCAGATGCCTATTTGGCGAGAGCAACTGATCGAGGGTTATCCCTTGCGGGAGCTCCTCGAGGGTCATTTAGGGTGGGTTGAGAGCGCGTCACTTGGCGCGCTCTCTGCCGCCGCCACATCTCGCATGTTAGGTGCTCCATCGAGATTTTTTTTCTTCATATTTTTCTGTACGTATTTTTGGTTTTAGATGTGTTTTTTGGTTTTTCCGGCTTTTCTAGTTTTCCCTAAGTTTTGGACGAAAAAGAAAATTGCTTTTCTTGTGTGAAAAATGTGTTTTATTATTTTGCGAGAGGCACATGTTTGCTTCTGGTGGAGGCACATATTTGCTTCAGTGAGAGGCACAACTCTGTCTCTCGGAAAAGAAAAAAAAATTCTTTCTTTTGTGAGAGGCACAATTTGCTTCTCGTGGAGGCAAGGTTTGCTTACACGTGCCTCTCGAAAAAGAGAAAAATAAATCATTTTTTCTTCAGTGAGAGGTACAAATTTGCTTCCAATGGAGTCATAGATTTGCTTCAGCGAGAGGCACAGCTGTGTCTCTCGGAAATGGAAAAAAGTGGGGTGAAAATCGTGCTTCCGGCCCATTTTTTCTTCTTCGGGGATTTTCGTGAAAAAATTCATCAAATCCTATGAACATGGGGTCTAATTTTGAAGATCTCTATGCAAGAAATCTAATAGTGAAAACCGTTCACGACTTGGACGCACTATTTAACAGATAAACCATTTTGAATAAATGAGTCTATGAAAGAAAAATCCAGGTTCCGACGAGTGGCGCACTTGTGACCATTGCAAAGGGACCCTCAATTGGTGATTTTTCTATTTGACGCTCTAATCGCATGTTAAAGGGTTATTTACAAACAGCGCACCCCTCTCCTTACTACATTCTAAATGGGCCGGCACATTAAGCCATTTTTTTCTTTTTTGGTTCTGTTTTTCTCTGACCGGGGTGTATCATTTTGTTTTTTTCTCTAGGTTTTCCATTTTCGTTTTCCCTTTTTATTTTTATTTTTTACTGTCTTGAACTTCTTTTTATGATTTTTTTAAATTATGAATTTTGAAATTAGTGAACTTTTTTCTAAAATTATGATTTCTTTTGCAAAATTGATGACTTTTATCAAAATTTTGATGAACTATTTTCCAAAATCGATGAATTTTTTCGCAAAAGCGATGATTTTTGTTTAAAATGGATTAACTTTCTTCTCAGTGAAAATTTTGTTCTTTTTTTGTGAACTTTTTCGAAATTCCTTTTTTAATATTTTTTTATCAAGAAGTTTTTTTTGAGGCAACCTCGCAAAGCTTTATTACCTCGTCACAATGTTTACAGGGACGAATCGAATGCCTTCCCGCTGGCCTAACCAAACATGGCGACCAACGTTAAAAGTTAAAGCATGCTTTGCTAAGTTGTGAGCATCGAAATTTGAGCTCCTAGACTGATGAACTATTTTACATGAAATAAAAGATGACGCTTGCAACTCAATTTCTCTAATCACTGGCCCGTATGCTGCAGTGCTTCTCCTGCCAAATTCATTTGCGACAACCTTGCAATCTGTAGCATGCCTTTGTGATGTTTAGATCAGCTGCTAGATCGAGACCTTCACGTTCTGCCATTGCTTCTAAGGTGGTGGGATCTTTGATATGTTTGAAAATAATGGCTGATGCTCCAAGGAAGTTGCCGCCTTGGTCTCTGCATATCGCCGACACAGCTCCAAAACGGCTGCGACTACCCACAGCTGCATCCACATCCAGCTTCACAAAACCATCAGGAGGGGCAATCCAAGTTGGATGTGGTATGGATCCACCCCCTGTCCCTGCTCTCATTGGGGATATTACCTGGAAATCTGATATATAAGAGTTTATGAAGTCATGCGTCGCCTGGGGTGGTTTAAAAAGGCCTTCATACAATGCTTTCCTCCTTGCTCCCCACATGGCCCAAAGTGAAACTGAAAACCTGACAAAATCTTCAGATTTCAACGCTTTCATCATTGCAAATAACCATGTCTTTGGGAACTCTTGCTGCTGAGAGCTCAGCTCGTCCACGATGACCTCAGAAGAAAGCGCCCAAGTGCAGCGTGCCATAGGACAGTTCAGAAGCGCATGTCTCCAGGAGTCCGGCGACCCGCACAGTCTGCATGCTCCCGTTGTCGCCATGTTCCTCCTGTGTAACACATCGCTCGATGGTATTGAGTGTCGAGCAAGTCGCCACAGAAAAACCTTGATTTTGCTTGGTACATCTACCTTCCAGATGGCTCTCCATTCACTGCTGTCCCCTCGCTTGAAGATGGTGCCTCTCGATCTTCCAGCCAGCCCTCTCTATCATATTTGGTCCGAACCAACATGCGGTAGGCAGACCCAACAGAAAAATTCCCGCGTGGTTCTTCGCCCTAGGACCAGAAGTCAGCTATCCGTCTTGTACAGAGAGGAATCTTCAAAATTGCTTCCGCATCAAAAGCAGTGAAAACTGCTCGGATCAGTTCCTCTCTCCAAGAAGCCGTGGTTGTATCGATGAGATCGGCAACCATTAGTGGCGGGGCTGTAACCAATGAAGCAATCAGTCTCTTATAACTATCTCGTGGGATCCAGTTATGATCCCAAATCCTTGTAGAGGCTCCATCACCAACTCTTCTGACCACACCCTGCGCCAAAACGTCTCTTCCATCTAGAATCGCCCGCCAAATCTGAGATGGGTGCGGCCCCAATGCAGCCTGTAGCAGTGACACATCCGGATAATACACAGCCTTCAGCAACCTAGCACTCAAAGACTCAGTTTCATTCAATAACTTCCAGGTCTGTCTCGAGAGCAAAGCTAAGTTGAAAAGTTCCATGTCCCTGAATCCCATTCCTCCCATGTGCTTCGGTTTAGTCATTATATCCCACGCTACCCAAGCTGGTTTGCGTTTCCCCCTACTGCTTCCCCACCAGAACTGACGAATAATAGATGTGATATTGTCACAAAGTCCCCTTGGCAGCCTGAAACACGCCATTGAAAATACTGGTATAGCCTGCGCTACTAACTTAATGAGGATTCCCTTCCCTGCCGCCGACAACAACTTCTGCATCCACCCCTTCACTTTCTCCCAAACCCTATCACGCAAGTATTTAAACACACCATTTTTTGACTGTCCAACATCCGTCAGCATTCCCAGATATCGTTCATTGAGGGACTCATTATGAACATTCAAAATATTTTTCACTCCATCTCTTAGTCCTTGCGGGCACCCCTTACTGAAAAAAATTGATGATTTTCCCATATTTATCCTCTGACCCGAAGCATTGCAATATATGTTCAGTAGGTTTGAAACTCTTTCTGCATCCTCCACACTAGACTTGAAAAGCAACATGCTGTCATCTGCAAATAAAAGGTGGTTTACGGCTGGCGCCGTCGGTGCCACTCTAATACCTGTGAGTGAAGATGACTGTGAACTGGATTTCAGGAGGCAAGAAAGGCCCTCTGCTGCAATCAAAAATAGGTAAGGTGAGATAGGATCTCCCTGCCGAATTCCTCTTGAAGGGTAAAAACGCTCGAGTCTTTCTCCATTGAACAAAACTGAGAATGAGACTGAAGAAACCATAGTCATGAATGTGTCAATCCAATTTGCTGCAAACCCCAACTTCTCCATAATTGCCCTCAAGTAAGGCCACTCCAGCCTATCATTGGCTTTCATCATATCAAGCTTCAGAGCACAATAGCTGTTATTTCTAGACCTGTTCCTCTTCATAAAGTGTAAGCATTCATAAGTACATATTATATTGTCAGTAATCATTCTACCTGGTACAAAGGCAGATTGCTCCTCTGAGATAATATCTGGTAAGACAAGTTTAAGTCTGTTCGCAACTACTTTCGAAGCAATTTTATAAAGCACATTGCATAAGTTGATCGGTCTGAACTGTGATAGAAGGTTGGGATTAGTCACCTTGGGGATCAGTACTAACACTGTATCGTTAATAGCCTCCGGACTTTCCTCTCCCTTAACTATTCTGAGAACTATTTTTGTCACATCCTCACCACAGACATCCCAGTGCTTCTGATAAAACAAGGCCGGGAAACCATCGGGGCCCGGTGCTTTAGTGGGAAACATTTGAAAAAGCGTTGTCTTTACCTCCTCATTAGTATAAGGTGCACACAAGTCAGCATTCATAGCAGCCGTCACCTTTCTAGGCACATGATCAATTACCTGTTGTATTCCTTGCACTCCTTCTGAGGTATACAAATTATGATAGAATGTATTCGCCATAGCCCTTAGCTCAGCCGGATCATCCACCAATACACCCAGTGAATTTTCCAAAGCTTTGATCATATTCTTCTTTCTCCTTAGGCTCGCTCTCATATGAAAAACTTGGTATTTTTATCCCCCGAAGCCAGCCATTCAATTCTCGCTCTCTGTCTCCACATGATTTCCTCACGATGATACAATTCTATTAATCTTTCATTGGTCTTTAGTTCAACGTGTGTGGGCGCCACCCTAAGCGGATCACCCCGAAGTTCATCCAACCTCTTCTTCAGATCTTTTATCTCCTTTCGAACACTTCCAAAGGACTGCTTACTCCACCTCGTTAGGCCCACCGACACCCTCCGAAGTTTATCAAGAAGTCATCTGGTTAATCATGAGTAATGATCCGGAAACCGACGCGAGCCAAGCAAGCTATCCCGTCCTTTCTTGGGCCGGCCCACAAAGGTGCACGTGTTGGCACTCGTTTCCTTTAACGGGCCTACACACGCCGAAGAGGAGGTCTCATAGTGGATGTCCTCGCCTTTAGCGAGACTGAAGCCGAGCTCGCCTAGTAGCCATGTAGTTTCGTCACGTCAACATCACGTCTCCCCAGCTCACCAGGATTCAAATCCTGCTGCTCACATTTATTCCTGAATTTATTTCAGGATTTCCGGTGATGCGCATTCAGTGGGAGAAGACGTTCGCGTCGACGACGAGGTGCCTACGGTGACTTCGTAAATTTCAAGATGAATATGCCGGCTCAGTCTTTCGAAGGTGCTCATAGGGGTAGGCTGTGTGTATGTGCATTCATAGGGGTGAGTATATGCGCGTGTATATGAGCGATTGCGTCTGTATTGTGTTAAAAAAACATCATGTACGTTTTCTTTTCATTTACACGTTGGTTTATAATTTAAGAATTATAGAATATGTATATTAGGAAAAACAATTTATTCGATTTATTGAATTGTTCTTCGCACATTTAAAAACAAATGCTCATGCAGTATTAAAAAATGTTCGCTCTACTTTTGGAAAATGTTTGTACCATTCAAAAAATAAATGTGAGAGACATTTAATTTTTTTTCATGTGTTGTATGTGACATTTTTTAAGCATGTTCTACATTGTAAAAGATGCTCATGTAACTATTGAAAGTGTCTCATACAATTTATAAATTTCATGGTACATTCAAAAAATGTTCTCCTCTTTTATAAATATATTTGTGATATTCATTAATTTTCAAAACATGTATTAAATTTTTTTAAATCATTTATTTGATTTTTTAAATGTATATAGAATTTTTTAAAGTATACAAAAATGTACAAATGTGCATGAAAAAAGTAGACATATATATACATATATTAAAAATATTTTAATCAAGTTTTTAAAAAATATTAATATTTTATAAAGAATATTCCTAATGTATGCAAAAAAATACAATGTGGATAAAAAGATAGACATGTATTGTGAAAAGGGACGTGAAATCCTAGGAATAAAAGGAACATAGATATAGGAAAAATTGAAGAAAAGCGATGCAAAACAGTGAAAAACCGATAGAAAACCACAAGCAAAAAAGTCACGTGCAATTACAGTATTGGGCCAGCCCTGTAGTGCTACTTTGTAAGCGAGACCTATTACGTCTCGGTTCGGGCGAGACATAGTTCCCATGATTAACAAGGACCAAAGAATATATATTCTATTTGCAAAATGAAAAAGCTTGATCATACAGAAAGGAGGGAAAATGGCTTCTTAAAAAAACATTTTCTCTACAACAAGAAATAAGCCTTTCAACCGGTGTTCCTTGTCTCCGAAGGGGTTCTCCATGCGAGAGGAATCACAGCTTTGCACGCAAACTTGCGTAAATTTTGATTTGATACCTTGGCACACCATTTATGGTGCATGTAAGTTGAGTTCAAATATGTTCTCTACTCCTCAAATATCATATTTGCTTCAAAAATTAACTAGGCTTAGGTGTTGTAGCTTGGTATCAGATGTAGCTTCTTCCAGATTCTCAAAAAAAAGAGGTAGCTTCTTCCCATCGATTGATAGTGGACGCTATCTAACATAATAGGTGTGCCCATGTTTTTCTTTGATTTCTCCATGTATATAACTTTGCAATGAGGGTGATCCTTGTGCTTGGATGCTCTAGACTTGAATTGGTCCATATCAATCACTTTAGTACAATATCTTGGAAATGTTGTTTGGACCATAAACTTGACTTCAGAAGCATCGAAAGTCCAAACATCATTATTTCAACGTATTTGAACAAGGTAAAAAGGCACCGGCAAGCTAGTATATGTCTCGCATGCGACGCAATGACATTGTTTATACCCTCCCTCAATTTTGTAGGTAAACACCCTATGGAGTTGGAAACTCAAAAATTTATTATTGTCTCCAAATCAAAACAACATACTCGAGGTATGGCGATGCGGCGGCAACTTCTGCGTGGCCATGACATCTGGCACGTCTTATTCGGTTGACAGTCATGTTGGTGGTGGATATGGAACCACGCCATCATGAACCGAACACCACCACATCTAACTATGGAGTTCTCCTCACAATCCATACTTTTTGGTAGGATTTTGCACATTTGTTTCACCAACGACAATAATGAGTTCTTCTACCCTTCAAATGGATGTGTAACGGTGGGATATGGGTGTTTTTATATTAACTTTTTGTTTTCTAGTGTGTTGTCAGTACGAAGATAAATTTATGTCATCATTTTCTTTGTTACCGTCACAACCAAAATCCCCGTCGATATCTTCTTATATGTGATTTGTGATTTGGAGGCTCCCAAGCACACCTAACCAATCTAGGAGGCACCACCCTACAAAAGGTAATAGATGTTGTTGTTGGTGATGAACACCTTACTCTTGTGCTTCAAAAGATAGTTTCCTCAACACTGAAACACTCTCTCGCATATTTGGCTATGTGGTAGAAGACGGATTTGGGTGGAAAGCAATTGAGGTGGCTAGAAATGAAAATTCTATGGTTGGAATGGAATTCCTTTAATCTCAACACAAGGATAAGAAGCTCTCTGTCAGAAAATTGGATATGGGAAGTGCATGCTTTGCTATGGTTGCTCTCGGAGAGTTGGTAGAAGGGGTAGGGCCATATATAGGCAGTACCGAAAATCCAAACGTTATAGACCTTCATGCACAATTTGGTGGGACCGGGTGAAACCACTCGTTGAGACCGATCCGTTCAAAAGGTTTGAACTTTAGGATTGTTGGTGAGACCGGATGAAACCTCTTGGTGACACCGAGTCATGCTGACCTAAGCACTTTCCATATTCTGGTGTCACTAACTGAAACATATAAAAAACTCCCACTGAATTTCAGTAGGCAATATAAGGTTGGCCAGTGCTCTTCGGTGGGACCGAAGGGTCAACTCGGTGAGATCGAGATGCTATGGTTTAGGCAATTGCTATGTCATGTGTATCTTGGTGAGTCCGGATGGATGTTATTCGGTGGGACTGAGATGAACTTAGGGTTTTGGACATAGTGGAATGTGAGAAAATGTTTGAGGTTTTTGGAGCAATATCTCTAAGCACTTGAGCAGTTAGACTATCATCATAACCTCATTCCCTTTTAATAGTATTGACTTTCCTATGGATTCAATGTGATCTTGGGTCACTTCAATATGAAATGAAGAGTTTTGAGGCTTGGCCAACATTTGTCCTTAGCATTTTTAGGGGTCCACTTTCACATCCCAATTGTTGTACCTAAACTGAACTTTCATGAAATATTCTTGAGAAGGCATTAGTTTGGTGTGATATATATTGTGATGAATTAACGAAACCACCCGGCGATTAGATGCACTTTCATATGTCATGGGAGATATGTAGAAGACCTACTTGCATGAAGGATATTATATATATCACAGGAATTTTTGTACCCATGTCTCTGCATTACAAAAAATTAAAATTAAAGCAAATTTACCTACGTAGATCATGGCAAATGTAGATACAAAGGATGTACTTGTATCGGGGCAGTTATATGTATGATGGCAAATGTGCAACCACCATTATCAAGGCAACAATGTTGTATTGGAAAAAGTTTGATAAAAAAAGCCATGGTGGTGGCAAAAAATAAATTGCCATGGCAAATTTAGGTGAGTGATTTTACCACAAAATTTTATGCATATTATGAATTTTTTTCTTGAATAACATTTCAATTTTCCATGGGAACACATGTTATCATGCCATCAAATAAAATTGGAAGGGAATAATGGGGGGTGTATTTAGTTGGCACGACAAGAAATGAAATTAGATTCTGAAAAGGAATTAAAAAATAATCTTGATTGCCATGCAAATGTAGAGAAAAAATGTAGATGAGACATGGCAAATGTAGTTTCATTGTTGACATGGACAAGTCAAGCATTGCCATGTGTCATCAAACCCAATTGCCATGTTTTGTAAAAAAATAGATAAGACTAAGAAATACTAAGTTCAAGCAAATAATTTGCCATGGTATCTACAAATAAAAATCCATGGTAAAATAAAATTTGCCCATGGTATGTACAATAAAAATGCCATGGTCCAATTCAAAAAACAGAATACCTACATTTGCCATGTGAACATGACAACAATTATAGAAAATAATTCGTCATTTGGGATAAAATAATATACTAAAACTTTTACCATGCGAATGTGCAAAAGTGTTGGGTATTTGCCGTCTCACGAGTATGAAAACATTTTCAAAAACAACTGTTGTAGAGAACAAAAAAATCCTACATTTCGAATCTGACCATTACAAACGATTAACTAAATTTGACATGGTTAAAGACACAAAAGTTTTAAAATTTTGTCATGCGAATGAATTAATTTTTTTGCAAATTTGCCATGTTGTAAGAAATTTTATTCCAAATATAATTCCCATGTCACTACTATATACCATGTTAATTCACATGGAAAAATTGCCAGGATGGTGGATTTGCCATAAAAGTAAATAAATTCTTAAGGTTCCATGCTTAATCTAGTCATCTCTACTACTATTAAACAATCGAGTTGTGGCAGAAATATTACATCTCAGCCATACATCCACCATCTCTCAATGGACCGGATTGCCTAAATGTTGTATCACATCATTTACCAAAATCAATTACCAATATTTACCATGATCTATGCCATCATAATTATGCAAAAATTACCAACCTGGGCCTATTTTAATCATAATCAATTAGCAATAATTACCATGATCTAATAATTACACAATAATTACCGCGATCTTGCTCCAATCTGGAGACCTCCACATTGGGCCGTCCGGTCCTCGCTCAAACCTCTCGACCAAATTTCTCAGGCAGCCCTCCCCGCGCCGCCGTCGACCTCCTTGCTCCAACCCCTAGTTGTGTTTACACGAACCTATCTCTACTACTATTTATCTAACTAATAACCCGCCTCTCTACTTGTTTGAGAGAAGCTTTGTGTATGTGTGCTCCCGTTCCTTTGTGAATTGGTTTAGCGTTCTGAATCAACCATATTTTTTATATTGATTTTTTTCCAAATGCAACAGCCCTGAGCGGCTACGTCGACGAGCGAGTGAGCAAGCAGACGTGTTATGTCTGATATGTAGTCGGGGATCAAATCCACTTGAACCGATCAACATAATTCAAAGGTGTGTGTACTGACCAAATAAATTCAATCTCTACTTCTATTAAACAATCAAGTGGTGGCAGAAACATTACATCTCAGCCATACATCCGCCATCTCTCAATGGACCGGATTGCCTCAATGTTATATCACATCATTTACCAAAATCAATTACCAATACTTACCATGATCTATGCCATCATAATTACGTAAAATTTACCAACCTGGGCCTATTTTAATCATAATCAATTAGTAATAATTACCATGATCTAATAATTACGAAATAATTACTGTGATCTCGCTCCAACCTGGAGACCTCCACCTTGGGCTGTCCGGTCCTTGCTCAAACCTCTCGACCCGAATTTCTCAAGCAGCCCTCATCGCGCCGCCGCCAGCCTCCATGCTTCAACCCCTAGCTGTGTTGTACACGAATCTATCTCTACTACTATTTATATAACTAATAACCCGCCTCTCTGCTTATCTCTACTACTATTAAACAATCGAGTTGTGGCAGAAACATTACCTCTCAGCCATACATCCACCATCTCTCAATGGACCGGATTGCCTCAATGTTGTATCACATCATTTACCAAAATCAATTACCAATATTTACCATGATCTATGCCATCATAATTATGCAAAACTTACCAACCTGGGCCTATTTTAATCATAATCAATTAGCAATAATTACCATGATCTAATAATTACACAATAATTACCGCGATCTCGCTCCAATCTGGAGACCTCCACATTGGGCCGTTCGGTCCTCGCTCAAACCTCTCAACCCGAATTTCTCAGGCAGCCCTCCTCGCGCCGCCGTCGACCTCCTTGCTCCAACCCCTAGTTGTGTTGTACACAAACCTATCTCTACTACTATTTATCTAACTAATAACCCGCCTCTCTGCTTGTTTGAGCGAAGCTTTGTGTATGTGTGCTCCCGTTCCATTGTGAATTGGTTTAGCGTTCTGAATCAACCATATTTTTTATATTGATTTTTTTCCAAATGTTTCAACAGCCCTGAGCGGCTACGTCGACGAGCGAGTGAGCAAGCAGACGTGTTATGTCTCATATGTAGTCGGGGAGCAAATCCACTGGGACCGATCAACATAATTCAAAGGTGCATGTACTGACCAAATAAATTCAATCTCTACTACTATTAAACAATCAAGTGGTGGCAGAAACATTACATCTCAACCATACATCCGCCATCTCTCAATGGACCGGATTGCCTCAATGTTGTATCACATCATTTACCAAAATCAATTACCAATACTTACCATGATCTACGCCATCATAATTACGTAAAATTTACGAACCTGGGCCTATTTTAATCATAATCAATTAGTAATAATTACCATGATCTAATAATTACGCAATAATTACCGTGATCTCGCTCCAACCTAGAGACCTCCACCCTGGGCTGTCCGGTCCTTGCTCAAACCTCTCGACCCGAATTTCCCAAGCAGCCCTCATCGCGCCGCCGCCGACCTCCATGCTTCAACCCCTAGCTGTGTTGTACACGAACCTATCTCTACTACTATTTATATAAGTAATAACCCGCCTCTCTGCTTATCTCTACTACTATTAAACAATCGAGTTGTGGCAGAAACATTACATCTCAGCCATACATCCACCATCTCTCAATGGACCGGATTGCCTCAATGTTGTATCACATCATTTACCAAAATCAATTACCAATATTTACTATGATCTATGCCATCATAATTATGCAAAACTTACCAACCCTGGGCCTATTTTAATCATAATCAATTAGCAATAATTACCATGATCTAATAATTACACAATAATTACCACGATCTCGCTCCAATCTGGAGACCTTCACATTGGGCCGTCCAGTCCTCGCTCAAACCTCTCGACCCGAATTTCTCAGGTAGCCCTCCTCGCGCCGCCGTCGACCTCCTTGCTCCAACCCCTAGTTGTGTTGTACACGAACTTATCTCTACTACTATTTATCTAACTAATAACTCGCCTCTCTGCTTGTTTGAGCGAAGCTTTGTGTATGTGTGCTCTCGTTCCTTTGTGAATTGGTTTAGCGTTCGAATCAACCATATTTTTTATATTGATTTTTTCCAAATGTTTCAACAGCCCTGAGCGGCTACGTCAACGAGCGAGTGAGCAAGCAGACGTGTTATGTCTGATATGTAGTCGGGGATCAAATCCACTGGGACCGGTCAACATAATTCAAAGGTGCGTGTACTGACCAAATAAATTCAATCTCTACTACTATTAAACAATCAAGTGGTGGCAGAAACATTACATCTCAGCCATACATCCGCCATCTCTCAATGGACCGGATTGCCTCAATGTTGTATCACATCATTTACCAAAATCAATTACCAATACTTACCATGACCTACGCCATCATAATTACGTAAAATTTACCAACCTGGGCCTATTTTAATCATAATCAATTAGTAATAATTACCATGATCTAATAATTACGGAATAATTACCGTGATCTCGCTCCAACCTGGAGACCTCCACCTTGGGCTGTCCAGTCCTCGCTCAAACCTCTCGACCCGAATTTCTCAAGCAGCCCTCATCGCGCCGCCACCGGCCTCCATGCTTCAACCCCTAGCTGTGTTGTACACGAACCTATCTCTACTACTATTTATATAACTAATAACCCGCCTCTCTGCTTATTTGAGCGAAGCTTTGCGTATGTGTGCTCCCGCTCCTTTGTGAATTGGTTTAGCATTCTGAGTCCATCATATTTTTTATATTGATCTTTTCCCAGATGTTTCAACATCCCTGAGCGGCTACGTCGACGAGCGAGCGAGCAAGCAGACGTGTTACGTCTGATATGTAGTCGGGGATCAAATCCACTGGGACCGATCAACATAATTCAAAGGTGCGTGTACTGACCAAATAAATTCAACTCAAATTATCACTGTCATTGTTAGCTCCCTCAAACTGTTAGATCTTTCGGAATGTGCTGTACTGATTATTAAAGGTTTCGGAGTGTGCTAACTTGAAGCACGTGATTACTAATAACAGTTTGAAAAGATTAATTAAAAAGGTAGTAGTGTGCCGCGCTTTGCTTTCTACAAACTTTGGGGCCCAGTTACATCTACCTAACAAACTGACATAATGTCTACGAACAGTACATTAGATTTTTCAATTCATAAGTGCTACTTTATGTTCTCCATCTCAGAAAGTCAGTAATATTTTTTTTGTGTACTATCAATTTTTTTAACTTTGCAAAAGCCATCCATGAGAGCATTATTCAAATCTGAATCTGAGTGGGCTCAAAGCCAACTAACATCCTATATGTTGCCATCTTCAGTGCTCTTCGGTGATAACTATTCTCTGTTTGCTAATCAAGATCCAAAATCCATTTGTTCCAGAATTCAGAATCATGTACTGGTTTGGAGAATAATCGGAGCAATGGTGCAAGGTGGTATGCTCGTCTGTCCGGTGAGAAGAAAGCGGAATACCTAAATAAACTACGAATAGCATGCCAGGCAAAAAAAAGATGCAACTAAGTCATCTACACTATCTAGCGGATTGGTTCAGAGTGAATGTGCTCCGTTTACTGATGTAACAAACACGTTTGCAAAAGGTTCATGTTTGTGCACTTTGTTGACCCATGGTTGAGATTATTCTTTGTGTCTGACAAAACCTCAAAACTAACATCATTGTCTAATTTGTAGCTGTGAATGATGGAGTTGTCGAAATGATTCCACTTTCAGATGGCTCAAATAGGAATGGAAAAGGTAGTTCATTCACACACATTTTTCTTTATCAAATATTCCCTCCAGTCCAAAGTAAGTGTCACCGTTTTAAACTAAGGTACATTATTGTCTAATTTATAGTTGCGAATGATGGAGTTGTCGAAATGATTCCTCTTATAGATGGCTCAAATAGGAATGGAAAAGGTTAGTTCATTCACACACGTATTTCTTTATCAAATATAGTTTAAAACTGTGATACTTATTATGGACCAGAGGGAGTAGTACTTTGTGATGTTTTCAATTATTCAGTTCTGCTCTCATGTGTTGTGTGCCAAGTTGTTCTGATAGGTCAGAGTGATAATGGAGGCACGCCGCACGCGAATACTACTGAAATTTTGGCTGTTACTCTACTGGCGCAGAAAAAACGAAGGGGTCAAGGTTGGTATGCTCGAATGAGTGAAGAAAAGAGAGCTGAATACCTACTGAAGCAGCGACAGACACGTCAAAGAAAACGAGACACGGCTAACTCAGAAGACAATGACTCGGTTGCAGCGCTTGTAACATCTGGTATCACCCGCAACTCTATATTGTTGTATAGCTATAAATATATATAATTCTTCTTGTTCAAATTAAATGTATATTCAGCAAAATCGGTGGACCACATGTTGCCAACCAAAAATCTCAACCTATAGCACACATCCAATGCACTTTATCAGACGTTACAAATGCAAGCTTGCAGCAGTTAGGTTTTACGCAAGGTGCACACATTACTATTCTTGTGTTATCAAACATGTACTAAAAATTGAATAATGCTAGAGATTTTGCCACCTATAGATGTTAATGCAACATGTTTCAAAGATGTCACACTTCATTGTTCTCAGGTCATTCCTGACACTATATGTATCAGTACCAACTCCACCCGAGTGCAATTCAAAGTGATAATTCTATACAAACCTTCCATACAGGCTTTGAAACTAGATGTGGCAGCGCAGGTAAAGACTTCTATGTGTGCTCATAACAATATTCTTCTTTTAGTCCATAATTTGTATTCTTATGTTCAATTTTCTAATCAAATCAAAGATCAATCGGGAGCCTTTTAGTTCCATCGTCTCTCAAGAAAAGTGTAGTAGAAAAAAAGGTTGCATGAGAGAGTCTGATACAATTCAATGAGTCCCGAACAATTGTCTTCTCTCTTGCAAAAGAAACGCGACTACAGCAAAATGAGGAGCAAAGTTGTAGCATCAAACTTCAACTCTGATATGTCCCCAGGTACATGTCACATAATATTATTTCACAGATTGTAACAATATAGTGATTAAAGAGCATCTGTTTTGTACGCGTAGGGGAGCCTACCCATGGATGTACCTCGCAGACAAATGTGAATATCAATACAAACGAAGATTCTGATTGGTTGCACAGAAATGATATGTACCAGATGCAGCAAATTAATAGACAAAAAGGCGTCTCAATATGTCCAGTGCTACCGGTCTGCGTGAAGCTCTTGTGGGTAAATATCTTAGTATTTAGTAGCTGGATGTTTTCCATAAAGTACTATCTTCAATAATGAATTCTTACCAAGTATTCGCTAGGAGACAAGCACCAAACTGAAGATCCCTACGAAATACTTGAGCCCCACGAGGAAACATCCAACTTTCAGGGTATGTATATTGTTGCGTGCATTTTTTACGTCCTTTGGCAAACACGTGAAAGTTTGTAATTTACATTCTCTTGGTCGTGGAATGACTATCTTTCCCACTAGAATGCTTGCAGGCCATACACCATGGAGAACACGCACAAGATGAGTTTGATGATGAAGCAAGGATGTTCACTGAACAATGTAAGCATCTCTAAAACTGACTTGATTTACCAACAAAACACTCTACCATTTCAAACATGTAAATTAACTAAATGTCCACATCTAGATGCCCAATTCGAATCATACTGAGTAGCTGCTGATGGCATCCCCCTTTATGCTGATGATAACCAAGCCTACCATAACATGCCAAAGAAGCACCATGTTTTGAGGAAAGTTAAGGATTGCACCTATTGCGGAGCAATGCGATTTCAATACGAGGGGCCTGCATTCTGTTGTAGAAAAGGAAAAGTTAGCATATCTATTCCAGATGCGCCTGCTGAGTTGAAACAATTGTTTACAAGTGAGGATGATGATGATGCCAAATGTTTTAGAGATAACATAAGGTATTTCAACTCACACTTCTCATTCACGAGTCTTGGAGTGACATTCGACCAGCGAGTCAGCACTGCAGCAGGCACTGGGATATATACATTCCGTGCACATGGTCAACTGTACCACTGTTTGGATCATTTGGTTCATGGTGAACATGGTCCGCGACATTTGCAACTATATATTTATGATACAGATGACAACTTGGCGCACCGGGTCCAGAGGTTTCCGAATCTTAATATTGATCTCATTCACAAAATTCTAAGTATACTACAACACAACCCTTATGTGCAGACTTTTCAGAATGTTGGTTCTTCAGCAAGCCTTGATGAATATGTAATTGAAATAAATATAGATATAACCCTGGATCAGCAATGTTATAATGCCTTGGCAACTTCCCAGGTTGCTGCGATATGGGTTGAAGGGGGTGACACACATAATTGCTTTGATCGACATTGTTGGGGATATAACTATTGGGTATGAAACGCCCAGGAGGTGTCGGGTCATACCACTGACGACTTATCAATGAAGATGGCGGCTCATACAAAGACCATTGACGACCCAAGACCCAGAGGCGACTTGAGGCCCAAGAGGATGAACCGTCATATGTGTATAACTTGTTTTGTAAGGCAAGCGTAGCAAGTCACCGAGTCGGACACGTTGTGTCTGAGCCGGCCGGGACTCCCTGAGCCGCCAGGCATCTTCCTGTGTATATAAAGGGACGACCCGGCGGCGGTTTAGGGACAGAAAACAACAGATCGAGAACTAGGTCAAGCATATTTGCTCCCTGGTAATCGAAACCCAAGCAATACAACCCCAAACTGGAGTAGGCTTTTACCTCCACCGCGAGGGGCTGAACCAGTATAAACTCTCTGTGTCCTTTGTCCCGATTAAGCCCTTTAAGCTAACCTAGTTGTGATGGCTCCACGACTAAGTCCTTCCACTAGGACATCTGTCGTGTTAAGTCCACGACAGTTCGCGCCCACCGTGGGGCCAACGCACGGTGGTTTCGAATTCTTGAAGGGCAGCTTCGAAGGGATCAAGGGATATGTCGTGGGCCGGATGACCAAGAGTCATCGCGGCAAGCTCCACATCGATGATGCAGGATGGGGCCCCGAGGCTGGCTCAATTGAGTACGGGTATCGGGTCCCCTTCGGCGGAATCCATGTCTTCATCGGCAAGATTGGCGAGCCGGGCCCTGAGCCGGACACCTGCATCGACATCATCGAGACGACTCAGCGTGCACAACCCGCCTAGGTTGAACCCGCCGTGAAGCACGCCTTTGTTGGTTTCATCCATGGGGCGGAATTTGAGGAATGATCTGTGTCTGGTGGTGAGACAACCATCTACACTGATGGCGAATCGTCCACAGGCGAGACTAATTCAATGTATCAAGTACAAGACGGCCGGCTTGGGGGCTGTTCCGATGGCGACAGTATTCCGGACCCCTATGAGCTGCTGAACAGGGTTGCGATCTTCATGGCCGGTACACAGCCAGCGCTCGGCTCATCGACCGCCGCGGTTATGACCTCCAACTTAACGACTGCGGCAACGGCCGGTGCTAACGACTGCGAGAATGTTAGGATGGCCACGGAGCGAGCTACTTTGGACACCCAGGCACAATAGATTCAGGCAGACTCTTTCCGGCTCACCTTGGAACAAAACGCTTCAAATGAAGTCATGAGAAGGAGACACCAGAGTAGCTTACCACTGGAGTACGATGCGAGAAACCTTTTCAACACGCCAGGGGCAGGGACCAGTGACCCGCCCGTGGTGAACTGGGCGGTTGAGGCGCACATGACTAGAGCACCAGTTTAGTCGCGTACTCTGGAACAGTCTCGTTTGGATGTGACTCTGCCCCAGCGTGTTCCGACATCGCCGGGTCATTATTCTAACCCTTTGGATAACAAGATCGCTGCGACGTCATGATACGTCTCCAACGTATCTATATTTTTTTATTGTTCCATGCTATTATATATTCTATTTTGGATGTTTAATGGGCTTTATTTTACACTTTTATATTATTTTTTGGACTAACCTATTAACCCAAGGTCCAGTGCAAATTGCTGTTTTTTTGCTTATTTCAGTGTTTCGCAGAAAAGGAATATCAAACGGAGTCCAAACGGAATGAAACCTTTGGGACGTGATTTTTGGAACAAACGTTATACAGAGGACTTGGAGTGGACGTCAAGAAACAAACAAGGAGTCCACGAGGCAGGGGGCGCTCCTACCCCCTGGGCGTGCCCTCCCCCTCGTGGCTCAACCGACCTACTTCTTCCTCCTATATATACTCATATACCCTAAAAACAACCAGGAGCACCACGAAACCCTATTTCCACCGCCGCAACCTTCTATACCCAAGAGATCCCTTCTTGGGGCCTTTTCCGGAGCTCCGCCGGAGGGGGCATCGATCATGGAGGGC
Organism: Triticum dicoccoides; assembly: GCF_002162155.2. Classification (NCBI taxonomy): domain Eukaryota; kingdom Viridiplantae; phylum Streptophyta; class Magnoliopsida; order Poales; family Poaceae; genus Triticum; species Triticum dicoccoides. The sequence goes on along the minus strand of NC_041392.1, from coordinate 134,486,850 downwards.
CTCTACATCAACTCCATGGCCCCTCCGATGATGTGTGAGTAGTTTACTTCATACCTTTGGGTCCATAGTTATTAGCTAGATGGCTTCTTCTCTCTCTTTGGATCTCAATACAAAGTTCTCCTCGATCTTCTTGGAGATCTATTTGATGTAACTCTTTTTGCGGTGTGTTTGTCGAGATCCGATGAATTGTGGATTTATGGTCAAGTCTATCTATGAACAATATTTGATTCTTCTCTGAAATCTTTTATGTATGATTGGTTATCTTTGCAAGTCTCTTCGAATTATCAGTTTGGTTTGGCCTACTAGATTGATCGTTCTTGCAATGGGAGAAGTGTGTAGCTTTGGGTTCAATATTGCAGTGCTCGATCCCAGTGACAAAAAGGGAAACGACACATATTGTATTGTTGCCATCGAGGATAAAAAGACGGGGTTTATATCATATTGCTTGAGTTTATCCCTCTACATCATGTCATCTTACCTAATGCGTTACTCTGTTCTTATGAACTTAATACTCTAGATGCATGCTAGATAGTGGTCGAATTATGGAGTAATAGTAGTAGATGCAGGCAGGAGTCGGTCTACTTGTCACGGACGTGATGCCAATATACATGATCATGCCTAGATATTCTCATAATTATTCACTTTTCTATCAATTGCTCGACAATAATTTGTTCACCCACCGTAATACTTATGCTATCTTGAGAGAAGCCACTAGTGAAACCTATGGCCCCCGGGTCTACTCTCCATTATATTATTCTTCCGTCAACATGCTATTTCTATTACCTTTTATTTTGCAATCTTTACTTTTAATCTTTATCATAAAAATACCAAAAATATTATCTTATCATCTCTATCAGATCTCACTCTCGTAAGTGACCGTGAAGGGATTAACAACCCCCTTATCGCGTTATTTGCGAGGTTCTTATTTGTTTGTGTAGGTACGAGGGACTTGCGTGTGGCCTCCTATTGGATTGATACCTTGGTTCTCAAAAACTGAGGGAAATACTTATGCTACTTTGCTGCATCACCCTTTCCTCTTCAAGGGAAAACCAACGCAGTGCTCAAGAGGTAGCAAGAAGGATTTCTGGCGCCGTTGCCGGGGAGTCTACGCACAAGTCAAGACATACCAAGTACCCATCACAAACTCTTATCCCTCGCATTACATTATTTGCCATTTGCCTCTCATTTTCCTCTCTTCACCCTTGCCGTTTTATTCGCCCTCTTTTTCCTTCCTGCCTTCTGCGTGCTTGTTCTTTTTTGCAATTTGTTGCCATCATGTCTGAAACTGGGGAGGTTATCGTTGATAAGGACAATAATATGGAAAACTTTGATGCTATTGATGATCCTCTTGAAAATCCTACTATTTTACACACTAATTTTTTTCGGATTGGTAGCGGTAATATTATTGGGAAGGGAGTTATTCAAGATTTCTTTACTTGTGCCGGTGCTTTACCCACCATGAGTGGGTCTATTCTTCATAAAACTAGTAGTCTCGCAGATGCTATATCTTTGCTCATAGTTGAACTTGAAAGACAATTTTTACATATGCATCCTTGCATACAAAGGATTTTCCTAGAATTTTCTAATATTGAGCATTCTTCTGTTAAGCGAGCAACGACCGTCTTATTAGCTCGTGAGTTCAGATTTATAATAATAGAGGCCAATGAAATTTTTGCGCATTATAGGGTGGATGCCGGCGTCCTCCCATAGAAGCAATCCTTTTTTATCAAGAATACATTGTGCGTTTACAATCTTTAGATCATGTTGCTTTTAATGAAGACCTTAGAAAAAAGGTTCCTACCAATGTTCTTGTTAACAGGATCTCCGAACTTAATGATAATTTTGCTATCCAGAACAATGGGTTAGTTTTTTCCCTTGAACAAAGGCTCATGACTTTTTGCCAAAAGAATGCTTATAATGATGAATTGGTTGTGCAATATGAGGGGCCAAAGGAGGAACCAATACCTCCAGAGCTTGATCTTGGGGACTTTTGTCCCATTAAATTTAGCCCTTTTGATTACTTTTGCTTTCCACAAAGAAAGCTTGCTGTTGAACGTAGGGAATATGAGATGAGTTTTTGCGATTTACCTTATCATTATCATTGCAATACCTAGATATATCCTTCCTTTTATGCCTAGCTAGGGGTGTTAAATGATAGCGCTTGTTGGGAGGCAACCCAATTTTATTTTTGTTTCTTGCTTTTTAATTCTGTTTAGTAATAAATAATTCATCCAGCCTATGTTTAGATGTGTTTTTATGATTTTAATTAGTGTTTGTGCCAAGTGGAACCTTTGGGAAGACTTGGGGAAAGTCTTTGTGATCTTGCTGTAAAAAACAGAAACTTTAGCGCTCACGAGATTTGCTGCCATTTTTTTACTAGAGAGTGCTATTTATTTAATTCATTTTGAAGATGATTAATAGATAAATTCCTCATGTCCAGAAATTTATTTTAGAATTTTTGGGGTTCCATAAGTAGTCTAAACCTACAGATTACTACAGATTGTTCTATTTTTGACAGATTTTGTTTTCTGTGTGTTGTTTGCTTATTTTGATGAATTATGGCTAGTAATAGAGTTTGTGAACCATAGAAAAGTTGTAATACAGTAGGTTTAACACCAATATAAATAAATAATGAGTTCATTACAGTACCTTGAAGTGGTGTTTTGTTTTCTTTTACTAACGGAGCTCACGAGATTTTCTTTTAAGTTTTGTGTTGTGAACTTTTCAAGTTTTGGGTAAAGATTTGATGGATTATGGAACAAGGAGAGGGAAGAGCCTAATCTTGGGGATGCCCAAGGCACCCCAAGGTAAAATCCAAGGACAACCAAAAGCCTAAGCTTGGGGATGCCCCGGAAGGCATCCCCTCTTTCGTCTTCGTCCATCGGTAACTTTACTTGGAGCTATATTTTTATTCACCACATGTTATGTGTTTTGCTTGGAGTGTCTTGTATGATTTGAGTCTTTGCTTTTTAGTTTACCACAACCATCCTTTCTGTACACACTTTCTGGGAGAGACACACATGAATTGGAATTTATTAGAATACTCTATGTGCTTCACTTATATCTTTTGAGTTGGATAATTTTGCTCTAGTACTTTGCTTATATCTTTTAGAGCCCGACGGTGGTTCTATTTTATAGAAATAATTGATCTCTCATAATTCACTTATAATATTTTGAGAGTCCTTTAGAACAGCATGGTAATTTGCTTTGGTTAAATTTTAAACACTTAGAGAAGTTGGATGCTTGATAGTTGTTTTGAGATATAAAGGTGGTAATACTAGAGGTGTGCTAGTTGAGTAATTGTGAAATTGAGAAATACTTGTGTTGAAGTTTGCAAGTCCCGTAGCATGCACGTATGGTAAACGTTATGTGACAAATTTGAAGCATGAGGTGTTCTTTGATTGTTTTCCTTATGAGTGGCGGTCGGGGACGAGCGATGGTCTTTTCCTACCAATCTACCCCCTAGGAGCATGCGTGTAGTGCTTGGTTTTGATGACTTGTAAATTTTTGCAATAAGTATGTGAGTTCTTTATGACTAATGTTGAGTCCATGGATTATATGCACTCTCACCCTTCCATCATTGCTAGCCTCTTCGGTACCGTGCATTGCCCTTTCTCACTTTGAGAGTTGGTGCAAACTTCGCCGGTGCATCCAAACCCCGTGATATGATACGCTCTATCACACATAAGCCTCCTTATATGTTCCTCAAAACAACCACCATACCTACCTATTATGGCATTTCCATAGCCATTCCGAGATATATTGCCATGCAACTTTCCACTGTTCCGTTTATTATGACACGCATCATCATTGTCATATTGCCTTGCATGATCATGTAGTTGACATCATATTTGTGGCAAAGCCACCATGCTAATTTTTCATACATGTCACTCTTGATTCATTGCATATCCCGGTACACCGCCGGAGGCATTCACATAGGGTCATATTTTGTTCTAAGTATCGAGTTGTAATTCTTGAGTTGTAAGTAAATAAAAGTGTGATGATCATCATTATTAGAGCATTGTCCCATGTGAGGAAAGGATGATGGAGACTATGATTCCCCCACAAGTCGGGATGAGACTCCGGACGAAAGAAAAAAAGAGAAGAAAAAGAGGCCAAGAAAAAAGAGAAGGCCCAAATAAAAAATGAGAGAAAATAGAGAAGTGACAATGTTACTATCCTTTTTCCACACTTGTGCTTCAAAGTAGCACCATGATCTTCATGATAGAGAGTCTCTTATGTTGTCACTTTCATATACTAGTGGGAATTTTTCATTATAGAACTTGGCTTGTATATTCCAATGATGGGCTTCCTCAAAATGCCCAAGGTCTTCGTGAGCAAGCAACTTGGATGCACACCCACTTAGTTTCTTTTGATGAGCTTTCATATATTTATAGCTCTAGTGCATTCGTTGCATGGCAATCCCTACTCCTCGCATTGACATCAATTGATGGGCATCTCCATAGCCCGTTGATTAGCCATGTCAATGTGAGACTTTCTCCCTTTTTGTCTTCTCACACAACCTCAATCATTATATTCTATTCCACCCATAGTGCTATGTCTATGTCTCGCGCTCATATATTGCATAAAAGTTGAAAGAGTTTGAAAAGGCTAAGTATGAAACAATTGCTTGGCTTGTCATCGGGGTTGTGCATGATGAGAGCCTTTTGTGTGACGAAAATGAAGCATGGCCAAACTATATGATTTTGTAGGGATAAGCTTTCTTTGGTTATGTTATTTTGATAAGACATAATTGCTTGGTTAGCATACTTGGAGTATTATTATTTTTATGTCAGCATTAAACTTTTATCTTGAATCTTTCAGATCTGAACATTCATGCCACAATAGAGAGAATTACATTGAAGAATATGCTAGAAAGCATTCCACATCAAAAATTCCGTTTTTATCATTTACCTACTCGAGGACGAGTAGGAATTAAGATTGGGGATGCTTGATACATCTCCAACGTATCTATAATTTTTTTTTGTTCCATGCTATTATATATTCTATTTTGGATGTTTAATGGGCTTTATTTTACACTTTTATATTATTTTTGGGACTAACCTATTAACCCAAGGCCCAATGAAAATTGCTGTTTTTTTGCCTATTTCAGTGTTTCGCAGAAAAGGAATATCGAATGGAGTCCAAACGGAATGAAACCTTCGGGAACGTGATTTTTGGAACAAACGTGATCCAGAGGACCTGGAGTGGATGTCAAGAAACAAACAAGGAGTCCACGAGGCAGGGGGCGTGCCTACCCCATGGGCGCGCCCTCCCCTCTCGTGGCTCAACCGACCTACTTCTTCCTCCTATATATACTCATATACCCTGAAAACAACCAGGAGCACCACGAAACCCTATTTCCACCGCCGCAACCTTCTGTACCCAAGAGATCCCTTCTTGGAGCCTTTTCCGGAGCTCCGCCAGAGGGGGCATCGATCACGGAGGGCCTCTACATCAACTCCATGCCCCCTCCAATGATGTGTGAGTAGTTTACTTCAGACCTTCGGGTCCATAGTTGTTAGCTAGATGGCTTCTTCTCTCTCTTTGGATCTCAATACAAAGTTCTCCTCGATCTTCTTGGAGATCTATTCGATGTAACTCTTTTTGTGGCGTGTTTGTCGAGATCCGATGAATTGTGGGTTTATGATCAAGTCTATCTATGAACAATATTTGATTCTTCTCTGAAATCTTTTATGTATGATTGATTATCTTTGCAAGTCTCTTTGAATTATCAGTTTGGTTTGGCCTACTGGATTGATCGTTCTTGCAATGGGAGAAGTGCTTAGCTTTGGGTTCAATCTTGCAGTGCTCGATCCCAGTGACAGAAAGGGAAACAACACATATTGTATTGTTGCCATCGAGGATAAAAAGATGGGGTTTATATCATATTGCTTGAGTTTATCCCTCTACATCATGTCATCTTACCTAATGCGTTACTCTGTTCTTATGAACTTAATATTCTAGATGCATGCTGGATAGCGGTTGATTTGTGGAGTAATAGTAGTAGATGCAGGCAGGAGTCGGTCTACTTGTCACGAACGTGATGCCTATATACATGATCATGCCTAGATATTCTCATAATTATTCACTTTTCTATCAATTGCTCGACAGTAATTTGTTCACTACCGGAATACTTATGCTATCTTAAGAGAAGCCACTAGTGAAACCTATGCCCCCCGGGCCATTGAGGATTGGTCAGTAAATGTGATGACTGTCAAAATTTTTCAAGACGAGCTCATGTGCTGGCTCAAGAATTACGGATGATTCCAATTACTTGGCCATTTGCAGTCTGGGGGCTGGATATGGTTGGACCTTTCAAACGGTCCAAAGATAAAAAGACCCACCTTTTGGTGGTGGTTGACAAATTCACAAAGTGGGTTGAGGCAGAGCCGGTCAATAAGTGTGACGCAGCAACAACGGTCCAGTTCATCAAAAAGGGATTTTCCGGTTTGGCTTTCCTCATAGAATTATAACTAATAATGGAACTAATCTGTCCAAAGGTGCTATCAAAGAATTCTGTCAATGAGAGCATATTCATCTTGATGTATCATAAGTGGCTCACCCCCAGTCTAATGGCCAAGATGAAAGAGCCAATCAAGAGATTTTGAGAGGCATCAAGCCTCAGCTTATGGTCCCTTTGCAGAGGACGCCGAGTTTTTGGGTGGAGGAATTTCCCTCAGTGATATGGAGTATCAATACTACCCCAACAGATCTATGGGTTACACGCCTTTCTTCATGGTTTACAGAGTATAGGCGGTTCTCCCTAGTGACATCCGTCACGATTCGCCCTGTGTGGCAGCTTATGTTGAAGCTGATAATGAAAAAGCATGTCAGGATGCTCTTGACCAGTTGGATGAGGAGTGCGACCGTGCGGCGGCTCGTTCGGCGATTTACCAGCAAGATATGTGTCGTTATCATAGCCGTCGGGTTAAAACCAGAACCTTTCAAGAAGGAGATTTGGTGCTCTGGCTCATCCAGCATCAAACTGACACGCACAAGCTATCCCCACCTTGGGAAGGGCCCTTTGTGGTCAGCAAAAATCTGAACAACGGGTCATACTACCTTATCAATGTTCGAGACCACAAGGACTCACGCACGTCGGAGGAGGAGACTCGTCGGCCGTGGAATATTACTCATCTTCAGCCTTATTACACTTGAGCCACCGGCTCTTGTGATGTACATATTTCTATCAATGTATATATTATGATGAATATAATAAAGCCGGCATCCCTGAAAAATTCAGGGCCTCTGTCGTTTCACTTCTAAGAATAATGAATCTTTATTGTCACTTCATATGATCACTTGTGGGCTTCCTGCTCATTGAGAATAGCTATGATTACCCTCTTGATCCGGCTTGTATGCCCCGATTACCAAATACTTGGGGGCTCCTTGTTAATGAACAGAGCTTTGTTGACCCTTGTAATAGGCTTGGACGCCAGGTGTATTCACCAAAAATCCGGGTTATCCTGCCTTTGTTTGCTTGCCACTCCAACCAGGTAATCCTGGAATGACTCGTTGTACTCTTGACAATCAATCTTCTAAAAGACCCTAAGTTTGTCAAAGTTAAAACGACGATTGTTCATGTGAGGTCCGGCTTATGGGTTTGAATTAAGGTTTAACTCAGCAGCTGCGTGGCCCTTGAATAATGCTTGATATGCAGGCTTGGCATCCTATGAATGCCTTGTTTTCTGTTTTTTCTAGTTTTTATTTGATTTTTTGAGATTGATCTTTTGTACCGTGTTGATACCTGGTTTAAAACTGACAAAGGCCATGTTTGCCTTATGGTTGATATATGAATCTATGTGAAGTTTTATTAAACCCGGCCTGGCTTTGGACTTTAAGTCGCGAGTGTATGATGATTATGTGCTTGGAGTACTGGCTCTAAGCTTTGGGATGTTACCCCTTGCTGCATATGGCTTTGTAAGCCGGCGGTATGAATGAATTAAACAGGGCGTTGTGCTCTCAAGCTTTGGGTTGTAACCCTTACTACACGACGTATGATAAGCCGGTAGTGTGAACAAAATATCACAGGTATGATATTTGTTTTGTTATGATTATATGAGGTTTTGATAAACCGGCCCTGGTTATGGACTATTTAGTCATCAGTGGTTTTTATGTGGGGCATTATGACCCGCCCTGGGGTAAGCCGCCAGGGCACTTGTTATCTGCTCATGTGTAGGCAAAGATGATAAGCATGGCCTGCATAAATGATGATACTATAACCATAAGTGTCAGATCTTCAAATGACGGATCGGCAGTGTTATGCAAGTAAAAATGTGCACGATGGCACGACAGATCATTGTTATAACTAGCCTATTACAAGGCATCTGACGACCCAAAAGGATAGGTGTTTTTGAAGACATAACGTCCATATATTATGGCTGGCAAACAGGCTCATGAATTACGATGTCTACTCTTGGCGGGTTGAAGCCTCCAGATTATCCTGCGCTTCTTCTTCTTTAGCTCCTTGATTATCCATTGGCTGGAAGTCAGGCATAGACCAGTTGATACTTGTCGGTGTCAAAACCGGCGGATCTCAGGTAGGGGGTCCCAAACTGTGCTTCTAAGGCGGATGGTAACAGGAGGCAGGGGACACGATGTTTACCCAGGTTCGGGCCCTCTTGATGGAGGTAATACCCTATGTCCTGCTTGATTGTTATTGATGATATAAGTATTACAAGAGTTGATCTACCATGAGATCGTAGAGGCTAAACCCTAGAATCTAGCCTATGGTATGATTGTATGTATATCTATCGACTAGCCTGGCCCTGGTTTATATAATGCACCAGAGGCCTAGGATAACAAGAGTCCTAGCCGAATACGCCGGTGGGGAGGAGTCCTTGTCTTGATCACCAAGTCTTGTGGAATCTTCCATGTATGCGACAGCTGTCCAAACTGGCCCATGAGTATACGGCCATGGGGGTCCTCGGCCCAATCTAATAGATCGGGAGATGACATGGTGAGTACCCCCTAGTCCAGGACACCGTCAGTAGCCCCCTGAACCGGTCTTCAAGTTAGGGACACTCCTCGATTCTTCCGAACTGTTCTTCATCTTCTGTTGTCGGTCTTGAAAACTGGTTCAACAAATCTTCTCATCTTCGATCTTGAGGATCGCCGAAATGCATTCGACGAGTTTACACATCGGGTATCCAAGGAGCCCCTTTAAGTTTCCGGCCTTTATCAATGCCTTGTTATTTTTATGCCACACCTCGGGTTTGAAGTTGTTCCCGGGAGGCAGTGTCCTCTTGCGTCCGAGCTCCAACGTCGGACTATATTTGTGGTATCTTTTGTGGACGAGCACCAATGCCGGACCGCTTCCGAGCTCCAACGCCGGAATGTATCCAAGCTCCAACGCCGGACTATGTCCAAGCTCCAACGCCGGACTGTATCCGAGCTCCAACGCTGGACTATACCCGAGGTGTCATAAATCACCTTGGTTCAAAAAAAGTTGAAGGAGTTTAGCCAAGCTTAATGCCAGAAATGCCCTCTATGGAGCCAGCCACTAGCACCCGAGCTTTATGTCGGACTGCTTCCGAGGTGGTGCACCACCACGACCACGGACCGATTTTTTGTCAATATTTTTGATTGGTGCAATTTATTCTCTGGCGAGATATATAGCCAGTAGCCCTCAAGGTGTGTATCGGTCTAAAACCCGAGATGCACCTGAAGGATGATGTAAGACCGCTGATCCTAGTAGCCGCTGAGACTCAGGTTGATTTGCAAAATCGGCCTGAGGATCAAGTCCAAGCTCGGCAGAATACTTCGGGACACTAAAAGCGGCGTGCTCAGTCCTCGAGACTCAGGTTGGGTGCGGCCGACCAACCTGAGGATCAAAATCTCCTCGGAAACTATATTGCACTTAAAATTTTATGCATTGGACAGGCAATGCAGTAGCCCCCGAGACACTGGTCGGGTGGCAACACCAGATCAGGGGATCGATGTGCCCCTTTAATATTTGTAAATAATAAGCCCGGAGCCCAATAGCCCCCGAGCCTTAATGCGGGCACGGGTGGCCGAATTAAGGATCGATATCCATAGTAAAATCACAAATTATGTGTAATGACTCTATGTATCCAAGTACTTTACGTCATTAATGCTCGGATCCGCATTCTACAAAACTTTGTTAACCAACCATCGACTTCCACCTCCTCGGCCAGTAGCCGAGGAGTGTTTGTCCTACTTTATAAAGCCTTTATGAGGGCAAAGATTTACGACAAACAAGGCAATCTGGCCATACGGTTTTATAAACAAAGGTACACACAGAGATATGTTATATTACTGTTTAACATAAGAAATGTCTTCCAAAGAAAATAGTCCCGCTATCGGTTCCTTTCTTTGGGTTGTCATGCTAAGCATGACCATGAAACCTCAGCTCTAATGTAAAAGCAAAATATTGAGGAATTAGTTTGGGAGGCCAGTTACTAGCCCCCGGTAGTGTTCGGCGACAGTCGAGGTCAAGCCGTAAACACTTCAGCCAATGTTATGAATGTCCCATCATTTAACACAGTCATCGGATCGCTGACCAGTTTACGCTTATTTGTGACAGTCAGTTTTTCACTTTCTCCACTGAGGTGCTTAACCATGTGAGCTGGAAGCACAATCGCAGTGGTTCTCCCTTTGCACACCTAGCCAAACAAAGCGGAACGTAGGAGGCAAGCGCAGCAGCCGGGCAACCCAACTATTGACCGAAGACATAATTCGAAACCGATGCATATATAGCAATATCCGAGAATGTTTTTGCCGAATCTCTAAAGGTGTCCGGCCTTGCACTGCGAGACTTGTGCTGAAAACACACAAATAGTTTAAAAGTGCCAAAAGCTTGGAAAACCAAAAAGCGTCAGTAAAAACATGACTCCGAACAAGATCAAGTGTTCGGTGCCAATCCGAAAATTGAAAGAGAAAAAAAATGTGCTTCTGTCGTGTTTTGACAACGGCCAAGAAGAAAACACATTCACGGTTCATATATAAATTTTAAGAGCCCCCAAGTGACTTGGGTAAAAGAATTTTATATATAATGATTGTATGTACCGAAGTACTTATATCATATCTGTGTTCACCCAAACTTTAAACGTGTCTTAACCGACCATCGGCTTCTCCCTCTTCGGCCAAGGGCCAAAAAGTGTCATGTACTCCGCCTGTCGAGAGTATCGACGGTGTTTCTGATGACCAGGCAATCAGGCCATAAGGCTGTAACAGACAAAGCGCACTCAGTGAACTTATGCTATATTACTAATGAAGTGTAAGAAGCATCTTCGAAGAAAATAGTACCCCCACCAATACCTTTCTTCGGTGCTCATTATTACTATGAGACTTGTGCAATAGATTTTTTGTACTCATGAGTTCCGTTGTGTGCTGACCATGATTGAAAACAATAAGAGCCCTAGCTTCCGGTTTCACCCAGTCTGAGGTCATAGGTCGGATGACCCGGTTGTGACAATCGCAGAGGTGCTCCCTTTACTCCCTAGCCGAACAATCGGGAATGTAGGGGTAAACACAGGAGCGAGGCAACCCAGCTTGCAAATCGCTTAGGTCAATATGGTGCATATTGTGGCGTAATACACGAACAAGGAACAAAGCCGTACAAGTATAATCATATGCAAGAGGAAAAGCTCCATCAAGGGAGCCCCCAAATAAACGGGGTATTTGAATATGCGAGTCACAAACAAAGTTATGACAAGGAACTTTGTCCCAAACAACTTTGTTCCGAAAAGTATAATGCTTGGTCGAACCGAACAAAATTTAAAACTGAAAGTTTTTGAGCATGAAAGCGACTTAGTTGGTTATGTGCTCGATGTTGATGACACATGCCGAGATTGTGGCGGGATGAGATCCCAGCCCCCAAGCCGGTCTCGAGATGTCCGAGTAAAGACCTTGGCTTGATGAAGTGGTGACACAGCATAGTCGATGGGCAAGGTGAAAACCCCAGTCCGACCGCGGCGACGGAGCAGGCCGGCAGTGTGACGCCGAAGCCCCCAGCGTGTGTTAATGAAGTGATGACGAAGCCCTCGGTCAGCCGAGGTGACGTGGTACATCGATACGCCGCGGTGACAGCGCTGCTCGGATTATCTACCTATGCACAGAAAATAGTGCAAGCCGGAGATAATAGGAATAAAAAAATTGTTGCATAATCAATAATTTATGCAAAGTGAGTAATAAAAGAAATATGGCCTGTGCGCCGAACACTCGATGAGGTAGAGCTCTCTCGGCGATGCCGAAGTCCCCGAGGCAACCGAACACGTCGGTATGGCAACACGACCAACAAGGTGATCACGCGAGCCGATTTACGCCGATTAGGACAACGGCGTCGGCTTGCTGAAGAGACCACGTGATGCAGTCGAAGTCGATCACCTACACACATAAAATAGTGCGGTCCAAAAAGGATAAGTGCTTTTCGCAAAAATAATTTATTGAAAGAGATGTGGCCTGGCGCCGAAGTCATGTCGATGCAGGGCATCGGCGTGATGCGGTGAAGGCGTGGCCAAGCCCAAATTCGCAGGCCGGTCTGAGTTCCAGATGTGGCATTTGCCGAACTGTATACGAAAACTGACCGAACCACCACGCGGCCGTTGTTAATGCGACCACCATTTGATAGACATGTGTATAGATGATGAAACAAACCGGAGTAATAATTCCTTGGGAAAAATAAACCCAAACAAGAAAAAAAATACTAGGATTAATAGCACCTGGTTTATCTGTTGTAGCAATCTAGAGAAAGGTTACTCCCAAAATTGGGGCTCGATCCGCACATCCATTGCCTGATGGGTGATGAAGCGGTGACATGGCGATGCTAGCAAAGGTTGGCTCGCTCAGGAAAAGTCCATGGTCCAGCTAATGTGATGAAGCTGGTCGGCTGGTGACGCCGAAATCTCTGAAGTAAGTTGATGAAGAGATGGTGCAGCCCTCTGTCTAGCCGAGATGTCGAAGTAGGTCGGCGTGATGGGCACCGGCTTGAAGGAGCAACTGTGCGGCCCTGCCGATGCAGGTCGTGACGTGGTCAATGCCGACTTGATGAAGTGACCGTGCGGCGATGCCGGTGTGCCCGCTCCGTGTAATCCGTGGGGCGGCGATGTTGGTGATGATTTATCCTTCGCAATGATGAACTCATGTTCGGCTCGCCGAGATGATGATCCGAAGAAGTTGAGCTCAGCTCAACAAAGTGACGACGTGTCTAGCGCAGGTCGGCAGCAGTGGAGCAATATTGCCGGACTGGTTTGACACCAGCATGATGGTGAAGATCATGTTCAAAAGATTTTAAAGTTAGTGGGATGTGTTCGGGAACAAAACACAATACCCCATACAAAACTTCCTTCAAAAAGGATGTCCGAAATCCCATTCATAAAAAAGACGAACTCGGGTCGGATTCGTTTTCACGCAGAAAACAGATCCGAAAAGTGATGCACTAATCGAAAGGTTCCCAAAGTTTGGACGGTCGAATCGAGCTGAAATTTTGAAGGGTGGTAGATATAGGAATTCTGCAGCCGATCAACGGTTGGATCTTCCATAGGATGTCCGAGCTAGAAGCTGGACCCCACGCCCTAAGCTCGTCTAGATTCCCGTCTAGATTTGACAGGGCTCCGATATATCGCGGATTGCCATAGATTCCTCCATCGGAACTCGACGAATTTTTACAGGTTTGTTGTAGACTCAATTCCGCACAATTCCAATGAAGAAATCGTTAAAACGAAACTTGAGGAGGCGGTGGCGTCGGATACAAGTTCGCTGTCCAGAAAAACAGCACCGTCGCCCGAGGGCAATGTTGACGTTGAGCCCCCGGGCTCCCTGGATGATTCCTCCATGATCTTGATAGAGATCGGAGTTGATGTTGATGAAGGCCCTCATCCGAACATGACGATCGGAGGTAGGACATAGTCCTCGGTCCAGCCAAGGTGACCAGTCGAGCCGGCGACGAAGATGCCGGCGTCGCAGTTGACCTGCAGATGAGCCATCGATCCTTTTGTCGATCACATAGCGGAACTCTCAATGAAAGAACCAATGTCGGTGTCAAAACCGGTGGATCTCGGATAGGGGGTCCCTAACTGTGCGTCTAAGGCGGATGGTAACAGGAGGCAGGGGACATGATGTTTACCCAGGTTCGGGCCCTCTTGATGGAGGTAATACCCTACGTCCTGCTTGATTGTTCTTGACGATATAAGTATTACAAGAGTTGATCTACCACGAGACCGTAGAGGCTAAACCCTAGAAGCTAGATTATGGTATGATTGTATGTATATCTATCGACTAGCCTGGCCCTGGTTTATATAATGCACCAGAGGCCTAGGATAACAAGAGTCCTAGCCGAATATGCCGGTGGGGAGGAGTCCTTGTCTTGATCACCAAGTCTTGTGGAATCTTCCATGTATGCGGCAACTATCCGAACTGGCCCATTAGTATACGGCCATGGTGTCCTCGACCCGATCTAACAGATCGGGAGATGATGTGGTGAGTACCCCCTAGTCCAGGACACCGTCAATACCGGTCAAAGCTCTAAACACAGCCTCATCATCAATAAGGTTTGATGGATGAATGTCAGGAGCGAAGGTGTGCTTACGCGTCGGTGGGATGAGATCCACTTCTTGATGAACCGACGCCTTCATCTTTTTGTTCTTAGCATCATAAGCCGCTTGGTATTGGGATAGATTGGTCTCTTTAGCCAGCTTGCTCGCTAACGGACGCATTGCTCTTGCTATTTTTGCAAACTCATCAGCGCTGAAGGGAGACCCGTCTTCTTTTACACTTGGGCAACCATTGGCCAAGTCTTCTGGATCAAGATCGGCTTGCCATGCCTTTGCCCGGCTTAAGGCAGTCAAAGCGCCGGCTCTAGCAGATGCTCGCTTTAAATCGTCGATCCTTTGAGGCAGCATCGATAATCTCTCCAATGTTTCCTTGATGAGGGTGGGCGGATGTTTCTTATCAATAGTGGCAGCAATGGTCCATTGAGCGCTAGTGAATAGCTATTCTACAAGGGTATAGACAACCTTAAGCTTGATGCGCATGTCTGAGCCCAACTTGACGCTTCGGGAGCCTGTATCAGTAAAGTTATTGATAAACCGACACATGATTATGATATGCCTACTAGGGTAAAGGAGTCATTTTTACTACTTACCGAAGATGGCTGATGTCATGCTATTGATCTGATGCTTTAACCCGGACAACTCGTCAGACACGGGTTTAAGAGCTGCCTCGACATCCTCTGCTCTCTTTAATAGAGCCGCCATCTTGATTTCTACACCGGTTTTACACGCTGAAGCTTTGTTTCAACTGCTCAATGTTTTCCAATGAGTTCTTCAGTTCTGTCTTGGCCTTGGACGTCTCAGATTGCTGAGTTTTAATATTGGCCCTTGATACGTCTCCAACGTATCTATAATTTTTGATTGTTCCATGCTATTATATTATCTGTTTTGAATGTTTAATGGGCTTTAATATGCTCTTTTATACCTATTAACCGTAGGCTCGGTGCCAGTTTCATTTTTTGTGCCTATTTCAGTATTTCGTAGAAAAGGAATATCAAACAGAATCCAAATGGAACGAAACCTTTGCGAGGATCTTTCTTGGAACAAATGCAAACCAGGAGACTTGGAGTGGAAGTCTGGAACTGCATGAGGCGTCCACAAGGTAGGAGGGCGCGCCAAGGGGGGTAGGCGCGCCCCCACCCTCGTGGGCCCCACGATGCTCCACCGGCATACTTCTTTCATCTATATATACTCTTATACCCTAAAAACATCAGGAGGGGACACGGAACCACTTTTGCACTGCCGCAACCTTATGTACCTGTGAGATCCCATCTGGGCCTTTTCCGGCGATCTGTCGGAGGGGGATTCGATCATGGAGGGCTTCTACATCAACACCATAGCCTCTTCGATGATGTGTGAGTGGTTTACCATAGACCTTCGGGTCCATAGTTATTAGCTAGATGGCTTCTTCTCTCTTTTTGGATCTCAATACAAAGTTCTCCTCGATGTTCTTGGAGATCTATTCGATGTAATACTTTTTGCAGTGTGTTTGCCGAGATCCGATGAATTTTGGATTTATGATCAAGTTTATCTACGAATAATATTTGGTTATGCTCTGAATTATTATATGCATGATTTGATATCTTTGCAAGTCCCTTCGAATTATCGGTTTAGTTTGGCCTACTAGATTGATCTTTCTTGCAATGGGAGAAGTGCTTAGCTTTGGGTTCAATCTTGCGGTGTCCTTTCCCAGTGATAGTAGGGGCAGCAAGGCACGTATTGTATTGTTGCCATCGAGGATAAAAAGATGGGGTTTATATCATATTGCTTGAGTTTATCCCTCTAGATCATGTCATCTTGTTTAAAGCGTTACTCTGTTCTTATGAACTTAATACTCTAGATGCATGTTGGATAGCGGTCGATGTGTGGAGTAATAGTAGTAGATGCAGAATCGTTTCGGTCTACTTAACACGGACATGATGCTTATATTCATAATCATTGCCTAGATATTCTCAAAACTATGCGCTCTTCTATCAATTGCTCGGCAGTAATTTGTTCACCCACCGTAATACATGCTATCATGAGAGAAACCACTAGTGAAACCTATGGCCCCCGGGTCTCTTTCTTATTACACTGCATCATTTACATCGCATCTCCTTTACTACCTTGCAATCTTTACTTTCCAATCTATACAACAAAAATACCAAAAATATTTATCTTACTATCTTTATCAGATCTCACTTCCGCAAGTGAATGTGAAGGGATTGACAACCCCTTTATCGCGTTGGTTGCGAGGTTCTTGATTGTTTGTGCAGGTACTAGGTGACTTGCGTGTTATCTCCTACTGGGTTGATACCTTGGTTCTCAAAAACTGAGGGAAATACTTACGCTACTTTGCTGCATCACCCTTTCCTCTTCAAGGCAAAACCAACACATGCTCAAGAGGTAGCAAGAAGGATTTCTGGCGCCGTTGCCGGGGAGATCTACGCTCAAGTCAAGACATACCAAGTACCCATCATAAACTCTTCTCCCTCGCATACATTATTTGCTATTCGCCTCTCGTTTTCCTCTCCCTCACTTCACATTTGCCGTTTTATTCGGCCCTTTTCCTTTCGCCTCTTTTCGCTTGCCTCTTGTGTGCCCATGTGTTAGATCATTTGTTTCGCCGTCATGGCTAGCCCTTTCTCCCTTCCTTTGTCTCCCGATTTTGAAGTTCTTCACTTCAAACAAAGACAAGGAGAAAACTTAAAAGATGCTTGGTATAGGATGATAGAATCCTATCGTAGTTGCACTATAGAGGGATATTTCAAGATTTTACTTCGTAATTTTTATGTTGGGCTAACCATATCCCATAGACAACTCTTGGATTTTGCCGCTAAAGGGAATTTTATTGAAATTGATCCTAATATTGCTTATGAGATTATAGAGGGAATAGTAGGAGTACTCCCCCCACAAAAGGAACTACACCTTACTCGAGAAGTAACCCAATTTTTTGAGAAATTATGCGAATTGCAAAAATCTATTGAGCCTCTTAAAAATGTTGGCGGGAACCTTCACCGTATGAATACGTTTATCACTCTTTGCAATAAACGATTGGATGCTCTAGAACTAAAAATCCCCGAGCATGAAGGGAAACGTAAGGAACCTCCCGGATCCGAGCATAACTCCATTAAAAAGATAAATACCAAATATGGCAATACCTAGATCTATTGTTGCTTTTATGCCTAGCTAGGGGTGTTAAACGATAGCGCTTGTTGGGAGGCAACCCAATTTTATTTTTGTTCTTTACTTTTTGCTCCTGTTTAGTAATAAATAATTTATCTAGCCTCTGTTATGATTGTGTTTCTTTATGTTCTAATTTGTGTTTGTGCCAAGTAAAGCCTTTAGGATCTTCTTGGGTGATTGTTGTTTGATCTTGCTGAAAAAAACAGCAAGTATGCGCTCACGAAAATAATTTTTAGTTTTTTTACCAGAGAGCGATAAAATACCAATTCCAACAGCAGTAGATCATTATACAAATTTTCCTGGCCATCCTAATTTTTCAGAATTTTTGGAGCTACGGAAGTATTCGAAACCTCCAGATTGCTAAAGACTGTTCTGTTTTGACAAATTCTGTTTTTCGTGTGTTGTTTGCTTATTTTGATGAATCTATGGCTAGTATCGGGGGGTATGAACCATATATAAGTTGGAATACAGTAGGTTTAACACCAATATAAATACAGAATGAGTTAATTACAGTACATTAAAGTGGTGGTTTGCTTTCTTATACTAACGAAGCTCACGAGATTTTCTGTTGAGTTTTGTGTTGTGAAGTTTTCAAGTTTTTGGGTAAAGACTTGATGGATTTTGGAACAAGGACTGGCAAGAGCCTAAGCTTGGGGATGCCCAACGAAGGAAATATGCCCTAGAGGCAATAATAAAGTTTTTATTTATATTTCCTTATACCATGATGAATATTTATTATTCATGCTAGAATTGTATTAACCGGAAACTTAGTACATGTGTGAATACATAGACAAACATAGTGTCACTAGTTTGCCTTTACTTGACTAGCTCGTTGAGTCAATGATGGTTATGTTTCCTAACCATAGACATGAGTTGTCATTTGATTAACGGGATCACATCATTATAGAATGATGTGATTGACTTGACCCATCCGTTAGCTTAGCACGATGATTGTTTAGTTTCTTGCTATTGCTTTCTCCATAACTATACATGTTCCTATGACTATGACATCATGCAACTCCCGAATACCGGAGGAACACTTTGTGTGCTACCAAACGTCACAACATAACTGGGTGATTATAAAGGTGCTCTACAGGTGTCTATAATGGTGTTTGTTGAGTTGGCATGGATCAAGATTAGGATTTGTCACTCCGATTGTCGGAGAAGTATCTCTGGGCCCTCTCGGTAATGTACATCACAATAAGCCTTGCAAGCAATGTAGCTAATGAGTTAGTTACATGATGTAGCATTACATAACGAGTAAAGAGACTTGCCGGTAACGAGATTGAACTAGGTATTGAGATACCGACGATCGAATCTAGGGCAAGTAACATACCAATGACAAAGGGAGCAACATATACCGTTATGCGGGTTGACCGATAAAGATCTTCGTAGAATATGTAGGAGCCAATATGAGCATCCAGGTTCCGCTATTGGTTATTGACCGGAGACATGTCTCGATCATGTCTACATAGTTCTTGAACCCGTAGGGTCCGCACGCTTAACGTTCGGTGACAATCGGTATTATGAGTTTATGTGTTTTGATGTACCGAAGGTAGTTCGGAGTCCTGGATTTGATCACGGACATGACGAGGAGTCTCGGAATGGTCGAGACGTAAAGATCGATATATTGGAAGCCTATATTTGGACATCGAAATGGTTCCGAGTGGTTCGGGCATTTTTCTGGAGTACCGGGAGGTTACCGGAACCCCCCGGGGAGTATATGTGCCTTATTGGGCCTTAGTGGAATAGAGGAGAGGGAAGGGAAAAGAGGGAGGTGCGCCCCCAAGCCCAATGCAAATTGGGAGGGGGGCTGACCCCCCTTTCCTTCCTCCCTCTCTCCTCCTTCCTTCCTCTCCTACTCCTACTTGGAAGGGGGGAATCCTACTCCCGGAGGGAGTAGGACTTCCCCAGGGCGCGCCATAGAGAGGGCCGGCCCTCCCCCTCCTCCACTCCTTTATATACGGGGGAGGGGGCACCCCATAGACACACAAGTTGATCATTGATCTTTTAGCCATGTGCGGTGCCCCCCTCCACCATAATCCACCTCGGTTATATCGTAGCGATGCTTAGGCGAAGCCCTGTTCCGGTAGCATCATCATCACCGTCATCATGCCGCCGTGCTGACGGAACTCTCCCTCGAAGCTCTACTGGACCGTGAGTTCGCGGGACGTCACCGAGCTGAACGTGTGCAGATCATGGAGGTGCCGTACCTTCGGTAATAGATCGGTCGATCGTGAAGACGTACGACTACATCAACCGCGTTGTCATAACGCTTCCTCTTACGGTCTACGAGGGTACATAGATGATACTCTCCCCTCTCGTTGCTATGCATCACCATGATCTTGCGTGTGCGTAGGATTTTTTTTGAAATTACTGCGTTCCCCAATAGTGGCACCCGAGCCAGGTTTATGCATAGATGTTATATGCACAAGTAGAACACAAAGGAGTTGTGGGCATGGGTATATACATATTGCTTGTCGTCACTAGTTGATTCTTGATTCAGCGACATTGTTGGATGAAGCGGCCCAGACCGACATTACGCGTACGCTTACGCGAGACTGGTTCTACCAACGTGCTTCGCACATAGGTGGCTAGTGGGTGTCTATTTCTCCAGCTTTAGTTGAATCGGATTCAATGAACAGGGTTATTTCTGAAGATCAAGAAGCAATCACTATACCGCGTTTTGGTTTGATGCGTAGGTAAGAACGGTTGTTGCAACAACAAAGTAGAGGATGTCTAACTTGTTTTTGCACGGCATGTTGTGATGTGATATGGCCAAGACATGATGCTAAATTTTATTGTATGAGATGATCATGTTTTGTAACACAGTTATCGGCAACTGGCAGGAGCCATATGGTTGTTGCTTTATTGTATGAAATGCAATTGCCATGTATGCTTTACTTTATCACTAAGCGGTAGCGATAGTCGTAGAGACAATAGTTGGCGAGACGACAATGATGCTTCAATGGAGATCAAGGTGTCAAGCCGGTGACGATGGTTATCAGGACTATGCTTTGGAGATGGAGATCAAAGGCACAAGATGATGATGGCCATATCATATCACTTATATTAATTGCATGTGATGTTTATCCTTTATGCATCTTATTTTGCTTAGTACAGCGGTAGCATTATAAGATGATCTCTGATGCACCATTGCTACAGTTCGTCATGCCGAGACACCACGTGATGATTGGGTGTGATAAGCTCTACGTTCACATCCAACGGGTGCAAGCCAGTTTTGCACACGCAAGAATACTCGGGTTAAACTTGATGAGCCTAGCATATGCAAATATGGCCTCGGAACACTGGAGACCGAAAGGTCGAGCGTGAAACATATAGTAGATATGATCAACATAGTGATGTTCACCATTGAAAACTACTCCATCTCACGTGATGACCGAACATGGTTTAGTTGATATGGATCACGTGATCACTTAGATGATTAGAGAGATGTCTACCTAAGTGGGAGTTCTTAAGTAATTTGATTAATTGAACTTTAATTTATCATGAACTTAGTACCTGATAGTATTTTGCATGTCTATGTTGTTGTAGATAGATGGCTCGTGCTGTTGTTCCGTTGAATTTTAATGTGTTCCTAGAGAAAGCTAAGTTGAAAGATAATGGTAGCAAGTATGGACTGCGTCCGTAACTTGAGGATTATCCTCATAGCTGCACAGAAGAATTACGTTCTGGAAGCATCACTAGGTGACAAACCCGCTGCAGGAGCAACGCCGGATGTTATGAACACCTGGCAGAGCAAAGCTGATGACTACTCGATAGTTCAGTGTACCCTGCTTTACAGCTTAGAACCAGGACTTCAACGACATTTTGAACATCATGGAGCATATGAGATGTTCCAGGAGTTGAAGTTAATATTTCAAGCAAATGCCCGGATTGAGAGATATGAAGTCTCCAATAAGTTCTACAACTGCAAGATGGAGGAGAATAGTTCTGTCAGTGAACATATACTCAGAATGTCTGGGTACCACAACCACTTGACTCAAGTATGAGTTAATCTTCCTGATGATAGTGTCATTGACAGAGTTCTTCAATCACTGCCACCAAGCTACAAGAGCTTCATGATGAACTATAATATGCAAGGGATGGATAAGACGATTCTCGAGATTTTTCGCAATGCTAAAGGCTGCAGAGGTAGAAATCAAGAAGGAACATCAAGTGTTGATGGTCAACAAGACCACCAGTTTCAAGAAAAAGGGTAAAGGGAAGAAGGGGAACTTCAAGAAGAACAACAAGCCAGTTGCTGCTCAAGTGAACAAACCCAAGTCTGGACCTAAGCCCGAGATTGAGTGCTTCTACTGCAAAGGGATTGGTCACTGGAAGCGGAACTGCCCCAAGTATTTGGCGGAGAAGAAGGATGGCAAAGTGAAAGGTATATTTGATATACATGTTATTGATGTGTACCTTACTAATGCTCACAGTAGTGCCTGGGTATTTGATACTGGTTCAGTTGCTAACATTTGCAACTCGAAAAAGGGGCTACGGATTAAGCGAAGATTGGCTAAGGACGAGGTGATGATGCACATGGGAAATGGTTCCGAAGTCGATGTGATTGCCGTCGGCACGCTACCTCTACATCTACCTTTGGGATTAGTTTTAGACCTAAATAATTGTTATTTGGTGCCAGCGTTGAGCATGAACATCATATCCGGATCTTGTTTGATGCGAGACGGTTATTCATTTAAATCGGAGAATAATGGTTGTTCTATTTATATGAGTAATATCTTTTATGGTCATGCACCCCTGATGAGTGGTCTTTTTTTACTAAATCTTGATAGTAGTGATACACATGTTCATGGTATTGAAGCCAAAAGATGCAGAGTTGATAATGACAGTGCAACTTATTTGTGGCACTGCCGTTTAGGTCATATTGGTGTAAAGAGCATGAAGAAACTCCATTCTGATGGACTTCTGGAATCACTTGATTATGAATCACTCAGTACTTGCGAACCATGCCTCATGGGCAAGATGACTAAAACTCCGTTCTCCGGAACAATGGAGCGAGCAACAAAGTTATTGGAAATCATACATACTGATGTGTGTGGTCCAATGAACATTGAAGCTCACGGTGGATACCGTTATTTTCCCACCTTCACAGATGATTTGAGCAGATATGGGTATATCTACTTAATGAAACATAAGTCTGAAACATTTGAAAGGTTCAAAGAATTTCAGAGTGAAGTCGAAAATTATCGTAACAAGAAAATCAAGTTTCTACGATCTGATCGTGTAGGAGAATATTTGAGTTATGAGTTTGGACTTCATTTGAAACAATGCAGAATAGTTTCGCAACTCACGCCACCTGGAACACCACCGCGTAATGGTGTGTTCGAACGTCGTAATCATACTTTACTAGATATGGTTGCGACCTCTTGAGCACCGTGTTGGTTTTCCCCGAAGAGGAAGGGATGATGCATCAAAGTAACGTAAGTATTTCCCTCAGTTTTTGAGAACCAAGGTATCAATCCAGTAGGAGGCTACGCGCGAGTCCCTCGCACCTGCACAAAACAAATAAATCCTCGCAACCAACGCAAATAGGGGTTGTCAATCCCTATAGGGCCACTTACGAGAGTGAGATCTGATAGATATGATAAGATAATATTTTTGGTATTTTTATGATAAAGATGCAAAGTAAAATAAAGGCAAAGTAAATAGCAAAGGAAATAACTAAGTAGTAGGAGATCAATATGATAAAGATAGACCTGGTGGCCATAGGTTTCACTAGTGGCTTCTCTCAAGAGCATAAGTATTCTATGGTGGGTGAACAAATTACTGTTGAGCAATTGACAGAATTGAGCATAGTTATGAGAATATCTAGGTATGATCATGTGTATAGGCATCACGCCCGAGACAAGTAGACCGACTCCTTCCTGCATCTACTACTATTACTCCACTCATCGACCGCTATCCAGCATGCATCTAGAGTATTAAGTTAAAACATTGTAATGCCTTAAGCAAGATGACATGATGTAGAGGGATAGACTCATGCAATATGAAGAAAACCCCATCTTGTTATCCTCGATGGCAACAATACAATACGTGCCTTGCTGCCCTTACTGTCACCGGGAAAGGACACCGCAAGATTGAACCCAAAGCTAAGTACTTCTCCCATTGCAAGAAAGATCAATCTAGTAGGCCAAACCAAACTGATAATTCGAAGAGACTTGCAAAGATAACCAATCATACATACAAGAATACAGAGAAGATTCAAATATTATTCATAGATAGACTTGATCATAAACCCACAATTCATCGGTCTCAACAAACACACCGTAAAAAGAAGATTACATCGAATAGATCTCCACAAGGGAGGGGGAGAACATTGTATTGAGATCCAAAAAGAGAGAAGAAGCCATCTAGCTACTAACTATGGACCCGTAGGGCTGAGGTAAACTACTCACACTTCATCGGGGAGGCTATGGTGTTGATGTAGAAGCCCTCCGTGATCGATGCCCCCTCCGGCGGAGCTCCGGAACAGGCCCCAAGATGGGATCTCGTGGATACAGAAAGTTACGGTGGTGGAATTAGGGTTTTGGCTCCTGTTCTGATCCTTTGGGGGTACGTGGATATATATAGGAGGAAGGAGTACGTCGGTGGAGCAACAGGGGGCCCACGAGGGTGGAGGGCGCACCTGCTGGGGGTGGGTGCGCCCCCCTGTTGGGGAACGCAGTAATTTCAAAAAATTCCTACGCACACATAGGATCATGGTGATGCATAGCAACGAGAGGGGAGAGTGTTGCCCACGTACCCTCGTAGACCGAAAGCGGAAGCGTTATAACAACGCAGTTGATGTAGTCGTACGTCTTCACGGCCCGACCGATCAAGCACCGAAACTACGACACCTCCGAGTTCTAGCACACGTTCAGCTCGATGACGATCCCCGGATTCCAATCCAGCAAAATGTCGGAGAAGAGTTCCGTCAACACGACGGTGTGGTGACGATCTTGATGTTCTACCGTCGCAGGGCTTCGCCTAAGCACCGCTACAATATTATCGAGGATTATGGTGGAGGGGGGCACCGCACACGGCTAAGAGATCAATGATCAATTGTTGTGTCTATGGGGTGCCCCCCTGCCCCCGTATATAAAGGAGCAAGGGGGAGGAGGTGCAGCCAGGCAAGGGGCGCGCCAGGAGGAGTCCTACTCCTACCGGGAGTAGGACTCCCCCCTTTTCCATGTTGGACTAGGACTTGGAGGGAAGGAGAGAGAGAGAGAGGGGAAAGGAAAG
>NC_041392.1:134429817-134461487 GCF_002162155.2 Triticum dicoccoides | reverse complement strand
GGGGGGGGAGGGGCGCGCGGCTGCCCCTTGGCCTCCTCTACTCTTCCTCCACTAGGCCCATTAAGGCCCATTAGGTTACTGGGGGGTTCCGGTAACTTCTCGGTACTCCGGTAAAATACCGATTTCGCTCGGAACACTTCCGATGTCCAAACATAGGCTTCCAATATATCAATCTTCATGTCTCGACCATTTCAAGACTCCTCGTCATGTCCATGATCACATCCGGGACTCCGAACAACCTTCGGTACATCAAAACATATAAACTCATAATGAAACTGTCATCTTAATGGTAAGCATGCGGACCCTACGGGTTCGAGAACAATGTAGACATGACCGAGACACGTCTCCGGTCAATAATCAATAGCGGAACCTGGATGCTCATATTGGCTCCTACATATTCTACGAAGATCTTTATCGGTCAGACCGCATAACAACATACGTTGTTCCCTTTGTCATCGGTATGTTACTTGCCTGAGATTCGATCGTCGGTATCTTAATACCTAGTTTAATCTCGTTACCGGCAAGTCTCTTTACTCGTTCTGTAGTACATCATCCCGCAACTAACTCATTAGTTGCAATGCTTGCAAGGCTTAAGTGATGTGCATTACCGAGAGGGCCCAGAGATACCTCTCCGACAATCGGAGTGACAAATCCTAATCTCGAAATACGCCAACCCAACATGTACCTTTGGAGACACGTGTAGAGCACCTTTATAATCACCCAGTTATGTTGTGACGTTTGGTAGCACACAAAGTGTTCCTCTGGTAAACGGGAGTTGCATAATCTCATAGTCATAGGAACATGTATAAGTCATGAAGAAAGCAATAGCAACATACTAAACGATCAAGTGCTAAGCTAACGGAATGGGTCAAGTCAATCACATCATTCTCCTAATGATGTGATCCCGTTAATCAAATGACAACTCATGTCTATGGCTAGGAAACATAACCATCTTTGATCAACGAGCTAGTCAAGTAGAGGCATACTAGTGACACTCTGTTTGTCTATGTATTCACACAAGTATTATGTTTCCGGTTAATACAATTCTAGCATGAATAATAAAAATTTATCATGATATAAGGAAATAAATAATAACTTTATTATTGTCTCTAGGGCATATTTCCTTCAGTCTCCCACTTGCACTAGAGTCAATAATCTAGATTACACAGTAATGATTCTAACACCCATGGAGCCTTGGTGCTGATCATGTTTTGCTCGTGGAAGAGGCTTAGTCAGCGGGTCTGCAACATTCAGACCCGTATGTATCTTGCAAATGTCTATGTCTCCCACTTGGACTAAATCCCGAATGGAATTGAAGCGTCTCTTGATGTGCTTGGTTCTCTTGTGAAATTTGGATTCTTTCGCCAAGGCAATTGCACCAGTATTGTCACAAAAGATTTTCATTGGACCCGATGCACTAGGTATGACACCTAGATCGGATATGAACTCCTTCATCCAGACTCCTTCATTTGCTGCTTTCGAAGAAGCTATGTACTCCGCTTCACATGTAGATCCCGCCACGACGCTTTGTTTAGAACTGCACCAACTGACAGCTCCACCATTCAATGTAAACACGTATCTAGTTTGCGATTTAGAATCGTCCGGATCAATGTCAAAGCTTGCATCAACGTAACCATTTACGATGAGCTCTTTGTCACCTCCATATACGAGAAACATATCCTTAGTCCTTTTCAGGTACTTCAGGATGTTCTTGACCGCTGTCCAGTGATCCACTCCTGGATTACTTTGGTACCTCTGATACATCTCCAACGTATCTATAATTTTTGATTGCTCCATGCTATATTATCTATTGTTTTGAATGTTTATGGGCTTTATTATACACTTCAATATCATTTTTGGGACTAACCTATTAACCCAGAGCCCAGTGCCGGTTTCTGTTTTTACCCTATTTTAGGGTTTCGAAGAAAAGGAAAATTAAACGGAGTCCAATTGACCTGAAACTTCACGGAACTCATTTTTGGAAGGAAAGAAGCCCAGAAGACATTGAGTGCATGTCGGGGGCTCTACGAGGAGGCCACGAGGCAGGGGGGCGCGCCCACCCCCCTGGGCGCGCCCTCCACCCTCGTGAGCCCCTCGTGGCCCCCCTAACGTACTTCTTCCGCCTATATATCTCCATATACCCTAAAAACATCCGTGAGCACAATAGATTGGGAGTTCCGCCGCCAGAAGCCTCCGTAGCCACCAAAAGCCAATCTAGACCCATTCCGGCGCCCTGCCGGAGGGGGCAATCCTTCTCCGTTGGCCATCTTCATCATCTCAGTGCTCTCCATGACGAGGAGGGACTAGTTCTCCCTCGGAGCTGAGGGTATGTACCAGTAGCTATGTGTTTGATCTCTCTCTCTCTCTCTCGTGTTCTTGATTTGGCATGATCTTGATGTATCGCGAGCTTTGCTATTATAGTTGGATCTTATGTTTCTCCTCCCCCTCTTCTCTCTTGTAATGAATCGAGTTTCCCCTTTGAAGTAATCTTATCGGATTGAGTCTTTAAAGATTTGAGAACACTTGATGTATGTCTTGCCGTGGATATCTGTGGTGACAATGGGATATAACGTGATTCACTTGATGTATGTTTTGGTGATCAACTTGCGGGTTCCACCCATGAACCTATGCATAGGGGTTGGCACACGTTTTT
The DNA here is from genome assembly GCF_002162155.2 of Triticum dicoccoides. Taxonomy (NCBI): domain Eukaryota; kingdom Viridiplantae; phylum Streptophyta; class Magnoliopsida; order Poales; family Poaceae; genus Triticum; species Triticum dicoccoides. The sequence continues at coordinate 134,458,834 of NC_041392.1, read as the reverse complement.
GTCATGATTCTCCGGTAGACACTTTGGGGCACTCTTTGAGGTCCTTTGTGTTGGTTGAATAGATGAATCTGAGATTGTGTGATGCACATCGTATAATCATACCCACGGATACTTGAGGTGACATTGGAGTATCTAGGTGACATTAGGGTTTTGTTTGATTTGTGTCTTAATGTTTTATTCTAGTATGAACTCTAGGGATGTTTGTGACACTTATAGGAATAGCCCAACGGATTGATTGGAAAGAATAACTTTGAGGTGGTTTCGTACCCTACCATAATCTCTTCGTTTGTTCTCCGCTATTAGTGACTTTGGAGTGACTCTTTGTTGCATGTTGAGGGATAGTTTTATGATCCAATTATGTTAGTATTGTTGAGAGGACTTACACTAGTGAAAGTATGAACCCTAGGCCTTGTTTCCTAGCATTGCGATACCGTTTACGCTCACTTTTATCATTAGTTACCTTGCTGTTTTTATAATTTCAGATTACAAAAACCTTTATCTACCATCCATATACCACTTGTATCACCATCTCTTCGCCGAACTAGTGCACCTATACAATTTACCATTGTATTGGGTGTGTTGGGGACACAAGAGACTCTTTGTTATTTGGTTACAGGGTTGCTTGAGAGAGACCATCTTCATCCTACGCCTCCTACGGATTGATAAACCTTAGGTCATCCACTTGAGGGAAATTTGCTACTGTCCTACAAACCTCTGCACTTGGAGGCCCAACAACGTCTACAAGAAGAAGGTTGTGTAGTAGACATCAAGCTCTTTTCTGGCGCCGTTGCCGGGGAGGTGAGTGCTTGAAGGTATATCTTTAGATCTTGCAATCGAGTCTTTTAGTTTCTTGTTTTATCACTAGTTTAGTTTATAAAACAAAACTATAAAAAATGGAATTGAGTTTGTCTCATACGCTTCATCTTTTTAGTATCTTTCGTGAGTATGATGGAAAGGATAATTGTGCTCAAGTGCTAAAAGAAGAAATCTATAAAATGTCTGGCACTAAATATTTGGATGATGAGCATGATTGCAATGTTGTTAGTATGAATTCCTTGAATATCCATGATGCTAATGATATGCAAAGCCACAAGCTTGGGGAAGCTATGTTTGATGAAGATGATATTTTTTGTCCCCCAAGTTTTGATTAGCAAATTTATTATGATGAAAGCATGCCTACTATATATGATGATTATTGTGATGACACATATTCTTTAAATATAACAATGAAACTTGTCATCTTGATTTCAATTTTCAATCCCATGATAGTTATTTTGTTGAGTTTGCTCCCACTACTATTCATGAGAAGAAGTTTGCTTATGTGGAGAGTAGTAAATTTTCTATGCTTGTAGATCATGAAAAGAATGCTTTAGATGCTGGTTATATTGTTGAATTCATTCATGATGCTACTGAAAATTATTATGAGGGAGGAATATATGCTTGTAGGAATTGCAATAATATCAAGTTTCCTCTCTATGTGTTTAAAGTTTCAAAGTTATGCTTGTTTTGCCTTCCTATGCTAGTTGATTATTGTTCCCAGAAGTTGTTTGCTCACAAAATCCCTATGCATAGGAAGAATGTTAGACTTAAATGTGCTAGTCATATTCTTCATGATGCTCTCTTTATGTTACAATTCTTATCTTTATGTGAGCATCGTTGAAATCATCATGCCTAGCTAGAGGCGTTAAACGATAGCGCTTGTTGGGAGGCAACCCAATTTTATTCTTGTTCCTTTCTTTTTGTTCCTGTTTAGTAATAAATAATTCATCTAGCCTCTGTTTAGATGTGGTTTTATGCTTTTAATTAGTGTTTGTGCCAAGTATAACCTTTGGGAAGACTTGGGGGAAGTCTTGTTGATCATGCTGTAAAAAACAGAAACTTTAGCGCTCACGAGAATTGCTGCCATTTTTATTTGGAGAGTGATGTTTAGTTAATTATTTTTGAAGATGATTAATAGATAAATTCCTCAGGTCCAGCAATTAATTTGAGAATTTTATGAGTTCCATAAGTATACGTTTGATCCAGATTATTACAGACTGTTCTGTTTTTGACAGATTCTGCTTTTCATGTGTTGTTTACTTATTTTGATGAATCTATGGCTATTAAAATAGTTTATAAACCATAGATAAGTTGGAATACAGTAGGTTTAACACCAATATAAATAAATAATGAGTTCATTACAGTACCTTGAAGTGGTTATTTACTTTCTTATACTAACAGAGCTTACAAGTTTTCTGTTAAGTTTTGTGTTGTGAAGTTTTCAAGTTTTGGGTAAAGATTCGATGGACTATAGAATAAGGAGTGGCAAGAGCCTAAGCTTGGGGATTCCCAAGGCACCCCAAGGCAATATTCAAGGACAACCAAGAGCCTAATCTTGGGGATGCCCCGGAAGGCATCCCCTCTTTCGTCTTCGTTCATCGGTAACTTTAGTTGGAGCTATATTTTTATTCACCACATGATATGTGTTTTGCTTGAAGCGTCAATTTATTTTGTTAGGATTTGATTGCTGTTATTTAGAACCATATTTTTCATCTTTTATTTCAATAAAAGTGGCATTGATAGCCTTTACTATGCCTATGCTACAAGTATACATGTTGCTGTTTGAAAACAGAAAGTTTACCGCTGTTGCAATAATTCCCTAGAAAAGTCAGAATGTGATAAAATGTTGAAACCTTTTTAATATTAAGCTCTGATAAATTTAATACAGTGGGAATTTTCTTTCATAATTTTTGGAGCTAGGGAAGTATGGATGTTGCTGCATTCTTTACAGACTGTCCTGTTTAGGCAGATTGCTGTTATGTTTGCATTGTTTGTATATGTTTGCTTCTTTAATGATTCTATTTTAGGATAGGACTATTAAATATGCAGAGGCATTTAGTATGCAATGTTGAATAATAATTTTAGGGATTTGCTACAGTAGAGTATGATAAGGTTTTGGCAATGGTTTATACTAACTTATCTCACGAGTCCTTGTTGAGTTTTGTGTGGATGAAGCTTTTGAGATTTAGGGAGACCGTGATATGAGAGGAATTAAGGAGACACAAAAGCTCAAGCTTGGGGATGCCCAAGGCACCCCAATATAATATTTTAAGAAGTCTCAAGCGTCTAAGCTTGGGGATGCCCCGGTTGGCATCCCACCTTTCTTCTTCGACAACTATCGGTTAGTATCGGTTGATCCTAAGTTTTTGCTTCTTCACATGATGTTTGCTATTCTTAGATGTCATTTTCTTTTGCTCTGATTGCTGTTTGAATAAAATACCAATATCTGAAATTCTTAAATGTTAGAGAGTCTTCTAATAGTTGCATAATTATTCGACTACTCATTGATCTTCACTTATATCTTTCGGAGTAGTTTGTTGTTGCTCTAGTGCTTCACTTATATCCTTTTAGAGCATGGTGGTAGTTTTATTTTGAAGAAATAGATGAACTCTCATGCTTCACTTATATTATTTTGAGAGTCTTAATAGCATGGTAATTTACTAAAATCCTAATATGCTAGGTATTCAAGAATAATAAAATTCTCTTATGAGTGTGTTGAATACTATGAGAAGTTTGATACTTGATGATTGTTTTGAGATATGAGGATGGTAATATTAGAGTCATGCTAGTTGATTAGTTGTGAATTTGAGAAATACTTGTGTTGAAGTTTGTGATTCCCGTAGCATGCACGTATGGTGAACTGTTGTGTGATGAAGTCGGAGCATGATTTATTTATTGATTGTCTTCCTTAGGAGTGGCGGTCGGGGATGAGCGATGGTCTTTTCCTACCAATCTATCCCCCTAGGAGCATGCGCGTAATACTTTGCTTTGATAACTTGTAGATTTTTGCAATAAGTATGTGAGTTCGTTATGACTAATGTTGAGTCCATGGATTATACGCACTCTCACCCTTCCACCATTGCTAGCCTCTCTAATACCGCGCACCTTTCGCCGGTATCATAAACCCACCATATACCTTCCTCAAAACAGCCATCATACCTACCTATTATGGCATTTCCATAGCCATTCCGAGATATATTGCCATGCAACTTTCCACCGTTCCGTTTATGACACGCTTCATCATTGTCATATTGCTTTGCATGATCATGTAGTTGACATCGTATTTGTGGAAAGGCCACCATTCATAATTCTTTCATACATGTCACTCATGCATCATTGCACATCCCGGTACACCGCCGGAGGCATTCATATAGAGTCATATCTTGTTCTAAGTATCGAGTTGTAATTCTTGAGTTGTAAGAAAATAAAAGTGTGATGATCATCATTATTAGAGCATTGTCCCAGTGAGGAAAGGATGATGGAGACTATGATTCCCCCACAAGTCGGGATGAGACTCCGGACGAAAATAAATAAATAAAAGAGGCCAAAGAAGCCCAAATAAAAAAAGAGAAAAGAGGCCATAAAAAAAGAGAAGGCCCAAATAAAAAAATGAGAGAAAAAGAGAGAAGGGACAATGCTACTATCCTTTTACCACACTTGTGCTTCGAAGTAGCACCATGATCTTCATGATAGAGAGTCTCCTATGCTGTCACTTTCATATACTAGTGGGAATCTTTCATTATAGAACTTGGCTTGTATATTCCAAGATGGGCTTCCTCAAAATGCCCTAGGTCTTTGTGAGCAAGCGAGTTGGATGCACACCCACTTAGTTTCTTTTTTGAGCTTTCATACACTTATAGCTCTAATGCATCCATTGCATGGCAATCCCTACTCACTCACATTGATATCTATTGATGGGCATTTCCATAGCCCGTTGATACGCCTAGTTGATGTGAGACTATCTTCTCCTTTTTGTCTTCTCCACAACCACCACTCTATTCCACCTATAGTGCTATGTCCATGGCTCACTCTCATGTATTGCGTGAAGATTGAAAAAGTTTGAGAACATCAAAAGTATGAAACAATTGCTTGGCTTGTCATCAGGGTTGTGCATGATTTAAATATTTTGTGTGGTGAAGATAGAGCATAGCCAGACTATATGATTTTGTAGGGATAACTTTCTTTGGCCATGTTATTTTGAGAAGACATGATTGCTTAGTTAGTATGCTTGAAGTATTATTATTTTTATGTCAATATGAACTTTTGTCTTGAATCTTTTGGATCTGAATATTCATATCACAAGTAAGAAGAATTACATTGAAATTATGCCAAATATCATTCCACATCAAAAATTATCTTTTTTATCATTTACCTACTCGAGGACGAGCAGGGATTAAGCTTGGGGATGCTGATACGTCTCCAACGTATCTATAATTTTTGATTGCTCCATGCTATATTATCTACTGTTTTGAATGTTTATGGGCTTTATTATACACTTTTATATCATTTTTGGGACTAACCTATTAACCCAGAGCCCAGTGCCAATTTCTGTTTTACCCTGTTTTAGGGTTTCGAAGAAAAGGAAAATCAAACGGAGTCCAATTGACCTGAAACTTCACGGAACTCATTTTTGGAAGGAAAGAAGCCTAGAAGACTTGGAGTGCACGCCGGGGGCTCTACGAGGAGGCCACAAGGCAGGGGGGCGTGCCCACCCCCCTGGGCGCGCCCTCGACCCTCGTGAGCCCCTCGTGCCCCCCCGACATACTTCTTCCGCCTATATATCTCCATATACCCTAAAAACATCCGTGAGCACAATAGATCGGGAGTTCCGCCGCCAGAAGCCTCCGTAGCCACCGAAAGCCAATCTAGACCCGTTTCGGCGCCCTGCCGGAGGGGGAAATCCTTCTCATGTGGCCATCTTCATCATCCCGGTGCTCTCCATGACGAGGAGGGAGTAGTTCTCCCTCGGGGCTGAGGGTATGTACCAGTAGCTATGTGTTTGATCTCTCTCTCTCTCTCTCGTGTTCTTGATTTGGCATGATCTTGATGTATCGCAAGCTTTGCTTTATAGTTGGATCTTATGTTTCTCCTCCCCCTCTTCTCTCTTGTAATGAATAGAGTTTCCCCTTTGAAGTAATCTTATCGGATTGAGCCTTTAAAGATTTGAGAACACTTGATGTATGTCTTGCCGTGGATATCTGTGGTGAAAATGGGATATCACGTGATTCACTTGATGAATGTTTTGGTGATCAACTTGCGGGTTCTGCCCATGAACCTATGCATAGGGGTTGGCACACGTTTTCGTCGTGATTCTTAGGTAGAAACTTTGGGGCACTCTTTGAGGTCCTTTGTGTTGGTTGAATAGATGAATCTGAGATTGTATGATGCATATCGTATAATCATACCCACGGATACTTGAGGTGACATTGGAGTATCTAGGTGACATTAGGGTTTTGGTTGATTTGTGTCTTAAGGTGTTATTCTAGTACGAACTCTAGGGCTGTTTGTGACACTTATAGGAATAGCCCAACGGATTGATTGGAAAGAATAACTTTGAGGTGATTTCGTACCCTACCATAATCTCTTCATTCGTTCTCCGCTATTAGTGACTTTGGAGTTACTCTTTGTTGCATGTTGAGGGATAGTTTTATGATCCAATTATGTTAGTATTGTTGAGAGGACTTACACTAGTGAAAGTATGAACCCTAGGCCTTGTTTCCTAGCATTGCAATACCGTTTACGCTCACTTTTATCATTAGTTACCTTGCTGTTTTTATAATTTCAGATTACAAAAACCTTTATCTACCATCCATATACCACTTGTATCACCATCTCTTCACCGAACTAGTGCACCTATACAATTTACCATTGTATTGGGTGTGTTGGGGACACAAGAGACTCTTTGTTATTTGGTTGCAGGGTTGCTTGAGAGAGACCATCTTCATCCTACGCCTCCTACGGATTGATAAACCTTAGGTCATCCACTTGAGGGAAATTTGCTACTGTCCTACAAACCTTTGCACTTGGAGGCCCAACAGCGTCTACAAGAAGAAGGTTTGTAGTAGACATCAACCTCCCTACTAGACTTATAGCAAGGCACACATCAGGTCTGGTACACAACATTGCATACATGATAGAGCCTATGGCTGAAGCATAGGGAACATCTTTCATTTTCTCTCTATCTTCTACGGTGGTCGGACATTGAGTCTTACTCAACTTCACACCTTGCAACACAGGCAAGAACCCTTTCTTTGCTTGATCCATTTTGAACTTCTTCAGAACTTTGTCAAGGTATGTGCTTTGTGAAAGTCCAATTAAGCGTCTTGATCTATCTCTATAGATCTTAATGCCCAATATGAAAGCAGCTTCACCGAGGTCTTTCATTGAAAAACTCTTATTCAAGTATCCCTTTATGCTATCCAGAAATTCTATATCATTTCCAATTAGTAATATGTCATCCACATATAATATCAGAAATGCTACAGAGCTCCCACTCACTTTCTTGTAAATACAGGCTTCTCCAAAAGTCTGTACAAAACCAAATGCTTTAATCACACTATCAAAGCGTTTATTCCAACTCTGAGAGGCTTGCACCAGTCCATAAATGGATCGCTGGAGCTTGCACACTTTGTTAGCTCCCTTTGGATCGACAAAACCTTCCGGTTGTATCATATACAACTCTTCTTCCAGAAATCCATTCAGGAATGCAGTTTTGACATCCATCTGCTAAATTTCATAATCATAAAATGCGGCAATTGCTAACAAGATTCGGACAGACTTAAGCATCGCTACAGGTGAGAAGGTCTCATCGTAGTCAATCCCTTGAACTTGTTGAAAACCTTTTGCAACAAGTCGAGCTTTGTAGACAGTAACATTACCATCAGCGTTAGTCTTCTTCTTGAAGATCCATTTATTCTCAATTGCTTGCCGATCAACGGGCAAGTCAACCAAAGTCCACACTTTGTTCTCATACATGGATCCCATCTCAGATTTCATGGCTTCTAGCCATTTTGCGGAATCTGGGCTCACCATCGCTTCTTCATAGTTCGTAGGTTCATCATGATCTAGTAGCATGATTTCAGAACAGGATTACCGTACCACTCTGGTGCGGATCTTACTCTGGTTGATCTACGAGGTTCGGTAGTAACTTGATCTGAAGTTTCATGATCATTATCATTAGCTTCCTCACTAATTGGTGTAGGTGTCACAGAAACCGGTTTATGTGATGTACTACTTTCCAATAAGGGAGCAGGTACAGTTACCTCATCAAGTTCTACTTTCCTCCCACTCACTTCTTTCGAGAGAAACTCCTCTAGAAAGGATCCATTCTTAGCAATGAATGTATTGCCTTCGGATCTGTGATAGAAGGTGTACCCAACAGTCTCCTTTGGGTATCCTATGAAGACACATTTCTTCGATTTGGGTTCGAGCTTATCAGGTTGAAGCTTTTTCACATAAGCATTGCAGCCCCAAACTTTCAGAAACGATAACTTTGGTTTCTTGCCAAACCACAGTTCATAAGGCGTCGTCTCAACGGATTTTGATGGTGCCCTATTTAACGTGAATGCGGCCGTCTCTAAAGCATAACCCCAAAACAATAGTGATAAATCTGTAAGAGACATCATAGATCGCACCATATCTAGTAAAGTACGATTACGACATTCGGACACACCATTACGCTGTGGTGTTCCAGGTAGCATGAGTTGCGAAACTATTCCGCATTGTTTCAAATGTAGACCAAACTCGTAACTCAAATATTCTCCTCCACGATCAGATCGTAGAAACTTTATTTTCTTGTTACGATGATTTTCAACTTCACTCTAAAATTCTTTGAACTTTTCAAATGTTTCAGACTTATGCTTCATTAAGTAGATATACCCATATTTGCTTAAATCATCTGTGAAGGTGAGAAAATAACGATATCCGCCACGAGCCTCAACATTCATCAGACCACATACATATGTATGTATGATTTCCAACAAATCTGTTGCTCTCTCCATAGTACCGGAGAATGGCGTTTTAGTCATCTTGCCCATGAGGCACGTTTCGCAAGTACCAAGTGATTCATAATCAAGTAGTTCCAAAAGTCCATCAGTATGGAGTTTCTTCATGCGCTTTACACCGATATGACCTAAACGGTAGTGCCACAAATAAGTTGCACTATCATTATCAACTCTACATCTTTTGGTTTCAACATTATGAATATGTGTATCACTACTATCGAGATTCATCAAAAATAGACCACTCTTCAAGGGTGCATGACCATAAAAGATATTACTCATATAAATAGAACAACCATTATTCTTTGATTTAAATGAAAAACTGTCTTGCATCAAACAAGATCTAGATATAATGTTCATGCTCAACGCTGGCACCAAATAACAATTATTTAGGTCTAATACTAATCCCGAAGGTAGATGTAGAGGTAGCGTGCCGACAGCGATCACATCGACTTTGGAACCATTTCCCACGCGCATCGTCACCTCGTCCTTCGCCAGTGTTCGCTTAATCTGTAGTCCCTGTTTCGAGTTGCAAATATTAGCAACGGAACCAGTATCAAAATACCCAGGTGCTACTACGAGCTCTAGTAAGGTACACATCAATAACATGTATATCACATATACCTTTGTTCACCTTGCCATCCTTCTTATCCGCCAAATACTTGGGACAGTTCCGCTTCCAGTGACCAGTCTGCTTGCAGTAGAAGCACTCAGTTTCAGGCTTAGGTCCAGATTTGGGTTTCTTCTCCTGAGCAGCAACTTGCTTGCTGTTCTTCTTGAAGTTACCCTTCTTCTTCCCTTTGCCCTTTTCTTGAAACTAGTAGTCTTGTTGACCATCAACACTTGATGCTCCTTCTTGATTTCTACCTCCGCAGCCTTTAGCATTGCGAAGAGCTTAGGAATTGTCTTGTTCATCCCTTGCATATTATAGTTCATCACGAAGCTCTTGTAGCTTGGTGGTAGTGATTGGAGAATTCTGTCAATGACGCTATCATCCGGAAGATTAACTCCCAGTTGAATCAAGTGATTATTATACCTAGACATTTTGAGTATATTCTCACTGACAGAACTGTTCTCCTCCATCTTGCAGCTATAGAACTTATTGGAGACTTCATATCTCTCAATCTGGGCATTTGCTTGAAATATTAACTTCAACTCCTAGAATATCTCATATGCTCCATGACGTTCAAAACGTCGTTGAAGACCCGGTTCTAAGCCGTAAAGCATGGCACACTGAACTATCGAGTAGTCATCAGCTTTGCTCTGCCAGACGTTCATAACATCTGGTGTTGCTCCAGTAGCAGGCCTGGCACCCAGCGGTGCTTCTAGGACGTAATTCTTCTGTGCAGCAATGAGGATAATCCTCAAGTTACGGACCCAGTCTGTGTAATTGCTACCATCATCTTTCAACTTTGCTTTCTCAAGGAACGCATTAAAATTCAACGGAACAACAGCACGGGCCATCTATCTACAATTAAATATAAATAAGCAAGATACTATCAGGTACTAAGTTCATGATAAATTTAAGTTCAATTAATCATATTACTTAAGAACTCTCACTTAGAAAGACATCCCTCTAATCCTCTAAGTGATCACGTGATCCAAGTCAACTAAACCATAACCGATCAACACGTGAAATGGAGTAGTTTTCAATGGTGAACATCACTATGTTGATCATATCTACTATATGATTCACGCTCGACCTTTCGGTCTCAGTGTTCCGAGGCCATATCTGCATATGCTAGGCTTGTCAAGTTTAACCTGAGTATTCTGTGTGTGCAAAACTGGCTTGCACCCGTTGTAGATGGACGCAGAGCTTATCACACCCGATCATCACGTGGTGTCTGGGCACGACGAACTTTGGCAACGGTGCATACTCAGGGAGAACACTTTTATCTTGAAACTTAGTGAGAGATCATCTTATAATGCTACCGTCAATCAAAGCAAGATAAGATGCATAAAAGATAAACATCACATGCAATCAATATAAGTGATATGATATGGCCATCATCATCTTGTGCTTGTGATCTCCATCTCCGAAGCACCGTTATGATCACCATCGTCACCGGTGCGACACCTTGATCTCCATCGTAGCATCGTTGTCGTCTCGCCAATCTTATGCTTCTACGACTATCGCTACCGCTTAGTGATAAAGTAAAGCATTACAGGGCGATTGCATTGCATACAATAAAGCGACAACCATATGGCTCCTGCCAGTTGCCGATAACTCGGTTACAAAACATGATCATCTCATACAATAAAATTTAGCATCATGTCTTGACCATATCACATCACAACATGCCCTGCAAAAACAAGTTAGATGTCCTCTACTTTGTTGTTGCCAGTTTTACGTGGCTGCTACGGGCTTAGCAAGAACCGTTCTTACCTACGCATCAAAACCACAATGATAGTTTGTCAAGTTGGTGTTGTTTTAACCTTCGCAAGGACCGGGCTTAGCCACACTCGGTTCAACTAAAGTTGGAGAAACTGACACCCGCCAGCCACCTGTGTGCAAAGCACGTCGGTAGAACCAGTCTCGCGTAAGCGTACGCGTAATGTCGGTCTGGGCCGCTTCATCCAAGAATACCACCGAACCAAAGTATGACATGCTGGTAAGCAGTATGACTTATATCGCCCACAACTCACTTGTGTTCTACTCGTGCATATAACATCAACGCATAAAACCAGGCTCTGATACCACTGTTGGGGAACACAGTAATTTCAAAAATTTCCTACGCACATATAGGATCACATCAACTAGGCGTATCAACGGGCTATGGATATGCCCATCAATAGATATCAATGTGAGTGAGTAGGGATTGCCATGCAACAGATGAACTAGAGCTATAAGTATATGAAAGCTCAAAAAGAAACTAAGTGGGTGTGCATCCAACCTGCTTGCTCATGAATACCTAGGGCATTTTGAGGAAGCCCATCGTTGGAATATACAAGCCAAGTTCTATAATGAAAGATTCCCACTAGTATATGAAAGTGATAACATGAGAGACTCTCTACTATGAAGATCATGGTGCTACTTTGAAGCACAAGTGTGGTAAAAGGATAGTAACATTGTCCCTTCTCTCTTTTTCTCTCATTTTTTCTTTCCCTTTTTTTTATTTGGGCCTTTTCTCTTTTTTATGGCCTCTTTTCTTTTTTTTTATTTTTCATCCGGAGTCTCATCCCGACTTGTGGGGGAATCATAGTCTCCATCATCCTTTCCTCACTGGGACAATGCTCCAATAATGATGATCATCACACTTTTATTTACAACTCAACAATTACAACTCGATACTTAGAACAACATATGACTCTATATGAATGCCTCCGGCGGTGTACCAGGATATGCAATGACTCATGAGTGACATGTATGAAAGAATTATGAATGGTGGCTTTGCCACAAATATGATGTCAACTACATGATCATGCTAAGAAATATGACAATGATGGAGTGTGTCATAATAAACGGAATGGTGGAAATTTGCATGGCAATATATCTCGGAATGGCTATGGAAATGCCATAATAGGTAGGTATGGTGGCTGTTTTGAGGAAGGTATATGGTGGGTGTATGATACCGGCGAAAGGTGCGCGGTATTTGAGAGGCTGCAAAGGTGGAAGGGTGAGAGTGCGTATAATCCATGGACTCAACATTAGTCATAAAGAAATCATATACTTTTTGCAAAAATCTACAAGTTATCAAAGCAAAGTATTACGCGCATGCTCCTAGGGGGATAGATTGGTAGGAAAAGACCATCGCTCGTCCCCGACTGCCACTCATAAGGAAGGCAATCAAAAAATAAATCATGCTCCAACTTCATCACATAACGGTTCACCAAACGTGCATGCTATGGGAATCACAAGCTTCAACACAAGTATTTCTCAAATTCACAACTACTCAACTAGCATGACTTTAATATCACCATCTTCATATCTCAAAACAATTATCAAGTATGAAACTTATCATAGTATTCAACACACTCATAAGAGAATTTCTTTATTCTTGAATACCTAGCATATTAGGATTTAAAGCAAATTACCATGCTATTAAGACTCTCAAAATAATCTAAGTGATGGATGAGAGATCAATAGTTTCTATAAAACAAATCCGCCACCGTGCTCTAAATGATATAAGTGAAGCACATAGAGTTTTCTAACAAATTCTAAATCATGTATGGCTCTCTCAAAAGGTGTGTACAGCAAGTATGATTGTCGTAAACTAACAAGCAAAGACTCAAATAATACAAGACGCTCCAAGCAAAACACATATCATGTGGTAAATAAAAATATAGCTCCAAGTAAAGTTACAGATAGAAGTAGACGAAAGAGGGGATGCCTTCCGGGGCATCCCCAAGCTTCGGCTTTTAGGTGTCCTTAGATTATCTTGGGGTGCCATGGGAATCCCAAAGCTTAGGCTCTTGCCACTCCTTGTTCCATAATCCATCAAATCTTTACCCAAAACTTGAAAACTTCACAACACAAAACTTAAAGTAGAAAATCTCGTGAGCTCCGTTAGCAAAAGAAAACAAAAGACCACTTCAAGGTACTGTAATGAACTCATTCTTTATTTATATTTGTGTTATACCTACTGTATTCCAACTTCTCTATGGTTTATAAACTATTTTACTAGCCATAGATTCATCAAAAATAAGCAAACAACACATAAAAAACAGAATCTGTCAAAAACAGAACAGTCTGTAGTAATCTGAAGCTAGCGCAAGATCTGGAACTCAAAAAATTCTAAAATAAAATGCTGGACGTGAGGAATTTATCTATTAATCATCTGCAAAAAGAATTAACTAAATAGAACTCTCCAAATAAAAAGGACAGCAGTTCTCGTGAGTGCTAAATTTTCTGTTTTTTACAGCAAGTTCAACAAGACTTTCCCCAAGTCTTCCCAACGGTTCTACTTGGCACAAACATTAATTAAACACAAAAAACACACAAAAAAACAGAGGCTAGAAAAATTATTTATTACTAAACAGGAGAAAAAGCAAGGAATAAAAATAAAATTGGGTTGCCTCCCAACAAGCGCCATCGTTTAACGCCCCTAGCTAGGCATAACAAGCAAGAATAGATCTAGGTATTGCCATCTTTGGTAGGCAATCCATAAGTGCTTCTCATAATAGATTCATAAGGTAATTTAATATTATTTCTAGGAAATTGTTCCATGCCTTTCCTTAATGGAAATTGGAATCTAATATTTCCTTCCTTCATATCAATAATTGCACCAATCGTTCTAAGGAAAGGTCTACCAAGAATAATAGGACATGAAGGATTGCAATCTATGTCAAGAACAATAAAATCTACGGGCACATAATTCCTATTCGCAACAATAAGAACATCATTAATTCTTCCCATAGGCTTCTTAATAGTGGAATCTGCAAGGTGCAAGTTTAGACAGCAATCATCAAAATCACGGAAACCTAACAAATCACACAAAGTCTTTGGAATCATGGAAACACTAGCACCCAAATCACCTAAAGCATAGCATTCATGATCTTTAATTTTAATTTTAATAGTTGATTCCCACTCATCATAAAGTTTTCTAGGGATATAAACTTCCAATTCAAGTTTTTCTTCATAAGATTGCATCAAGGCATCAACGATATGTTTAGTAAACGCTTTATTTTGACTATAAGCATGAGGAGAATTTAGCACGGATTGCAACAAGGAAATACAATCAATCAAAGAGCAATTTTCATAGTTAAATTCCTTGAAATCCATAATAGTGGGTTTAGCAACATCTAGGGTTTTAATTTCTTCAATCCCACTTTTATCAAATTTAGCATCAAGATCAACAAATTCCGAATTCTTGGAACGCCTTCCGGGTAAAGGTGGATCATATTCAGTCCCATCATTATCAAGATTGATATTGCAAAACAAAGATTTAATAGGGGACACATCAATAACTTTTAGATCTTCATCTTTATTTTCATAGCAATCCGGTTTAGCGGCCATCTTATTAACTAAGGTAGCCTGCCTATCCAAAATTTTAGCACTTAATTTCTCAAGATGAGCAATTTGGGATCTTAAACCATCGAATTCTTTAGACATATCATCAAGCTCTTTATTCATAAAATTCATGAAACTTTTTTGTTCTTTAAGCTCGTTTCTGAAGAAACTATTATGTTCAAATTGCAAGACCATAAAACTCCTGACATTGCTTTCGATCTCTTTTAATCTTTTAAGGTGAAGGTCACCAAATTTAGGTAGAGCCATCATGACAAGCAAGCAAACTAACACACAAGCAAACAAAAAGCAAGCGGGCAAATAGAGAGGGAGGATAGAGAGATAGGGCGAATAAAACGGCAAGGGTGAAGTGGGGGGGAGAGGAAAACGAGAGGCAAATGGCAAATAATGTAATGCGGGAGATAAGGGTATGTGGGTACTTGGTATGTTGACTTTTGTGTAGACCTCCCCGACAACAGCGCCAAAAATCCTTCTTGCTACCTCTTGAGCACTGCGTTGGTTTTCCCCGAAGAGGAAGGGATGATGCAGCAAAGTAGCGTAAGTATTTCCCTTAGTTTTTGAGAACCAAGGTATCAATCCAGTAGGAGGCTACGCGCGAGTCCCTCGCACCTGCACAAAACAAATAAATCCTCGCAACCAACACAAATAGGGGTTGTCAATCCCTATAGGGCCACTTACGAGAGTGAGATCTGATAGATATGATAAGATAATATTTTTGGTATTTTTATGATAAAGATGCAAAGTAAAATAAAGGCAAAGTAAATAGCAAAGCAAATAACTAAGTAGTAGGAGATCAATATGATAAAGATAGACCCGGGGGCCATAGGTTTCACTAGTGGCTTCTCTCAAGAGCATAAGTATTCTACGGTGGGTGAACAAATTACTGTTGAGCAATTGACAGAATTGAGCATAGTTATGAGAATATCTAGGTATGATCATGTGTATAGGCATCACGT
Source organism: Triticum dicoccoides (assembly GCF_002162155.2). Classification (NCBI taxonomy): domain Eukaryota; kingdom Viridiplantae; phylum Streptophyta; class Magnoliopsida; order Poales; family Poaceae; genus Triticum; species Triticum dicoccoides. Next base: position 134,443,091 of record NC_041392.1, on the reverse strand, counting down.
CCGAGACAAGTAGACCGACTCCTGCGTGCATCTACTACTATTACTCCACTCATCGACCGCTATCCAGCATGCATCTAGAGTATTAAGTTAAAACAGAGTAACGCCTTAAGCAAGATGACATGATGTAGAGGGATAGACTCATGCAATATGAAGAAAACCCCATCTTGTTATCCTCGATGGCAACAATACAATATGTGCCTTGCTGCCCTTACTGTCACCGGTGTAAGGGCATATTTATCCCTAAGGTGTTTTGGTGATTGATGACAACGCGTTTGCGGACTAATCGTGTGCCTTGAGTATCCCAGACATTTCATCGCTAGGCACAAGACAGTTGGGTGCCCCTCGAAGACTGTTGAAGATGACGTCTTTTCTACGTTTCTTTTTGGTGGATTTGAGTCGTAGGAAAGCCGTACTATTAAGAGGGGGTCCACGTCGGAAAGGTTTGGGTGGAATCATCACGTACACGTTTCTTCCTTGTCCCCTCCTTTCCCTTGCACCTTGGAGCTTCCTCTGTTGTTTATCTCGTCACCTTGTTTCTGGCTGCTGTGTTGGCTCGCAGTAGTACTGCTCCCAGGTGAGCAGTAGTACCGTAGGCACCAGCGGTAGTACCGTGCTGCGGCGCGGTAGTACCGCAGGTGCCCACGGTAGTACCGCTCCCCTGGAACTGCACTACCGTGGCCCACCAGGCTAGTACCGCTCCCCCGCGGTAGTAGGGGCGGATGTAATTTTTTTTACATGCGCGCCTACCACGGTAGTACCGCTTTCATTCCACGGTAGTACGGTGCTCAGCTACCAGGCGGTAGTACCGCCCCTCTGCGGTAGTACTGTGTTGGATTTTTGCTTCTTCCATTTTTTAGCGGAAGTAGGCACGGTTGTTTCCTTATCCTCTCTCTTCCCAGGCTAGGGGATTCCTGCCTTGCGGTAGTACCGCAAGGGGGAGCGGTAGTACCGTGCCCGCCGAAGTACCGCCCTCAGCACTTGTGCCACAGTTCTGCCCTAGCCGTTTCTGGTGCAGCGGTTGTACCACGGGCCTGCACGGTTGTACCACGTGACCTTGCGGTAGTACCGCTTGGCCGCAAGCGGAAGTACCGCGTGGCCCCACGGTAGTACCGCTTGCCTGGTGCGGTAGTACCGCTGGCCGCGGGCTGGTAGGTGGATAATGGTTGGATCTTTGTCCCTCACTATATAAGGGGTCCCCTTCTTCCCCGTTGACTTATCTCTTCCAACCCTAAGCTCCATTGTTGCTCTAAGCTCCATTTTCACCCGATCTCACTCCCTAGCCAATCAAACTTGTTGATTTGCTCGGGAGTGGTTGAGAAGGCCTCGATCCACACTTCCACCAAGTGAAATTTGATTCCCCCCACTAATCCCTTGCGGATCTTGTTACTCTTGGGTGTTTGAGCATCCTAGACGGTTGAGGTCACCGCGGAGCCATAGTCCATTGTGGTGAAGCTTTGTGGTGTCGTTGGGAGCCTCCAATTGAGTTGTGGAGATTGCCCCAACCTTGTTTGTAAAGATTTGGTCGCCGCCTCCAAGGGCACCAATAATGGAATCACGGCATCTCGCATTGTGTGAGGGCGTGAGGAGAATACGGTGGCCCTAGTGGCTTCTTGGGGAGCATTGTGCCTCCACACCGCTCCAACGGAGACGTACTTCCCCTCAAAGGGAAGGAACTTCGGTAACACATCCTCGTCTCCACCGTCTCCACTCTTGGTTATCTCGTGCCTTTAGTTGTGCAAGCTTATTTGTGTCATATCTCTTGCTTGCTTGTGATCCTATCCTTGTTGCATCATATAGGTTGCTCACCTAGTTGCATATCTAGACAACCTACTTTGATGCAAAGTTTAAATTGTTAAAGAAAAGCTAAAAATTGTTAGTTGCCTATTCACCCCCTCTAGTCAACCATATCGATCCTTTCAATTGGTATCAGAGCCTCGTCTCTTTATTAAGGACTTTACCGTTCGAAGAGTATGGTTGATACCGTAGACGGTGTGGAGGAACACTCCGGTGTGAATCCGATCTCGTCTACGGGCGATGGGGAAACCTCGGTCTCTCGTGAGGAGTTCAATGTGGCCTTGGAGACATTGAAAACCTCCATGACGATCGAGGTTGAAAGCATGTTTACTAAATTCCTTGAAGGGCTTAAACTATCCACCGCACCGTTGAAAGTGGGTAATCCCACCGACAAGGTGACGGATGCTACCTCCGATAAGGGGGAAGCTAGTTGTGAAAAGGCTCCTTCTTCTAGTGGCAAGAACGGCACCGGTATCTTTGCTCATGTGGAACCACCACTTGTTTATGGTGGACCGGTTCCTTCCACTCATTTGAATCATGCCGGTCCTCCCCCTAAGATTGTGAAAAATGAGGACTTTGATTCTTGGGTTTACCGCTTTAAACGGAATTTAAATCATGTGAACACTAATCTTTGGAGAATCATTGAAGAAGGTTTCTATCCACATGATCCAAGCAACTTCACTCCTCGAGAAGCCGCGAATTATCAATTCAATGAGAATGCTCTCTTCATCATTCAGGATGCAATCCCACCCGAAGACCTACCTCATCTTCGGCCCTTCGCCTTGGCCAAAGACGCATGGCTTTGTGTTATCTCTCTCTACCGGGGAAGCGCAAGCATTCAATGCTCCAACTATGAAGTGGTGCAAGATGAGGCTGATGAGTTTGCAATGAAAGAAGATGAAAAACCTCGTGAGCTTTATCGGAGAGTAACCAAACTCGCGGTCTCACTCCGAGATCACGGGAGCAAGGATAATTGGATCAAGCACAAATTCCTCAAGGCAATGATGCCCTACCACAAGGCCATGTCCTCCGTCATTTGTCAAAGACTGGACTTCCACACTTTGACCTCAAGCGAAGTGTTGGATGAGTTTGTGGCCATGAACATTTTGGACAAGACCTCCGAAAATGCGGTGCTTAGTTCTCAAAGTGAAAAGAATCCCAACCTTGCATTGAAGGCCAAGCTCTCCGTTGAAGAAGAAGAAGAGGAAGAAGAGGAGAGCAACCCCGAAGATACAAAGTATGCATATCATGAACACATGGCACTCGCTTCAAGACAATTTTGGAGCAAGAAAAACTCGAGGCCAAACTTTAACAAAAACAACTCAAGTGGCACGAAGAGCAAGCAAGGTGTAAGGACTTGCTACAATTGTGTCAATGTGAGTCATTTTGTTGCGGAGTGCCCGTATGAGAAGAGGGAAGACAATGGTGGCAAGCTCATCCGAAAGGACAAGGCCAAGTCGTTCCCCAACAAGAGCAATTTCACCAAGAAAACTCCTCCCAAGACATTGGTGGTACAAGAAGAGTACAATGAGGATGATGACGATAATGAAGATGGTGAGTTGGCTGCCATGGCCTCAGTTGCCATTGCAACGACTCCACGGGTGTCTCTCTTCGACTCACCCAATGAGAGCATCACCGCCAAGTGCCTCATGGCTAAAGCCACCAACAAGGTAACCCCCAACATCAAAACTACCATCATTAATCATCCTTGTTCGACTGATAGCATTGATGAACATGAGGGATCTAATGTGGAGGCAAATGAGTTTGAGGCTTTTATGGGCAAACTTAAGGGTAAATGCAAGAAGCACTTTGTTGCTCTCTTGGAACAACTTGGTGAAGCCAATGACATGATCGAGGCTCACGAAGATACCATCACTAAGATGGAAGGGCATAGTTGTGACTATGCCGATGAGATTTCGGATCTTTCCAATGCTCTTGAGGAAGAGCGTGGTATTCGTTTGGCTCTTGAGGAGTCACACAACGTTGATCATGCTAAGTTAAAGAAAGACTATGACCATGTTCTCATTGTTTCTCATGTGCTAAACTCTGAGAAGGCCGAACTTGAGGTTGATCTTGCTAGACTCAAAGAGGAGTTTGATCTACTCGACAAAGCTCACAAGGTCTTGAAGGGTGCTCATGCTAGCCTCAAATAGTCTCATGATCAACTTCAAGTAAAGCTAACCAAGGAAAAAGCCACTTTTCCTCGTATGATGTTAATTGATAATGCAAATGCTACTAACCCGTGTTGTGAGCATGTGCATCTTGTTGAGGAGAACGCTAAGCTAAAGGGGCAACTTGAGAGAGGTCTCGCGACTTGCATACAAGGCAATAAGAACCTCAACAACCTCTTGATCAGCCAAAAGGGAGTTGTGGCCAAGGAAGGGGTTGGGTACGTGCCCGAGTCCAAGAACAAGAAGAAGAATGACAATACCAAACGACCTCCTCCTCTCATGCAAACCTTTGTGAAGGAGGGAGAGAGTGCTTCCAAGGAGAAGAAGAACAATGCGAAGGGTGGCGCTGTCAAAAAGGGCAACACCTCTCATCAAAGCCGGCGACTTTAATCCTTCTTATATGTTATGTCGTGCTAGTGATGGGCATGTCTATGCCAAATTCGTTGGTTATCCTCATGAATACATTGAATGGTCTATTTGGGTTCCAAAGACCCTTGTTACTAACATCAAAGGACCCATTACAAAATGGGTACCTAAAACCAAGCATTGATCTCTTGTAGGTGTTTGCTTCCGGTGGGGGATCATGGTTGCTCGATAGCGGAGCTACAAATCATATGACTGGAAGCAAGGACTTGGTGGTGGACATGCACAAGATTCCATCTAGGCCCACCAATGTCTAGTGGGGTGATGCCTCATCTTCTAAGGTATTGGGACTTGGCAAGGTGGTCATCTCTCATGATCTCACAATCGAGAAGGTCATGCTTGTTGAGTCCCTTGCATAAAATTTACTTTCCGTTCGTCAACTTGCAATCATGGGCTTTGCCACTTTCTTTGATATCGATACCGTGGCCCTCTTGGGCATGTCGAGAACGGTCTATATGTGATTAACTTTTTGGAGCGACCCACTAAGACCGCGACATGCCTAATGGCTAAAGTTGATGTGGGATGGCTTTGGCATCGCCGTCTAGCCCATGTCAATATGAGATCTTTGCAAAGTCTTCTCAAGGGGGACCATGTTCGTGGACTAACGAATGTTAGTTTTGCTAAAGATCGTGCTTGTAGTGCTTTTATCGAAGGAAAGCTACATGAGAAGGCTCACCCTCCCACGACTATCATTTACTCAAAGAGGCCTTTGGAGCTCCTTCACTTGGATCTATTTGGGCCTCCATCCTTCGATAGTCTTGGGGGGAGGAAGTATTGCTTGGTGATTGTGGATGACTACTCAAGATACACTTTGGTGTATTTCTTCAAGAGGAACAACGAGACCCAACAAACCGTCATTGACTTTGCAAATGAAGCACAACGTCAACACAATGCAAAGATCTTGACAATAAGAAGTGACAACGGCACCGAGTTCAAGAACTACACCTTGGATGAGTTTCTTAGTGATGAGGGGATCAAGCATCAATATTCGGCACCTTACACCCCTCAACAAAACGGTGTTGCGGAGAGGAAGAACCGGACGTTGATGGATGCGGCAAGGACCATGATGGCAGAGTTCAGGTCTCCGTACAACTTTTGGGCCGAAGCCATCAACACCGCGTGTCATGCATCCAATCGGCTCTACCTCCGCAAGGGCTTGAACAAGACTCCATATGAGATACTCACAGGTAAAAAGCCCAACCTCAAGTACTTTTGGGTGTTCGGGTGTAAGTGTTTCATTCTCAAGAAAGGTGTTCGGTTGTCTAAATTTGAGGCTAGAGCTTATGATGGCATATTTGTTGGTTATGCTACAAACTCTCATGCTTACCGTGTCCTCAATAAATCCACGGGACTTATTGAGGAGACATGTAACGTGGAGTTTGATGAGAATAACGGCTCCCAAGTGGAGCAAAGTGGCACTTGTGATGTAGGTGATGAAATTCCTCCTCAAGCCATAAGAAGAATGGGTGTTGGTTTTATCCTACCCATTGAGGAACCCCTTGTGGCCAAAGGAGAAGTACAATGCTCCACTCAAGTGGAGCCATCACCAACCCAAGGCCCACACGCTTCCGAAGAACAACATGAAGGCCCTCATCCTCAAGAACATGACCAAGGGCAAGATCATGCTCAAGACGGTGTTGACACATCAAGTGATTCCCAAGGTCAAGTTCTCTCCTCTGAGCAAGTTCAAGAACAAGAACATGCTCAAGACAATGCTCAAGATGATCAAGTGACCACTCCTCGTCTCACCCTCGAGGAGGAATTGGAGCGTCGTGCCGCCAAGGTTGCTTCCAAGCTCTCCACCAAGGTTCATCTCATGACGAATGTGCTTGGAAGCTTAAGAAAGGGGGTAAGCACTCGTAGACAATTAGCAAACTATTGTGAGCATCACACGTTTGTCTCTTGTGTCGAACCCCACAAGGTCTATGAGGCGCTCAAAGATCCGGATTGGCTCAATGCCATGCATGAAGAACTCAACAACTTCGAGCGCAACAAAGTGTGGATATTGGTGCCAAGACCGACGGGGAACCACAATGTCATTGGAACCAAGTGGATATTTAAGAACAAGCAAGATGCCCATGGGATTATCATTCGCAACAAGGCTCGTTTGGTAGCACAAGGCTACTCCCAAGTCGAGGGTATCGACTACGGTGAAACCTTTGCTCCCGTTGCTCGTCTTGAATCCATTCGCATGTTGATTGCATATGCTTCTCATCATAACTTTAAGTTACAACAAATGGATGTGAAGAGTGCTTTTCTTAATGGTCCCATTAATGAATTGGTTTATGTCAAGCAACCCCCCGGGTTCGAGGATCCCTACTTTCCTGATCATGTGTATCAACTCGATAAGGCACTCTATGGCCTTAAACAAGCCCCACGTGCGTGGTATGACCACCTTACCGAGTTGTTACAAGACCGTGATTTTGAAGTTGGGCTAATCGACCCCACTCTTTTTACTAAGAAGGTCAAAGGGGAGTTGTTTGTGTGCCAATTATATGTTGATGATATTATCTTTGGTTCCCCTAATAAAGCTTTCAATGAGGAATTTGCCACTCTCATGACCTCAAAGTTCGAGATGTCTTCCATGGGAGAGTTGAAGTTCTTTCTAGGGTTCGAAGTGAAGCAAAGAAGAGAAGGAACCTTCATCAACCAAGCCAAATACACTCAAGACATGCTCAAGAGATTCAAGCTAAGTGATGTCAAGCCGGCTTCCACTCCAATGCCCACCAAGTGCCAACTTGACATAGATCCCAATGGTAAAGCGGTGGATCAAAAGGTATATCGTTCCATGATAGGCTCCTTGCTCTACCTTTGTGCATCTAGACCGGATATCATGTTGAGTGTGGGAATTTGTGCATGGTTTCAAGCCGCACCTAAGGAAAGTCACTATGTGGCGGTCAAACGAATCTTTTGATACTTGGCTCATACCCCAAACTTTGGCTTATGGTACCCAAGAGGAGCAAATTTCAAGCTTGTAGGGTATTCGGATTCCGATTGGGCGGGAGACAAAGTGGATAGGAAGTCCACTTCCGGAGGGTGCAAATTCCTTGGTTGCTCTTTGGTAAGTTGATCTTCCAAAAAGCAAAGTTGTGTGTCTCTCTCGTCCACCGAAGCAGAGTATGTGGCAGCCGGTAGTTGTTGTGCACAACTCTTATGTATGAGGCAAATTTAAAGGATTACTGTGTCATTTGTGACAAAGTGCCTCTTTGGTGTGACAATGAACGTGCCATCAAGATCTCTCTCAACCCGGTGCAACACTTCAAGACGAAGAATATTGAGATCCGGTATCACTTCATCCGGGATCACATTAGGTGAGGAGAGATCGAGCTCAACTATGTCAAAACTCATGATAACCTTGCAGATATTTTCATGAAGCCCTTGGATGAAGCAAGATTTCACGAGTTAAGGCATGAGCTAAATATCATTGATTCGAGCAATGTTGCTTGAACCCTGGCACACCCCACCATACTCAACTTGTTGTCTTGTTTAGATGTAGGCATGGACATAGGGGGAGTGTTGTTCTCTCAATGAACTCTCCCTCCCCCCATTATGCATAAATTGATCAAGTATTTCACATTAGCCATGTTTGATGGTACTTGTGCTTCAAAGACGCATTTTGGTCATGGGCCCAAGGATAATTCTTCGCGGTGCCATACCAATTGACTCAAACATAGGTGGCTACGGCCACTGCCCTCTCTTTGGAGAGGTGGTGTCTCGTGGTTGTTTCGTTTTGTCGTTTGCCTTTCTGCCTTTGTGTGTAGCTTGGTCTTGTGGTGTCGTGTTGCCTCGGAGTGCTTGTGCAAAGACCTATTTTTCGTGTGCTTGAAACGTGCATCTTCTTGAGCCCACGGTACTACCGCGGCTTGCCGCGGTACTACCGCTTTGAGAGGGCACGGTACTACCGCGCCAGAGCACGGTACTACCGCTCAGGTGTGATACTTCCGCCGAGCGGTACTACCGCGATGAGGCACGGTACTACCACACCATCGAGTGAGCGTGGGGGTTATGACTCGGGCAGGGGAGTTCCAACTCCCCATACCCATTCACTTGTCTCTCTCCACACGTCTCTCTCTCTCTCTCTCTCTCTCTCTCTTTTCCTCAAGAACGGCGCCGGAGGTCCTCACCGGATCTCTGTCTCCGGCCACTCTCCTCGGATTGCGACCGGTGGGATCGTTCCCCACCACTTCCTCTTGCCATGGACCAAGGTTTTTCCCCAAATCCCTCCTTTTCTTGGTTGTTCTCTCGCTTCTAGGTTTTTGGGGAGATACTTGTTGTTCTTGAGATTTTAGGCCAAATCTGTGCAAGAGTAGGATGTAGGAGAGTCGTGTTGCGTAGGAATCATACTTGATATGTTGTCCTGTGGTAGATTTGGTCAACCGTAGTACCGCCGCAGTTTCGCGGGCTTTTCTTAGATTTGAACTTGTTCGGATCTGATGCGGTGCGGTACTACCGTGTCTCATGTGCGGTACTACCGCTCGTGCGGTACTACCGCCCATCAGGTGCGGTACTACCGTGCTAGCTCGTGCGGTACTACCGCCCATAAGATGCGGTACTACCATGCTAGCTGTGGCACTAAGATCCTACTACCGCTCCCAGACCCGGTACTACCGTGGCCTTACACGGTACTACCGCGACTAAGAGCGGTACTACAATCTTAGTACCGCAGCACATGGCAGTACTACCGTAGGGGTCAAATCTCTCTCATGGCAATTATCTTGTGTGCTTCCTGCATGTTTCTTTTGCTTTGTTGTGGTCTTTTCATTGATCCTTCTTGCTTGTCGTGTGTGTTTTGCGCTTTGTGTCTCAGGTGGTGGCTCTCGCCATTCCAATCCCAGTCGTGACACTGGCTCCAAGCGTCTGCGCAATCCCCAAGATGAAGCACTAGAGGGCTCCAATGCCCCCAAGCGCAATGTCAAGACCACTGCCAGCAAGCAAGAGGAACCTGCTAAGGGCATGGACGAGATTTCAGTCAATGAGTATGTCGAACACTGGAAGATCAATCCCTATGTGAATCCTCGGGCTGTCCTCAGAGGCACCGAGTTGTTCTGGACCAAGCAACAGGCTCTCATCTATCTGGATGTGATCAAGAACAAGTAGAATACCTTCATGGATGTCAAGTGGATAGACATGAATCACATGCGGAAGGACAAGTTTCGTGACTATTTTGGAGAGGCTCTAGACTTGGTGGAGCAGTTTGCTATTGAGCCTGTGATCTCCTTTCACCTTGACTATGACCCTGAGCTTATCTGTCAGTTCTTTACCTCAGTTTACTTTCATCTCGGGGATGAGCGGAGGATGACCTGGATGACCAACGGTCGTCAGCTGTCTGCTACATGGAAGGAGTTCAATGATCTGCTTCACATTCCTAATGACGGGCTTCACACACCCGTTGGTGTTCGCCCCCACGCCAACTCTGAGTCTGCTAACAAGAACCTGCATCAGCCATTCCTTGTTGAGAAGGCGCTCCCCAATGGCAAGTCGACTTGGGTGCTGAACTCCTTTCTGGATATCATGCATCGCATCTTCCGCAACACTTTGTTCCCATGCATTGGCGACAAGGACAAGGTTCATTCTTATCTAGTGGACATGTTGCTCCTGTGTGCAGAGGCACGATCATCTCAGACTCAACCACTTGATGTCTCACACATCATGTGGTGTGAGCTTCGGTTTGCGGTGTTCACTCGCAATGTACCTATCTATGGACCGTACCTGTTTCTGTTGCTCTCCACAGCTTGGGAGAAGATGTACCCTGGTGATGAGTTCCTTGCTCCAGACTGGATTCGGCATGAGTCCATCAGTCTCCGCGTCAAGCCCAATTGGGCCAACACTACTACCCATGCTGAGGCTTCTACTGCTAGGAGGGCTGTTGGTGAGGAGGAGGCTGGTGCAGAGAATGTTGCTGAGGACCGTGCCGCTAGGTCTACCACACCTTCCTCTGAGCCGTCGTGGGCCAAGAAGTTAAAGGACAAGATAAAGACTCTCTTCTACATGCAGGCAAAGGGACAGTACATGACTCACGTGGCAGACAAGGAGAGTCGACGCCGTGACAAGAAGGTTATGAGGCTCTTTGGAGAGGATGTCTCTGGCGGTTCTGAGGACGTCATCACGCCAGAGGCTGCCTGAATGGCGAAGCAGGGGTACAAGTGGACCAGTTCAGAGGAGGACATCGAGGAGTCCGTCCCCGCCGTTGAGTCTGACGAGGAGCAGTGGGATGACTTCTCTGCCTGAGCTACCCCGTGTGTGTAGGTGTCCTCTCTGCCTTTTTGGTGTCTCGATGCCAAAGGGGGAGAGAGTGTAGGGATTTGCGTTGTGTCATGCTTGGTGTGTTTGCTTTGTCGTTTGAACCCCGTTTGCCTTTGTTTGGTTTGTGCCTTCGAGACTTACCTACATATGGTGTAAGACATATGCACTCTATCTATCTTAGTTAACTTATGTTTGTGCTATCTTGTCTAGTGTTAGCCTTCCTATTACTAGATATGCCTTGTCTCTATAATATAGGGGGAGCTTTGATCCTAGTATGTGTGCCGTGCAGTCCAAAGCACCCATCTAGTTGGCACACATCTAGGGGGAGCCCGTCTATATTCTAGAGAGGAGGGGTTTGCGGTTGCTTAATATTATTTCCCTTGTGCAAATCCCGTATTGTCATCAATCCACCAAAAAGGGGGAGATTGTAAGGGCATATTTATCCCTAAGGTATTTCGGTGATTGATGACAATGCGTTTGCGGACTAATTGTGTGCCTTGAGTATCCCAGACATTTCATCGCTAGGCACAAGACGGTTGGGTGCCCCTTGAAGACTGTTGAAGATGACGTCTTCTCTATGTTTCTTTTTGGTGGATTTGAGTCGTAGGAAAGCGGTACTATTAAGAGGGGGTCCGCGTCGGAAAGGTTTGGGTGGAATCATCACGTACACGTTTCTTCATTGTCCCCTCCTTTCCCTTGCACCTTGGAGCTTCCTCCATTGTTTATCTCATCACCTTGTTTCTGGCTGCTGTGTTGGCTCGCGGTAGTACTGCTCCCAGGTGAGCGGTAGTACCGTGCTACGGCGCGGTAGTACCGCTCCCCTGGAACTGCACTACCGTGGCCCACCAGGATAGTACCGCTCCCCCGCGGTAGTAGGGACGGATGTAATTTTTTACATCCGCGCATACCACGGTAGTACCGCTTTCATTCCGCGGTAGTACTGTGCTCAGCTGCCAGGCGGTAGTACCGCCCCTCTACGGTAGTACTGTGTCGGGTTTTTGCTTCTTCCGTTTTTCAGCGGAAGTAGGCACGGTCATTTCCTTATCCTCTCTCTTCCTAGGCTAGGGGATTCCTGCCTTGCGGTAGTACCGCAAGGGGGAGCGGTAGTACCGCGCCCACGGAAGTACCGCCCTCAGCACTTGTGCCACAGGTCTGCCCTAGCTGTTGCTGGTGCAGCGGTAGTACCGCGGGCCTGCACGGATGTACCATGACCTTGCGGTAGTACCGCTTGTCCGCAAGCGGAAGTACCATGTGGCCCCATGGTAGTACCGCTTGCCTGGTGCGGTAGTACCGCTGGCCGCGGGCTGGTAGGTGGATAACGGTTGGATCTTTGTCCATCACTATATAAGGGGTCCCCTTCTTCCCCGTTGACTTATCTCTTCCAACCCTAAGCTTCATTGTTGCTCTCAGTTCCATTTTCGCCCGATCTCACTCCCTAGCCAATCAAACTTGTTGATTTGCTCGGGAGTGGTTGAGAAGGCCTCGATCCACACTTCCACCAAGAGAAATTTGATTCCCCCCACTAATCCCTTGCGGATCTTTTTACTCTTGGGTGTTTGAGCATCCTAGACGGTTGAGGTCACCGCGGAGCCATAGTCCATTATGGTGAAGCTTCGTGGTGTCGTTGGGAGCCTCCAATTGAGTTGTGGAGATTGCCCCAACCTTGTTTGTAAAGGTTTGGTCGCCGCCTCCAAGGGCACCAATAGTGGAATCATGGCATCTCGCATTGTGTGAGGGCGTGAGGAGAATACGGTGGCCCTAGTGGCTTCTTGGGGAGCATTGTGCCTCCACACCGCTCCAACGGAGACGTACTTCCCCTCAAAGGGAAGGAACTTCGGTAACACATCCTCATCTCCACCGTCTCCACTCTTTGTTATCTCGTGCCTTTACTTGTGCAAGCTTATTTGTGTCATATCTCTTGCTTGCTTGTGTTCCTATCCTTGTTGCATCATATAGGTTGCTCACCTAGTTGCATATCTAGACAACCTACTTTGATGCAAAGTTTAAATTGTTAAAGAAAAGCTAAAAATTGTTAGCTGCCTATTCACCCCCCCTCTAGTCAACCATATCGATCCTTTCAACCGGGAAAGGACACCGCAAGATTGAACCCAAAGCTAAGCACTTCTCCCATTGCAAGAAAGATCAATATAGTAGGCCAAACCAAACTGATAATTCGAAGAGACTTGCAAAGATAACCAATCATACATAAAATAGTTCAGAGAAGATTCAAATATTATTCATAGACAGACTTGATCATAAACCCACAATTCATCGATCTCAACAAACACACCGCAAAAGAAGATTACATCGAATAGATCTCCACAAGAGAGGGGGGGGAACTTTGTATTGAGATCCAAAAAGAGAGAAGACGCCATCTAGCTAATAACTATGGACCCGAAGGTCTGAGGTAAACTACTCACACTTCATCAAAGAGGCTATGGTGTTGATGTAGAAGCCCTCCGTGATCGATGCCCCCTCCGGTGGAGCTCCGGAACAGGCCCCAAGATGGGATCTCGTGGATACAGAAAGTTACCGCGGTGCAATTAGGGTTTTGGCTCCGTATCTGGTAGTTTGGGGGTACGTAGGTATATATAAGAGGAAGAAGTACGTCGGTGGAGCAACAGGGGGCCCATGAGGGTGGAG
>NC_041392.1:134334833-134429515 GCF_002162155.2 Triticum dicoccoides | reverse complement strand
CCTACCTCGTGGCCTCCTGTTTTATTTCTTGACGTAGGGTCCAAGTGATGGTGTCCTAGACTAGGGGGTACTCAACACGTCATCTCCCGATCTGATAGATTGGGCCGAGGACCCCCGTGGCCGTATACTCATGGGCCAGTTCGGACAACTGCCCCATACAAGGAAGATTCCACAAGACTTGGCGATCAAGACAAGGACTTCTCCCCACCGGCGTATTCGGCTAGGACTCTTGTTAACCTAGGCCTCTGGTGTATTATATAAACCAGGGCCAGGCTAGTCGATAGATCATATATACACATCAACAATCATACCATAGGCTAGCTTCTAGGGTTTAGTCTCTCTGATCTCGTGGTAGATCAACTCTTGTATTACCCATATCATCAATATTAATCAAGCAGGACGTAGGGTTTTACCTCCATCAAGAGGGCCCGAACCTGGGTAAAACTTCGTGTCCCCTGCCTCCTGTTACCATCGATCCTAGACGCATAGTTCGGGACCCCCTACCCGAGATCCACCGGTTTTGACACCGACATTGGTGCTTTCATTGAGAGTTCCGCTGTGTGATTGACAAAAGGATCGATGGCTCGCCTGCAGATCAACTGTGACTTCGGCATCTTCGTCACCAGCTCGACTGGTCACCTTGGTTCGACCAAGAACTGCGCCCCGTGTTCGGATCACCATGTTCGGGCGAGGGCCTTCATCAACACCAACTCCGATCTTTATCAAGATCATGGAGGAATCATCCATGGAGCTCGGGGGCTCAACGTCAACATTGCCCTCGGGCGACCGTGCTGTTTTTCCGGACAGTGAACGCGTATCTGCCGCCACCGCCTCCTCGAGTGTCGCTTTAACGATCGCTTCAGTGGAATTGTGCGTAATCGAGTCTACAACAACCCTGGAAAATTTCGTCGAGTTCCGATGGAGTAATCTCTGGCAATCTATGATATACCGGAGCCCTGTCAAATCTGAACGGGAATCTAGACGAGTTTAGGGCGTGGTGTCCAGCTTCTAGCTCGGACGTCGTTTGAAAGATCCAACCGTTTATCGGCTGCGGAATTCCTATATCTACCACCTCTCAAAATTTCAGCTCGATCCGACCGTCCAAACTCTGGGAACCTTCCGACTAGTGCATCACTTTTCGGATCTGTTTTCTGCGAGAAAACGAATCCGACCCGAGTTCGTCTTTTTTATGAACAGGATTTCGGACATCCCTTTTGAAGGAATTTTGTATGAGGTATTGTGTTTTGTTTCCCAACACATCTCACTAACTTTAAGATCTTTTGAACATGATCTTCAACATCATGCTGGTGTCAAACCAGTCCGGCAATATTGCTCCATGGCTGCCGACCTGCGCTAGACACATCGTCACTTTGTTGAGGCGAGCTCAACTTCTTCGGATCATCATCTCGGCAAGCCGAACAAGAGTCCGGCATCGTGAAGGATAAATCATCACCAACATCGCCGCCCCACGGATTACACGAAGCGGGCATACCGGCATCACCGCACGGTCGCTTCATCAAGCCGGCATCGACCACGTCACGACCTGCATCAGCAGGGCCGCACTATTGCTTCTTCAAGCTGGTGTCCATCACGCCGACCTACTTCGACTCATCGGCTGACATCGAGGCTTCGACATCTCTGCTGGACCGGGGGCTTCGCCATCTCTTCATCAACCTACTCCGGACACTTCGGCGTCACTAACCGACCAGCTCCGTCACGTTAGCTGGGCCGAGGGCTTTGCCTCGGCGAGCCAACCTTTGCCAGCATTGCCATGCCGTCGTTTTATCGCCCATCAGGAAATGAGTGTGCGGATCGAGTCCCAATTTTCGGAATCACCTTCCTTCAGATTGCTACAACAAATAAACCAGGTGCTATTAATCCCAGTATTTTTTGCTTGTTTGGGTTCATTTTTCCCAAAGAATTATTACTCTGGTTTGTCCATCATATGTACACAGGTCTATCAAATGGTGGCCGCATTGACGACAGTCGCATGGTGGTTCGGTTAGTTTCCGTACATAGTCTGGCGAACGCCGCATCCGGAGCTCGGACCGACCTGCGAATTCAGGCTTTGCCACGCCTTTACCGCATCACGCCGACACCCTGCATCGACATTGACTTCGGCGCCAGGCCATATTTCTTTTATTACTCACTTTGCATAAATTATTTATTATGAAATGATTTTTTTAATTATCATTATTACTATTATCTCCGGTTTGCACTATTTTTGTGCACAGGAAAATGATCCGGGGACTTCGGCGTCACTCTGCCGGCCTGCATTGACTGTGCTATGTCACCACTTCGTCGTGTCGAGCTCTCCGCTCTGCCACCTCGGGACCGGCTTGGGGGATGGAACCTTGCCCCGCATCAATATCGGACCGCGTCATCAATACCGAACACATTAGCCAGCTAAGTCGCTTTCATGCTCAAAGCTTTAATTTCTAACTTGTGTTCGGTTCGACCAAGCATTATACTTTTTTGGAAAAAAGTTGCTTGTAAAATTTTTTCCTTGTCCAAACTTTGTTTGTGACACACAAATTCAAGGACCCAATTCACTTGGGGGCTTCCTTTATGAAGCTTTTCCTCTTGCATATGATTATACTTGTACGGCTTCGTTCCTTGTTTGTGTATTATGCCACAATATGCACCATATTGACTTAAGCGATTTGCAAGATGGGTTGCCTCGCTCCTGTGTTTACCCCTACGTTCCCGATTGTTCGGCTAGGGAGTAAAGGATGCACCTCTGCGATTGTCACGATCGGGTCACCCGAGCCGGACCTCAGACTGGGTGAAGCCAAAAGCTAGCGCTCTTATAGTTTTCAATGATGGTCGGCACACAACGGAACTCATGAGTACAAAAAATCTATTGCACAAGTCTCATAATAACAATGAGCACCGAAGAAAGGTATCGGTGGGGGTACTATTTTCTTCGAAGATGCTTCTTACACTTCACGATAATATAGCATAAGTTCCCTGAGCGTGCTTTGTCTGTTACAGCCTTATGGCCTAATTGCCTGGTTATTGGAAACACCGTCGATATTCTCGACCGATGGAGTACATAACACTTTTCGGTCCTTGACCGAAGAGGGAGAAGCTTACGGTCGGTTCAGACGCGTTTAAAGTTCGGTTGAACATAGATATGATATAAGTACTTCGGTACATGCAATCATTCTTCTACCCAAGTCACTCGGGGGCTCTTAAGTTTATTTGAGCCGTTTTATAATAAGTGTTCTTCTTCTTAGTCGTTGCAAAGTTTTATTATTATTTATTATCACTCCTTTTTTCGACACGAGTGTGCGGTCACTAGCCGGGGAGCCTAATTTCTCTCTCAAAGCCGCTAGAGTTTAGTTTGCTAAACTGGCCTGATGAGAAGTACTCCGCCCTCGGGATAGGAGGTTGAAGCCATAGGCTGACCCGCTCGAAGTTTTGAGATAGGATGTATCATGTTAAAGCACGACAGAAGCATTTTTTTTCTAAAACCAATTTTTGGATTGGCACCGAACACTTGATCTTGTTCGGACGTCAAGTTTTTACTGACGTTTTTTGGCTTTTCGAGCCTATGGCACTTTTAAACTATTTGTGCTTTTCCAGCATTAGTCTTGCAGTGCAACGCCGGACACCTTTAGGGATTCGGTAAAAACATTCTCAGATATTGCTATATATGCATCGGTTTCGAATTGTGTCTTCGGTCAATAGTTGGGTTGCCCGGCTCCTCCACTTGCTTCCTACGTTCCGTTTTGTTCGGCTAGGCGTGCAAAGGGAGAACCACTGCGATTGTGCTTCCAGCTCACATGGTTAAGCACCTCAGTGGAGAAAGCCGAAAACTGACTGTCACAATAAGCGTAAACTGGTTAGCGATCCGATGACTATGTTAAAAGACGGGCCGTTCATAACATTGGCCGAAGTGTTTACGGCTTGACCCCGACTGTCGCCGAACACTACCGGGGGCTATTAACTGGCCTCCCAAACTAAATCCTCGATATTATGCTCTTACATTAGAGCTGAGGCTGCATGATCATGCTTAGCATGACAACCAAAAGAAAGGAACCGATAGTGGGACTATTTTCTTTGGAAGACATTTCTTCTGTTAAACAGTAATATAACATATCTCTCTGCGTACCTTTGTTTATAAAACCGTATGGCCAGATTGCCTTGTTTGTTGTAGATCTTTGCCCTCATAAAGGCTTTATAAAGTAGGACAAACAGTAGCCGAGGAGGTGGAAGCCGATGGTCGGTCAACAAAGTTTTGTACAATGCGGATCCGAGCATTAATGACGTAAAGTACTTGGATACATAGAGTCATTACACATAATTTGTGATTTTACTATGGATATTGATCCTTAATTCGTCCACCCGTGCCCGCATTAAGGCTCGGGGGCTACTGGGCTTCGGGCTTATTATTTACAAAAAATAAAGGGGCACATCGATCCCCTGATCTGGTGTTGCCACCCGACCAGTTTCTCGGGGGCTACTGCATTGCTTGTCCAATGCAGAAAATTTTATGTGCAATATAGTTTCCGAGGAGATTTTGATCCTCAGGTTGGTCGGCTGCACCCAACCTGAGTCTCGAGGACTGAGCACGCCGCTTTTAGTGTCCCGAAGTATTCTGCCGAGCTTGGACTTGATCCTCAGGCCGATTTTGCAAATCAACCTGAGTCTCAGCGGCTACTAGGATCAGCGGTCTTACATCATCCTTCAGGTGCATCTCGGGTTTTAGACCGATACACACCTTGAGGGCTACTGGCTATATATCTCGGCAGAGAATAAATTGCACAAACAAAAAGTATTCACAAAAATCGGCCCACATTCGGGGTGGTGCACCACCTCGGAAGCAGTCCGACATAAAGCTCGGGCGCTAGTGGCTGGCTCCGTAGAGGGCATTTCTGGCGTTAAGCTCGGCTAAACTCCTTCAAACTTTTTTGAACCAAGGTGATATGACACCTCGGATATAGTCCGGCGTTGGAGCTCGGATACATTCCGGCGTTAGAGCTGGGAAGCGGTCCGGCATTGGTGGTCGGCTGTAAAAGATACCTCTAATGCAGTCCGGCGTTGGAGCTCGGACGCAAGAGGACGCTGACGCCCGGGAACAACTTCAAACCCGAGGTGTGTCATAAAAGTAACAAGGCATTGGTAAAGGCCGGAAACTTAAAGGGGCTCCTCGGATACCCGATGTATAAACTTGTCGAATTCATTTCGGCGATCCTCAAGATCGAAGATGAGAAGATTTGTTGAACCAGTTTTCAAGACCGACGATCGAAGATGAAGAACAGTTCAGAAGAATCGAGGAGCGTCCCTAACTTGAAGACCGGTTCAGGGGGCTACTGACGGTGTCCTAGACTAGGGGGTACTCAACACGTCATCTCCCGATCTGATAGATTGGGCTGAGGACCCCCGTGGCCGTATACTCATGGGCCAGTTCGGACAACTGCCGCATACAAGGAAGATTCCACAAGACTTGGCGATCAAGACAAGGACTTCTCCCCACCGGCGTATTCGGCTAGGACTCTTGTTAACCTAGGCCTCTGGTGCATTATATAAACCAGGGCCAGGCTAGTTGATAGATCATATATACACATCAACAATCATACCATAGGCTAGCTTCTAGGGTTTAGCCTCTCTGATCTCATGGTAGATCAACTCTTGTACTACCCATATCATCAATATTAATCAAGCAGGACGTAGGGTTTTACCTCCATCAAGAGGGCCCGAACCTGGGTAAAACTTCGTGTCCCCTGCCTCCTGTTACCATCGATCCTAGATGCACAGTTGGGACCCCCTACCCGAGATCTGCCGGTTTTGACACCGACACCAAGTCTCCCGAGTCTTGTTCGTTGAGAAAGTCACGTTCCCGAAGGTTTCATTCCGTTTGGACTCCGTTTGATATTCCTTTTCTTCGAAACCCTAAAACAGGCAAAAAACAGCAATTCTGGGCTGGGCCTCTGGTTAATAGGTTAGTCCCAAAAATAATATAGAAGTGGATAATAAAGCCCAATAATGTCCAAAACAGTAGATAATATAGCATGGAGCAATCAAAAATTATAGATACGTTGGAGACGTATCAATGGTGCGATCTATGATGTCTCTCACTGATTTACCGCTATCATTTTGGGGTTACGCTTTAGAGACAACTGCATTCACGTTAAATAGGGCACCATCTAAATCCGTTGAGACGGCACCTTATGAACTGTGGTTTGGCAAGAAGCCCAAGTTGTCATTTCTTAAAGTTTGGGGCTGCGATGCTTATGTGAAAAAGCTCAACCTGGTAAGCTCGAACCCAAATCGGAGAAATGTGTCTTCATAGGATACCCAAAGGAGACTGTTGGATACACCTTCTATCACAGATCCGAAGGCAAGACATTCGTTGCTAAGAATGGATCCTTTCTAGAGAAGGAGTTTCTCTCGAAGGAGTGTGAGGAAAGTAGAACTTGAGGAGGTAATTGTACCTTCTCTCTTATTGGAAAGTAGTACATCATTGAAATCAGTTCCAATGATTCCTACACTAGTAAGTGAGGAAGCTAATGATGATGATCATCATGAAACTTCTGATCGAGTTACTACCGAACCTCATAGGTCAACCAAAGTAAGATCCGCACTAGAGTGGTACGGTAATTCTGTTCTGGAAGTCATGTTACTTGACCATGACGAACCACGAACTATGAGGAAGCGATGATGAGCCCAGATTCCGCAAAATGGCTTGAAGCCATGAAACCTGAGATGGGATCCATGTATGAGAAAAAAGTATGGACTTTGATTGACTTGCCCGATGATCGGCAGGCCATACAGAACAAATGGATCTTTAAGAAGAAGACTAACGCTGACAGTAATGTTACTGTCTACAAAGCTCGACTTGTTGCGAAAAGTTTTCGACAAGTTCAAGGAGTTGACTACGATGAGACCTTCTCACCCGTAGCGATACTTAAGTCCGTCCGAATCATGTTAGCAATTGCCGCATTTTATGATGATGAAATTTGGCAAATGGATGTCAAAACTGCATTCCTTAATGGATATCTTAAAGAAGAGTTGTATATGATGCAACCAGAAGGTTTTGTCGATCCAAAAAGTGCTAACAAAGTGTGCAAGCTCCACCGATCCATTTATGGATTTGTGCAAGCCTCTCAGAGTTGGAATATACGCACTACTAGGAAAAAGGCTATAGCTAATATGGACATTAATGGCGCACCATGTATGTGGTGCGCCATGAATGACATATTACTAATGACGCACCTGGTGTGTGGTGCGCCATTACTAGTTTTGAAAAATAAATAAATTTTTTTTGTTAGTAATGGCGCACCTACACAAAGTACGCCATTACTAACTTTGACCAAGGTTTGACCAAGTCATACACATAGTAATGGCGCACCTTGTACAGGTGCGCCATTACTATGTCAACTAGTAATGGCGCACTATGCCCTGGTGCGCCACTCCTAACCAAATGCACCCCCCCGTGGACCGCCTTTTCAGTTTAAAAATAAAATAAAAGAAAATGATGGAAATGTCAAAAAATAAAAGAAAATACGTTTCCCACGTGATATGTGGTCTAGTTGTTGGGAAAATTTACAAATATGAATTTCGGCTTTATTTGCAAAATCTCTTTGGAATTTAGTAAAATGGATATAACTTTTGCATACGAACTCGGATTAAAAAGTTTTTTATATGAAAAATCATCTACTTGAAAAGTTACATCCGAATTGAACAAGGGGGCCCCGTTCAAGATTTTCAAAATCCCCAAAAACCTAACAGAACGAAAGATACGGGGCTTTTAAGATCTAGAGGGGGGGAAAATGAAAAAAAATTCAAACTTAGTAGTGGCGCACCATTTGCTAGGTGCGCCACTAGTAACAGAAAAAATTGGTTTCAATTTTTTTTGGAATTTTTTTTCAAAATATGATACGTAATATGACCGAGAAGTTTGAAATATTTTTTCAAAATTTCATCACACTCATGAACATGAACAAAGTCCTAGACATCAACAAGGTTTAATAGGATTGATATAATAGATATATCAACAAGTGCCTGTTAAGTGAGGTGGTGCTGGGGTTGGATAGAACTGTGAAGTTAAGCGTGCTCGGGTTGGAGTAGTGTGAGGATGGGTGACCTTCTGGGAAGTTTGACCATGGAGTGTGATTTGACTTGATATTAAGCATATTGACCCGAGATTAAGCCATAGTGACCCGAGATTAAGAAAAAAATGATAACTTATTTTTTGAAAAAAACATTTCTGAAAAAATTGAAAAAAAATGTTAGTAATGGCACACTTCTATGTGGTGCGCCATTACTAAGTCAAATAGTAATGGCGCACTTCTACGCATACTAATGGCGCACTATAGGTGCGCCAATTGTTACTAGTGGCGTGATAATAGTGGCGCACCTGTAGTGCACCATTAATGGCCAAAACAGGTGCGCCACTAATTAGCCTTTTCCTAGTAGTGACGCTTTGATAGTGTGATCAAAGCATATGGTTTTATACAGACTTTTGGAGAAGGTTGTATTTACAAGAAAGTGAGTGGGAGCTCCGTAGCATTTTTGATATTATATGTAGATGACATATTGTTAATCAGAAATGATACTGAATTTCTGAATAGCATAAAAGGATACTTGAATAAGAATTTTTCAATGAAAGACCTCGGTGAAGCTGCTTATTTATTGGGCATCAAGATCTATAGAGATAGATCAAGACGCTTAATTGGACTTTCACAAAGCACATACCTTGATAAAGTTTTGAAGAAGTTCGAAATGGACCAGGCAAAGAAATGCTTCTTGCCTGTATTACAAGGTGTGAAATTGAGTCAGACTCTATGCCCGACCACTGCAGAAGATAGAGAAAAAAAATGAAAGGTGTTCCCTATGCTTCAGCCATAGGCTCTATCATGTATGCAATGCTGTGTACCAGACCTGATGTGTGCCTTGCTATAAGTTTAGCAGGGAGGTACTAAAGTAATCCAGGAGTGGATCACTGGACATCGGTCAAGAACATCCTGAAATACCTGAAAAGGACTAAGGATATGTTTCTCGTATATGGAGGTGACAAAGAGCTCGTCGTGAACGGTTACGTCGATGCAAGCTTTGACACCGATCCGGATGACTCTAAGTCACAGACCAGATATGTGTTTTTATTAAATGGAGGAGCTGTCAGTTGGTGCAGTTCCAAGCAAAGCGCCGTGGCGGGAACTACGTGTGAAGCGGAATACATAGCTGCTTCGGAAGCAGCAAATGAAGGAGTTTGGATGAAGGAGTTCATATCCGATCTAGGTGTCATACCTAGTGCATCGGGTCCAATGAAAATCTTTTGTGACAATACTAGAGAAATTGCCTTTGCAAAAGAATCCAGATTTCACAAGAGAACCAAGCACATCAAAAGACGCTTCAATTGCATCCGCGGTCAAGTCAAGGAGGGAGACATAGAGATTTGCAAGATACATACGGATCTGAATGTTGTAGACCCGTTGACTAAGCCTCTCTCACGAGCAAGACATGATTAGCACCAAGACTCCATGGGTGTTAGAATCATTACAATGTAATCTAGATTATTGACTCTAGTGCAAGTGGGAGACTGAAGGAAATATGCCCTAGAGGCAATAATAAAGTGGTTATTTATATTTCCTCATATCATGATGAATGTTTATTATTCATGCTAGAATTGTATTAACCGGAAACTTAGTACATGTGTGAATACATAGACAAACATAGTGTTACTAGTTTGCCTCTACTTGACTAGCTCGCTGAATCAATGATGGTTATGTTTCCTAACCATAGACTTGTCATTTGATTAACGGGATCACATCATTAGAGAATGATGTGATTGACTTGACCCATCCGTTAGCTTAGCACGATGATCGTTTAGTTTCTTGCTATTGCTTTCTCCATAACTATACATGTTCCTATGACTATGAGATCATGCAACTCCCGAATAACGGAGGAACACTTTGTGTGCTACCAAACGTCACAACGTAACTAGGTGATTATAAAGGTGCTCTACAGGTGTCCCCGATGGTGTTTGTTGAGTTGGCATGGATCAAGATTAGGATTTGTCACTCCGATTGTCAGAGAGGTATCTTTGGGCCCTCTCGGTAATGTACATCACAATAAGCCTTGCAAGCAATGTAGCTAATGAGTTAGTTACAGGATGTAGCATTACGGAATGAGTAAAGAGACTTTCCGGTAAGGAGATTGAACTAGGTATTGAGATACCGACGATCGAATCTAGGGCAAGTAACATACCAATGACAAAGGGAACAACGTATACCGTTATGTGGTTTGACCGATAAAGATCTTCGTAGAATATGTAGGAGCCAATATGAGCACCTAGGTTCCTCTATTGGTTATTTACCGGAGACATGTCTCGGTCATGTCTACATAGCCCGTAGGGTCCACACGCTTAACGTCCGGTGACGATCGATACTATGAGTTTATGTGTTTTGATGTACCGAAGGTAGTTAGGAGTCCCGGATTTGATCACGGACATCACGAGGAGTCTTAGAATGGTCGAGACGTAAAGATCGATATATTGGAAGCCTATATTTGGACATTGGAATGGTTCCGAGTGGTTCGGGCATTTTTCCGGAGTACCGGGAGGTTACCAGAACCCCCCAGGGAGTATATGGGCCTTATTGGGCCTTAGTGGAATAGAGGCGAGGGAAGGGAAAAGAGGGAGGCGCACCCCCAAGCCCAATCTGAATTGGGAGGGGGCCCGGCCCCCCTTTCCTTCCTCCCTCTCTCCTCCTTCCTTCCTCTCCTACTCCTACTTGGAAGGGGGGAATCCTACTCCCGGAGGGAGTAGGACTTCCCCAGGGCGCGCCATAGAGAGGGCCGGCCCTCCCCCTCCTCCAATCCTTTATATACGGGGGAGGGGGCACCCCATAGACACACAAGTTGATCACTAATATTTTAGCCGTGTGCGGTGCCCCCTCCACCATAATCCACCTCGGTTATATCGTAGCGGTGCTTAGGCGAAGCCCTGTTCCGGTAGCATCATCACCACCGCCATCACGCCGTCGTGCTGACGAAACTCTCCCTCAAAGCTCTACTGGATCATGAGTTCGAGGGACGTCACCGAGCTGAACATGTGCAGATCGCGGAGGTGCCGTACTTCGGTGCTAGATCGGTCAATCGTGAAGACATACGACTACATCAACCGTGTTGTCATAACACTTCCACTTACGGTATACGAGGGTACGTAGATGATACTCTCCCCTCTCGTTGCTATGCATCACCATGATCTTGCGTGTGCGTAGGAAATTTTCTGAAATTACTGCGTTCCCTAACACCCAAGGCACCCCAAGGTAAAATTCAAGGACAACCAAAAGCCTAAGCTTGGGGATGCCCCGGAAGGCATCCCCTCTTTCGTCTTTGTCTATCGGTAACTTCACTTGAGGCTATATTTCTATTCACCACATGATATGTGTTTTGCTTGGAGCATCTTGTATGCTTTGAGTCTTTGCTTTTTAGTTTACCACAATCATCCTTGCTGTACACACCTTTTGGGAGAGACACGCATGAATCAGAATTTATTAGAATACTCTATGTGCTTCGCTTATATCTTTTGAGCTAGATAATTTTGCTCTAGTGCTTCACTTTTATATTTTTAGAGCACGGTGGTGGTTTGATTTTATAGAAATTATTGATCTCTCATGCTTCACTTATATTATTTTGAGAGTCTTTTAGAACAGCATGGCAATTTGCTTTGGTTATAAAATTAGTCCTAATATGATGGGCATCCAAGATGGGTATACTAAAAACTTTCATATAGAGTGCACTAAAAACTATGAGAAGTTTGATACATGACAATTGTTTTAAGATATAAATATGGTGATATTAGAGTCGTGCTAGTTGAGTAATTGTGAAATTGAGAAATACTTGTGTTGAGGTTTGCAAGTCCCGTAGCATGCACGTATGGTAACCGTTGTGTGACAAATTTGAAGCATGCGGTGTTCTTTGATTGCCTTCCTTATGAGTGGCAGTCGGGGATGAGCGATGGTCTTTCCTACCAATCTATTCCCCTAGGAGCATGCACGTAGTGCTTGGTTTTGATGACTTGAAGATTTTTGCAATAAGTATGTGAGTTCTTTATAACTAATGTTGAGTCCATGGATTATACGCACTCTCACCCTTCCACCATTGCTAGCCTCTCTTGTGTCGCGCAAATTTCGCCGGTACCATAAACCCATCATTTACCTTCCTCAAAACAGCCACCATACCTACCTATTATGGCATTTCTATAGACATTCCGAGATATATTGCCATGCAACTTTCCACCATTCCGTTTATTATGACATGCTTCATCATAGTCATATTGTTTTGCATGATCATGTAGTTGACATCGTATTTGTGGCATGGCCACCATTCATAATTTTTTATACATGTCACTGTTGATTCATTACACATCTCGGTACACCGCCGGAGGCATTCACATAAGTCATATTTTGTTCTAAGTATCGAGTTGTAATTCTTGAGTTGTAAGTAAATAAAAGTGTGATGATCTTCATTATTAGAGCATTGTCCCATGTGAGGAAAGGATGATAGACACTATGATTCCCCCACAAGTCGGGATGAGACTCCAAACAAAACAAAAGAGGCCATAAAAAAGAGAAGAAGGCCCAAACAAAAAAAGAGAGAAAAAAGAGAGAAGGGGCAATGTTACTATCCTTTTTCCACACTTGTGCTTCAAAGTAGCACCATGATCTTCATGATAGAGAGTCTCTTCTGTTGTCAGTTTCATATACTAGTGGGAATTTTTCATTATAGAACTTGGCTTGTATATTCCAATGATGGGCTTCCTCAAATTGCCCTAGGTCTTCGTGAGCAAGCAAGTTGGATGCACACCCACTTAGTTACTTTTGTTGAGCTTTCATACACTTATAGTTGTAGTGCATCCATTGCATGGCAATCCCTGCTGATACGTCTCTGTTGTATCTACTTTTCCAAACACTTTTGCCCTTGTTTTGGACTCTAACTTGCATGATTTGAATGGAACTAACCCAGACTGACGCTGTTTTCAGCAGAATTACCATGGTGTTATTTTTGTGCAGAAATAAAAGTTCTCGGAATGACCTGAAAATCAATGGAGCTAATTTTTGGAATATATAAAATATACTGGCGAAAAGATCCATGTTAGGGGGCCCACACCCTGTCCATGAGGGTGGGGGGCACGCCTACCCTCCTGGGCACGCCCCCTGCCTCGTGGGCCCCCTGATGCTCCACCGACCTCAACTCCAACTCCATATATTCGTATTCGGGGAGAAAAAAATAAGAGAGAAGGATCCATCGCGTTTTACAATATGGAGCCGCCGCCAAGCCCTAAACTCTCTCGGGAGGGATGATCTGGAGTCCGTTCAGGGCTCCGGAGAGGGGAATCCGTCGCCATCGTCATCATCAACCTTCCTCCATCACCAATTTCATGATGCTCACCGCCGTGCGTGAGTAATTCCATCATAGGCTTGCTGGACGGTGATGGGTTGGATGAGATTTATCATGTAATCGAGTTAGTTTTGTTAGGGTTTGATCCCTAGTATCCACTATGTTCTAAGATTGATGTTGCTTTGACTTTGCTATGCTTAATGCTTGTCACTAGGGCCCGAGTGCCATGATTTCAGATCTGAACCTATTATGTTTTCATGAATATATGTGAGTTCTTGATCCTATCTTGCAAGCCTATAGTCACCTATTATGTGTTATGATCCGTTAACCCCGAGGTGACAATAATCAGGATACTTACCGGTGATGACCGTAGTTTGAGGAGTTCATGTATTCACTATGTGTTAATGCTTTGGTCTGGTACTCTATTAAAAGGAGGCATTGATATCCCTTAATTTCCAATAGGACCCCACTGCCACGAGATGGTAGGACAAAAGATGTCATGCAAGTTCTTTTCCATAAGCACGTATGACTATATTTGGAATACATGCCTACATTACATTGATGAACTGGAGGTAGTTCTGTGTCACCCTGTGTCACCCTATGTTATACAATGCCTACGAGCTTTTTCCTATATTGTTCTTCGCTTATTTACTTTTCCGTTGCTACTATTACAATCACTATAAAACCAAAAATATTTCTTTTGCTACCGTTAGCACTACTATCATATTACTTTGCTACTAAATACCTTGCTGCAGATACTAAGTTTCCAGGTGTGGTTGAATTGACAATTCAGCTACTAATACTTGAGAATATTATTTGGCTCCCCTTGTGTAGAATCAATAAATTTGGGTTGAATACTCTACCCTCGTAAACTGTTGCAATCCCCTATACTTGTGGGTTATCAAGACTATTTTCTGGCGCCGTTGCCGGGGAGCATAGCTCTATTCTTTGAGTCACTTGGTATTTATATCTGCTGATCATTATGAAGAACTTGAAAGATCTAAGAACCATGATTTTTCCCTCAACCACGAGGGGAGGTAAGGAACTGCCATCTAGCTCTCCACTTGATTCACCTTCTGTTTTGAGTAAACTTGCGACACCTACACATGCTATTGATTCTGATAGGTCGCATGTTATTGATGATGCCACTTCTGCTTTGCATGATACTTATGATGAAACTACTTCTATGCTTGATAATACTGTGCCACTAGGTGAATTTCTTGATGAACAACTTGCTAGGGTTAGAGAGAATGAAATTATTGAACCTGATAATATTGATGAAAGTGATGATGAAGATTCTCCCCCTAGATATGAATTTCCTGTTGTGCCTGAGGGTTATGTTATGGATGAAGAAACTGCTAGAGACTTCTTAGCTTGCAATGATAGATCCGATCTTAAGAAATTATTAGCTAAGCTTAAAGAAAAGTCTTTGAATGCTAGAATGAAATATGACCCTGCTTTTGCTACTTCACCTATCTTTATTACTGATAAGGATTATGATTTCTCTGTCGATCCTGATTTCATTACTTTGGTTGAAGCTGATCCTTTTTATGGCTATGAATCTGAAACTGTTGTGGTACATCTTACTAAATTAAATGATATAGCCACCCTATTTACTCATGATGAGAAAACTCGCTATTACTTTATCCTTAAGTTATTTCCGTTCTCATTAAAGGGTGATGCTAAAACATGGTTTAATTCTCTTGATCCTGGTTGTGTGCGTAGTCCCCATGACATGATTTATTACTTCTCTGCTAAATATTTCCCCGCTCATAAGAAACAAGCTGCTTTAAGGGAAATATATAATTTTGTGCAAATTGAAGAAGAGAGTCTCCCACAAGCTTGGGGGAGGCTTCTCCGATTACTTAATGCTTTGCCTGATCATCCTCTCAAGAAAAATGAAACACTTGATATCTTTTATAATGGACTAACCGATGCTTCCAGAGACTACCTGGATAGTTGTGTTGGTTGTGTTTTTAGGGAAAGAGCTGTTGATCAAGCTGAATTGCTATTGAATAATATGTTGACTAATGAGAATAATTGGACACTTCCTGAACCAACTCCTAATCCAACTACGAAGAAAAGGGGTATTCTATTTCTCAGTCCTGAACATATGCAAGAGGCAAAGATATCTATGAAAGAGAAAGATATTAAAGCTGAAGATGTTAAGAATTTACCACCTATTGAAGAAATACATGATCTTGATAACCTGACACAGATAGTAAAGGTAAATTCTCTCTATAGATTTGATAACTGTGAAATTCCATTTACTAAGTTTGCTAGCCAATGCTTGGATGAGTTTGATGACTTTATGGTTAAACAAGAAAATTTCAATGCTTATGTTGGTAGACAATTGAAACACAATGCTGATATGCTTGAACACTTGAGTGATTATATGTCTAGAGTTAAAGGTGAACTTAAACTTATTAGTAAACATGCTTCTATAGTTACCACTCAAGTAGACCAAGTACTTAAGGCTCAGAATGATCTGCTCAATGAATTAAATAATAAGAGAAATGATAAGGCTGTTAGAGTTATGACTAGAGGTGGTAAAATGACTCAGGAACCTTTGTATCTTGAGGTCCATCCTAAGAGAATTGAGCAAGATTCCCAGATAACTAATATTGATGCACCTAGTCCTTCTAAGAGGAAGAAAAAGAAAAATGATAGGACTCTACATGCTTCTAGTGAACCTGCTATTGACACACCTGAGAATCCCAATGATATTTCTATTTCTGATGCTGAAACACAATCTGGTAATGAACATGAACCTAGTGATAATGTTAATGATGAGGTTCATGTTGATGCTCAACCTAGCAATGATAATGATGTAGATATTGAACCTGATGTTGATCTTGATAACCCACAATCAAAGAATCAACGTTATGATAAGAGAGACTTCATTGCTAGGAAGCATGGTAAAGAAAGAGAACCATGGGTTCAGAAACCCATGCCTTTTCCTCCTAAACCATCCAAGAAAAAGGATGATGAGTATTTTGAGCGCTTTGGTGAAATGATTAGACCTATCTTTTTGCCTATGCGTTTGACTGATATGCTTAAAATGAATCCTTATGCTAAGTACATGAAGGATATTGTTACTAATAAGAGAAAGATACCGAAAGATGAAATTTCCACCATGCTTGCTAATTACACTTTTAAGGGTGGAATACCAAAGAAACTTGGAGATCCTGGAGTACCAACTATACCATGCTCCATCAAAAGAAACTATGTTAAAACTGCTTTATGTGATCTTAGAGCCGGTGTTAGTGTCATGCCTCTCTCTTTATATCTTAGACTTGATTTTAATAAGTTGACACCTACTGAAATATCTTTGCAAATGGCTGATAAATCAACTGCTATACCTGTCGATATTTGTGAGGATGTGCCTATTGTGGTTGCAAACGTTACTATTTTAACGGACTTTGTTATTCTTGATATCCCCGAGGACGATAATATGTCGATTATCCTTGGTAGAACCTTTTTGAATACTGTAGGGGCTGTTATTGATTGCAACAAAGGCAATGTCACTTTTCATATTAATGGTAATGAGCATACAGTACACTTTCCGAGGAAACAACCTCAAGTCCACGATATCAATTCTATTGGAAAAATTTCAACAATCACTATTGGAGGTTTTGAATTTCCTCTTCCTACTTTCAAGAAGAAATATGATATTCTTATTGTTGGGGACGTTCATATCCCCGTTGAGGTAACCTAGTGTTATTAGAAATTTCTCCGGTTTCATGTTATTTGAAATGTGTTTGTTAACAAGACGTGATCAACCTTGTTAGTGGATTCCTTTTGATGAGCATGAGATGGATGAAGTTAGAAAACACAACTCTCTGTACCCTCTTTTTACTTTCTGTTATTTATATTAAATAAAGAAAAAAAATAGTATTTTATGTCTGTTTTCTGAATTATCCATGCAAAAAACCCAAAAATAAGTTCTCCAAATGCCCTGAAAATGAAATATGATTATTTCCAGAATATTTAAGGATTTTAGGCACTGAGAACACAACAGGGGGAGCAGCCACGTGCCCACGAGGGTGGAGGGCGCGCCCACCCCCCTCGTGGATCCCACGTGCGTCCCCTCCACTTATCCTTGCACCCACACACTTCGATCTCCTTGCTCATCTTGCTGCCATTTTCGATCTCCTTGCTCAAAGCTCCATTCACAAAACTGCTTTGGGGGATTGGTCTTTGGTATGTGACTCCTCCAATGGTCCAATTATTTTTTTTCTAGTGCTTTATTTATTGCAAATTTTTGCTGCTTAGGTGACCCTGTTCTTGAGCTTGCATGTCAAATTTATGTGGTCAAAAGTAGTTTTAATGCATGATATGGCCTCTAGACACTTGTAGGAGTAGTTGCTATCAATGTTTTTGAGTTTGGTTCACTTATATTGTAAGTTACTAAAAATTTCAGAAATTTTCAAAAAAAGATGAAGAGATTTTTGAGAGGCTCATCGAGCCGAAGCTCGAAGGATAAGCAAAGTGAAGAGAACAAGAAGCCCAAGTATAATCTCCCTCGTACTGCGGAGGTTCGGCCGTGTGAATGGCCTTGTGATGAGTTCTTGAGAGAAGTTGGGATTTATGAGAATTTTTATCATTTGGCTAAGAATGCAGGCCTCACCGCCTTCCTCCACGACCAGCGTGAACAGTATCTCTTATTCACCAATATCTTTGTGCAAAATTTTCATTTCCATGCTAGGAGATCACCATGTTCGGTGGATTTTTATTTATATGATGAGCATAAGGAGATGTCACTTTATGATTTTTGCCGGGTTTGTTTGATACCCTTTGAGGGCAGCATAGAGGAACCACATCATAATGATGTGGAGGGATTTATTGATATGATTGTTGTAGGGGAAACTAGAAAGGTTTCCGATGCAAGAATCACTAGCATACATTTTCCTGTTCTGCGTTACTTCGCAATATTTGCTAGTAGATGCTTAATTGGTCGCGGGAACTGTGGAAACTTTAGTGCTCCTGATATTGTTATTTTGCGCCATGCCTTGTTTCATGATAGTACTTTTAGTTTAGGCGCTATTGTTGCTAAACGGTTAAATCAGAACCATACTAAGGGCCCCGTCCTCGGAGGCATCTGTGCCTCGCACCTTGTTGCACACTTTAACATACCTATCAGGCATTTTGAGAAAGAGGAAAAGTTGCTGCCTCCTATTATTCTAGATTATAAGAGTATGGTAGCACATGAATTTATTGTTAAGGATAAGAATAAGATACTTAAGTACAAATTAATATTTGGTAAAATTATTGTGAGATTATTACCTTGCCTGCGCCCTCTTTGTTTAACTTATTTTTAGGCACACACCTCATTTTGCCTGAGGCCATTCATGCGTACCGGGGCCAGATGTCAGCTGCAAAGCCGGAGCCACCCTCTGATCCTCACCGTCAGTCTGTTTATCAGTGGAATCCGGAGGAGATCACCAGCCAATGGCAATCTGAGGACCCTTCTCAGTATGACCCCAGCTACAGTTTTGATCCATGGGAATAGACCAACTTAGTCCAAAAGTCTAAGCTTGGGGGAGTACGTATTTCTCACTGACATTACATTCGTGTTCACACACTCATGCCAGTTGTCGGTGCTCATACTTTTTCATTGTATCATCCATGCTAGTTTATTTTCTTTTTAAGCTTTCTTCTTGTGTGTTTGAAAAACCTTAAGAAAAACAAAAAAAATTAGTTGTAGCTTTTAGTTAGTTTACTTTCCATGCCTGTAGTAGTAGTAATTAAAAAGAAAACCCGAAAATATTTCTCGTTCTTCTTTTGCTTGTTGGGAGCTTTCCAGTGTAAATAGTTTTATTTCCTTTCTTTTCCTTGGGGGTCGAGAGGAGAAGACCATGATGAAAATGTTGAGTGGCTCATATATGCATTATTGTTGATCTAACAAAGAGACCATATTACCTTGTCTTCTCCCTTGAATTGAATGCTTGCAGATTCTAGCTTAGTCCAATGCACGTGCACTATTATTATTATCCACACCGTTCGGTCGTGCAAGTGAAAGGCAATAATGATGATATATGATGGACCGATTGAGATGAGGAAAGTTGGTATGAACTCGACCTCTCTTGTTTTTGTCAATATGATTAGTCCATCGTTCCTGATTCAGCCTATTATGAATGAAACATGTTTGCAATGTCAATTAGAGATTATAGTTGCTCATGCCATGCTTAAGTAGCTAGGAGTTTATAATGCTTTACCTTGTGTGCCAACATGCTATTAAAATGGTTGTGATGTGGTACGATGGGGTGGTATCCTCCTTTGAACGATTCGAGTGGCTTGACTTGGCACATGTTCACGCATGTAGTTGAAACAAAATCAACCTAGCCTCTACGATATTTATGTTCATGGTGAATTATATCCTACTCATGCTTGCATTCGGTGTTGATTAATTTAATGCATGTTCATGACTGTTGCCGCTCTCTAGCTGGTTGCTTCCCGGTCTCTTTCTAGCCTTCACTTTTACTAAGCTAGAATACTGCTTGTGCATCCAATTCCATAAACCGCAAAGTTATTCCATATGAGTCCACCATACCTTCCTATATACGGTATCTACCTGCCGTTCCAAGTAAATTTGTATGTGCCAAACTCTAAACCTTCAAATAAACATTATGTTTTGTATGCTCGAATAGCTCATGTATCAACTAGGGCTGTGTATATCTTCCATGCTAGGCGGGTTATTCTCAAGAGGAGTGGACTCCGCTCCTCACTCACGAGAAAATGGCTGGTCACCGGGATGCCCAGTCCCATGCTCAAATCAAATCAAAAGAATTACAAACAAAACTCCCCCAAGATTGTTGTTAGTTGGAGGCACCCGTTGTTTCCGGCAAGCCATGGATTGATGCTTGTTGGTGGTGGGGGAGTATAAACTTTACCATTCTGCTTGGGAACCGCCTATAATGTGTGTAGCATGGAAGATATCGAGATCTCTCGGTTGTTATGTTGACAATGAAAGTATACCGCTCAAAATATTACTCATCTATATTTCAAAATTGAGCTCTAGCACCTCTACAAATCCCTGCTTCCCTCTGTGAAGGGCCTATCTATTTGCTTTTATGTTGAGTCATCATCCTCTTATTAAAAAGCACCAGTTGGAGAGCACCGCTGTCATTTGCATGCACTATTGTTAGTTTACATTGAGTATGACTTGACTGGATCTCTTTTACCATGAATTACAGTGTCTAGTCAGTCCTTGATCTTTAAAGGTGCTCTGCATTTATGTTTTGCGGTCTCAGAAAGGGCTAGCGAGATACCATCTTGTTATATCATATTATGATTGTTTTGAGAAAGTGTTGTCATTCGAGATTTATTATTATGGCTCGCTAGTTGATTATGCTATTGATATGAGTAAACTTGAGACCTATGCGGTATTGCGAATGTGGTTAGTTATAATCTTTGCTAAAAACTTGAATGTTGGCTTTACATATTTACAACAACAAGAGCAAATAGAGTTTGTAAAAGTTTTTCTTTATCACTTTCAGTTTATCAACTGAATTGCTTGAGGACAAGCAAAGGTTTAAGCTTGGGGGAGTTGATACGTCTCCGTCGTATCTACTTTTCCAAACACCTTTTCCCTTGTTTTGGACTCTAACTTGCATGATTTGAATGGAACTAACCTAGAATGACGCTGTTTTCAGCAGAATTACCATGGTGTTATTTATGTGCAGAAACAAACGTTCTCGGAATGATCTGAAACTTCACAGAGAAACTTTTCAGAAAATATGAAAATACCCGCAAAAGATGAAGGTCAGGGGGCCCACCACCTCTCAACGAGGGTGGGGGGTGCGCCTGCCCCCCTAGGGCGCGCCCCCTAGCTCGTTGGCCCCCTGTTGCCTCTCCGACTCCAACTCCAACTCCATATATTGTGTCTCGGGGAGAAAAAAATCAGAGAGAAGAAATCATCGCGTTTTACGATATGGAGCCGCCGCCAAGCCCTAAAACCTCTCGGGAGGGCTAATCTGGAGTCCGTTCGGGGCTCCGGAGAGGGGAATCCGTCGCCATCGTCATCATCAACCATCCTCCATCACCAATTTCATGATGCTCACCGCCGTGCGTGAGTAATTCCATCGTAGGCTTGCAAAGGTTTAAGCTTGGGGAGTTGATAAGTCTCTATCGTATCTACTTTTCCAAACACTTTTGCCCTTGTTTTGGACTCTAACTTGCATGATTTGAATGGAACTAACCCGGACTGACGCTGTTTTTAGCAGAATTGCAATGGTGTTATTTTTGTGCAGAAATGAAAGTTCTCGGAATGACCTAAAAATCAACGGAGATTATTTTTGGAATATATACAAAATACTGGTGAAAAGGTTCACTTCAGGGGCCCACACCCTGTCCACGAGAGTGGGGGAGCACCTACCCCCTGGGTGCGCCCCCTGCCTCGTGGGCCCCCTGACGCTCCACCGACCTCAACTCCAACTCCATATATTCGTGTTCGAGGAGAAAAAATAAGAGAGAAAGATTCATCGCGTTTTACGATACGGAGCCGCCGCCAAGCCCTAAATCTCTCAGGAGGGCTGATCTGGAGTCCGTTCGGGGCTCCGAAGAGGGGAATCTGTCGCCTTCATCATCATCAACCTTCCTCCATCACCAATTTCATGGTTCTCACCGCCGTGCGTGAGTAATTCCATCGTAGGCTTGCTGGACAGTGATGGGTTGGATGAGATTTATCATGTAATCGAGTTAGTTTTGTTAGGGTTTGATCCCTAGTATCCACTATGTTCTAAGATTGATGTTGCTATGACTTTTCTATGCTTAATGCTTGTCACTAGGGCCCGAGTGCCATGATTTCAGATCTGAACCTATTATGTTTTCATGAATATATGTGAGTTCTTGATCCTATCTTGCAAGTCTGTAGTCACGTATTATGTGTTATGATCCGTTAACCCCGAAGTAACAATAATCGGGATACTTACCGGTGATGACCATAGCTTGAGGAGTTCATGTATTCACTATGTGTTAATGCTTTGGTATGGTACTCTATTAAAAGGAGGCCTTAATATCCCTTAGTTTCCAATAGGACCCCGCTGCCACGGGAGGGTAGGACAAAAGATGCCATGCAAGTTCTTTTCCATAAGCACATATGACTATATTCGGAATACATGCCTACATTACATTGATGAAATGGAGCTAGTTCTGTGTCACCCTATGTTGTAACTGTTGTATGACTGATCGCATCCGACATAATTATCCATCACTGATCCAATGCCTATGAGCTTTTCCTATATTGTTCTTCGCTTATTTACTTTTCTGTTGCTACTATTACAACCACTATAAAACCAAAAATATTACTTTTGCTACCGTTACCACTACTATCATATTACTTTGCTACTAACTACCTTGTTGCAGATATTAAGTTTCCAGGTGTGGTTGAATTGACAACTCAGCTACTAATACTTGAGAATATTCTTTGGCTCCCCTTGTGTCGAATCAATAAATTTGGGTTGAATACTCTACCCTTGAAAACTGTTGCGATCCCCTATACTTGTGGGTTATCACCTACTCACTCACATGATATCTATTGATGGGCATCTCCATAGCCTGTTGATATGCCTAGTTGATGTGAGACTATCTTCTTCCTTTTGTCTTCTCCACAACCACCATTCTATTCCACCTATAGTGCTATGTCCATGGCTCACGCTCATATATTGAGTGAAAGTTGAAAAAGTTTGAGAATGCTAAAGTATGAAACATTTGCTTGGCTTTTCATCAGGGTTGTGCATGATGGGAGCATTTTGTTTGACGGAAATGAAGCATGGCCAAACTATATGATTTTGTAGGGATGAGCTTTCTTTGGCTATGTTATTTTGAGAAGACATAATTGCTTGGTTAGTATGCTTGAAGTATTATTATTTTTATGTCAATATTAAACTTTTGTCTTGAATCTTGTGGATCTGAACATTCATGCCACAATAAAGAAAATTACATTGAAATTATGTTAGGTAGCATTCCACATCAAAAATTCTGTTTTTATAATTTACCTACTCGAGGACGAGCATGAGTTAAGCTTGGGGATGCTTTATACGTCTCCAACGTATCTATAATTTTTTATTGTTCCATGCTATTATATTATCTGTTTTGGATGTTTAATGGTCTTTAATATGCTATTTTATATTATTTTTGTGACTAACCTATTAACGGAGGCCCAGTGCCAGTTTTTGGTTTTTTGCCTATTTCAGTGTTCCATAGAGAAGGAATATCAAACGGAACAAAACCTTCGTGAGGATCTTTCTTGGAACAAACACAAACCAGGAGACTTGGAGTGGAAGTATGGAACTCCGTGAGGCGTCCACGAGGTAGGAGGGCGCGCCCAGGGGGTAGGCGCGTCCCCACCCTCGTGGGCCCCACAGAGCTCCATTGACGTACTTCTTTCGCCTATATATACTCTTATACCCTAAAAACATCCGGAGGAGCCACGAAACCACTTTTCCACCGCCGCAACCTTCTGTACCTGTGAGATCTCCTCTGGGGCCTTTTTCGGCGATCTGCCCGAGGGGGATTCGATCACGTAGGGCTTCTACATCAACACCATAGCCTCTCCGATGATGTGTGAGTAGTTTACCATAGACCTTCGGGTCCATAGTTATTAGCAAGATGATTTCTTCTCTCTCGTTGGTTCTCAGTACAAAGTTCTCCTCAATGTTCTTGGAGATCTATTCGATGTAGTACTTTTTGCGGTGTTTGCCGAGATCCGATGAATTGTGGATTTATGATCAAGTTTATCTATGAATAATATTTGGTTCTTCTCTGAATTCTTATATGCATGATTTGATATCTTTGCAAGTCTCTTTGAATTATCGGTTTAGTTTGGCCTACTAGAGTGATCTTTCTTGCAATGGGAGAAGTGCTTAGCTTTGGGTTCAATCTTGCGGTGTCCTTTCCCAGTGACAGTAGGGGCAGCAAGGCATGTATTGTATTGTTGCCATCAAGCATAAAAAGATGGGGTTTATATTATATTGCTTGAGTTTATCCCTCTACATCATGTCATCTTGCTTAAAGCGTTACTCTGTTCTTATGAACTTAATACTCTAGATGCATGCTGGATAGCGGTCGATGTGTGGAGTAATAGTAGTAGATGCAGAATCATTTCGGTCTACTTAACACGGACGTGATGCCTATATCCATAATCATTGCCTAGATATTCTCATAACTATGCACTCTTCTATCAATTGCTTGCCAGTAATTTGTTCACCCATCGTAATACATGCTATCATGAGAGAAGCCACTAGTGAAACCTATGGCCCCCGGGTCTCTTTCTTATTACAGTGTATCTCTTTTTATTTACATCACATCTCGTTTACTATTTTGCAATCTTTACTTTCCAATCTATACAACAAAAATACCAAAAATATTTATCTTACTATCTTTATCAGATCTCACTTTCGCAAGTGACCGTGAAGGGATTGACAACCCCTTTATCGCGTTGGTTGCGAGTTCTTGATTGTTTGTGCAGGTACTAGGTGACTTGCGTGTTATCTCCTACTGGATTGATACCTTGGTTGTCAAAAACCGAGGGAAATACTTATGCTACTTTGCTGCATCACCCTTTCCTCTTCAAGGAAAAACCAACGCATGCTCAAGAGGTAGCAGCCCTCAGATCGTTGATTTGTGAATCCTTCTCAGTTAGTTCAGCCTGCGACATGAACAAACATGGAAGTTATTAATTATGGTCATAAATATTTTTGAAGTCCCAAGCACAATACAAGTATTTTCCTTGGCACTTGGGGGCTAATGCCTATTGCTCTTTTCAAGACAAGTTTATCTGATAACCCGAGTAAAATGATATGATCCGGTTTATAAAGGTTACATATTGGGACATTGGTTTCCATCGTGGTAATAAGTCCCGGCTTAGCTTGATAGCTTAAAGCCGGCCCTTGGGGGCTCAAGATGCAAAGTTGATCACTGCTAATTGAAGTCCCGGCTTAGCTTGATAGTTTAAGCCGGCCCTTGGGGGCTACTGGTGATGATGTTCATCTATTTGTGGCTATCTAAAAGTCTACAACATATTAGATTCTATCATATTTTATAGACTTGGCGGCTGGTAGTAATATATTTATGAAGGGGATTGTGCCGGATTACCTCGAAGCGTTCCTTCATCAAGTTGACCAAGCCGACTTCGAAATCATGGCTGGTATGAAGGCGGTTCAGATAACCAGAGTGAATCTCTTGAGCACTAAATTGCGAATAGCCCTCCAAATCAACCTTCCATTTGCCTTTGTCAATAGCAGGGAACTCCTCCATGGCGTTGTGTTTGGATAGGGCGATGGGATTGCCTGGGGCTTGATAAGCCATCCCAGTAACCATTATTTCATCAGATTCATGAGTCGGCTGAGCAGGGTTGGGCGGCTTATCAGTTTTTGGATCAGTGTCCATGGCGTCTTGAGTGACGGGATGATCTTCTGGAGGGGGATCATCCATAACAGCTTCTGATTCTTGATGCAAGGCCCCAGGGGCATCATATTGTGCTAGTTCAACAGTCTTGGGCTCTTCATCCGGCTTGTCAATTTTCTGCTTCTTGCTGGGCTTGGCCATAGCGCTGAAAAGGAAGCATGAGACAGAGTTAATATGACAATTAAGTGCATAATTCAAAAGTGGGCAAGATTTAATGTTCTTACCCAGGCACAGTTTTGAAAATCGGGATTTGAGTCCCAGTTGAGTCGCCGGAGGAGGAATGAGATGTTCCCTGATAGTTTGAATTAGACGGGTTAAGAGGTTGTCGAAAAAACCCGCCTTTGGATAAGATACGTTATAAATGGTTGAAACCTCCGGTCGACGTTTGCGAATTGCCAGGGTGTCCAGTCAACCGGAGGATAAAACTCCACCGCCGCTGTTCCGGGTGGTGCGGCGAGCTTCATGTTGCTGCTTCTTCTTCAAAAGAAAGTTGGGATCCAAGTGAGCTAAAGGGTGAGAAAATCTTACTTTCCGGCTTGCTTGTTGTGTTTTCTGTGTTGGCAGAGGTTCTGAGCCAGAGGAGAGAGTAATTACCTCTTTGTCATCTGCGCACCTGGCCTCCTCATCATCCTGATAATGGTCATTGTCAATAAGATGTAAAAATAATGAGCCAAGGGAGTCAAGTTCTATCTCCGACTCATCATCATCATCATCATCATCATCATCATTGTCCAAGTTGAATAACTCGGCAGGATTGGTCTTTTTCTTGGCGGGCTTTTTGATAGCCTTTCTCGTGGTCCAAGTTTTCCTGGACGGCTTATTCTGCAGCTTTTTAGCCCAAAAAGGTGAATCGACCTGCAAAAAATTGAATGAGTGTGAATAGGCAGTACAGGTGAAAAACATGATTCAAGTGAGAACTTGATTAAAAACTTACACCTGAAAGTTTGTTCAGAACGCAGAAAGGACTTAATCTAACTTTACTGCAGTCTCCCAAGCTCTCATTTAACAGAGACTTGGTCATCTCATTGATGTCTTCATCAGTCAGTTCAATTTGACAGTGGCATTGAGGATCTGATAACTCGCCGGTATATTCATGCATTAAACCGGGACGGCGACTTAGAGGTAATACTCTCCAGGCGACCCAGCATCGAACC
The DNA here is from genome assembly GCF_002162155.2 of Triticum dicoccoides. Lineage (NCBI taxonomy): Eukaryota > Viridiplantae > Streptophyta > Magnoliopsida > Poales > Poaceae > Triticum > Triticum dicoccoides. The sequence continues at coordinate 134,402,603 of NC_041392.1, read as the reverse complement.
AGATCAATTCCAGTTAAGCTGTTGGCCATTAAGGCCTAGATCTTTGACAAAACTGGCATGTACGTCTTCCGCTCTGCTGTGCTGATGCAGTCTGGAAGATGATGCCTGTTACTTAGCCGGCTGGGGTGATAACCCGGCAAGGGATTTTCCCCTTCTAGAGAAGTATCTTTGCAGTAAACCAAGTTTGATTCCAGTCTTTGGAATGACTAGGAAGAGTGCTAGCTGGGAAGGTGGCCTCTTTCCAGCGCTGTATAGAAATGTCGCCTAGCTCTAGGCTGGGCCCGTCCGTGAACTTGTTCTATCGGTTTAAGTAATAGAACTCCCCGAATAGTTCTATGGTGGGCTCATATTGAAGGTACACCTCGCAGAATACTTGGAAGTTGTATATGTTTGAAACGGAATTTGGTCCGATGTCCTGAGGATGGAGCTTGAAAATGTGCATCACATCACAAAAGAATTTTGAGCCAGGAGGGCTGAAGTCCCAGAGCATGTGATCAGTGAAGATAACTACTTCACCGTCCTTGGGCTCAGGAGGAGTTTCGGTGCCTGGGCCCCTCCAATGGATGATGTCCTTTTTGGCCAGGACACCTGTCTGAACATATTCGTTCAAGTCTTCCTCGGTGACCCGGGAAACGACCCAATTGCAAGCAGTGACAGTTTTGCCCATTTGGAGATTGAAAGCCTAAGAGAAAGAAACATTACCGGTTGAAAATTGCACTGTCAGATCAGACCATAAATTTAAAGGTAAGGTGCTATAAACGACTGACAGGTTAAGCCGGACGATGAACATTAAAGTACGCAGATATTCATATTGGCGGCTTAAAAGGGGACTAATGGTACCTACCGGGTTAAGATTTCTGCTGTTAAGCCGGACAGAGTTTAAAAATCAACTGTGTTTGCAGAGCCAAATTATGAGGATAAATAAACAAGCATGGTTAAATTGGAGAAGTATTGTCGTTTTATGCAAGATATGAAGCATATGATGGCGGTTCAAACAGGGCCTAGTGTTGCAGAGTTGGTCACAGTTTATGATATAAGCCGCCATGGCAGTTATGGTGCTTCAAATTTATCAGTGAAAATTTTGCTAAGTGTTGGATAAACAGATTTCACAAGATGGAGCTATAATTTTGGATCTACGGCAATTTAGAAAAGGAAGTAAATTCTAAAACCTAAGGTGGCGGCAGCAGAAAAGTTTGGGTGCTCCAATGAGGTCTTCTATGGAAAGATGTTATTCTGATAATAAAAATGAATGCTAAACTACTACCGCACAAGGTTCATGACCTATTCAGATTAAAAGCTGCTTGAGTTGAAGGAGAAAATGAAGAATGACGAAGAACACCGATGAACAGAAGAAACCCTAACGTAGATCTAAGATAAAAGAGAGGAGCACTTACAGGTGATGAGGGACAGCGGTGGCGCGCTGGAGTTCTCTGGTCTGGTCAGGTCGATGTAGCGGCCTGAGTTGGTGTAGCGGTCGGAGGTCGCGGCGGCGGAGCTAGGGCGACAGAAGAGACGCGAGAGGAAGACGAAGGTGAGGAGGCAAGGGGGAAAATGATAAAGACCCCCATTCCTATTTATAAAAGGGTGGATACAAGGCATGCGCAAGAATCGAGGAGGCCGAAATCATCATATGGCTATATGGACGCCTCGATTTCCGGGACCTCGTGCGAAATTAATGCGAAATTACATCATGGTAGTTTAAGAAGATTATGTGAGCTGATGTCATGGCGGGTTACAACAAGTTTACCAAACAAGTGATGCAAGATTTTGACAAGTCAGGTATTGAAGATTGACATGAACAAGTTCAAATCAACTTGGGGCCTAATGTTGCGGTTATAACTATTGGGTATGAACCTCCTAGGAGGGGTCGGGTCATACCACTGACGACTTATCAATGACGATGGTGGCTCATACAAAGCCCATTGACGGCCCAAGACCTAGAGGCGACTTGAGGCCCAAGAGGATGAACTGCCATATGTGTATAACTTGTTTTGTAAGGCAAGCATAGCAAGTCATCGAGCCGGACACGTTGTGTATGAGCCGACCGGGACTCCGTGAGCCACCGGACGTCTTCCTGTGTATATAAAGGGACGACCCGGCGGCGGTTTAGGGACAGAAAATAACAGATCGAGAACTAGGTCAAGCGTATTCGCTCCCTAGTAGTCAAAACCCAAGCAATACAACCCCAAACTGGAGTAGGCTTTTACCTCCACCGCGAGGGGCCGAATCAGTATAAACTCTCCGTGTCCTTTCTCCCGATTAACCCCTTTAAGCTAACCTAGTTGCGATGGCTCCACGACTAAGTCCTTCCGCTAGGACATCTGCCGTGTCCAGTCCACAACAGACATGTTGTCATGCATGGATCAGGAGAGCGTCCCTTGTATATTAGAGCATTGTATGGTTGTTATGACCCTTTGGCGTATCCATTATTCTTTCCTGGTGGGGAGACTGGTTGGAATCGATGGTTTCCATATGTTCATACACAAGAAGATGAAGGCCATGAGTCTAACACGGGTATGATTTTATAGTTTTAGATTTGTAACATGGTCAATTAAAACAACAAAAAAACTAATATTCTGAACTTCTTGTGTTTAAAAGGTCCAACTGGTAGTTCAGAACAAGGTCAAGACTGGTCTACTGACTTGCCTACAAGTGTTAATTTAACGGAAAAAGATGATGACAAAATGCAAACTACATTTGATAATTCTGAACAATTTGATGAACACGTGGCTGATTTGCCCCTAGGTAAATTTCATCATTTAGACACGTCTATTTTAAGGGTGTCCCATTTGTTTAATGTTATGAATCTTCTTTCAGACGATAACGAGGACAACTAGGATGAGGAGGACGAACATGTTCAATCAAGAAAATATGTATCTGCAAGGGAGTATTACTGCTTCAAGCTGATGATCAAGAAGAAGCTTTTTAACATCATCCTATCCGGGGGGCGCCTTTTCCAACAATGGGCCATTGATATGTACATTAAGATCGAGACAATGAGGCTGGATTGGTACTCCAAGCCAGAAAATCAGAAGATTATACGTGCGGACCTCTACCAATTACCATTCTTAGGGTTGTTTTTATATGACATTAGCGACCTCACTTTTAATATAAAGTTTGGTATTCTTAATGCATGCATTATGTATCTTCTATGTAGAGCCTTGTAGATACGATCGCTGCTGGTGAGTCATGTGGTGATTGGATTGGTAAAAGGATTGTGTTAGGACATTTCCTAGTGGTGATAGAGATATGCAGAGAATGTTCCTAGATGCAATTGCCATAGTGCAGCGATGGGGTAAACCAGATTACTTTATCACAATGACATGCAACCCTACTGGGAGGAGATAACAACAGAGTTGATGCCCGGACATCTACCACATGATCGACCAGACCTGGTTGCAAGAGTGTACAAAGCAAAGAAGCGAGATTTGATGGACTTACTCATCAAGAAGAAGCATTTTGGCGAGGTTTTGACCTATGCTCATGTGCTCAAGTTTCAGAAAAGAGGGCTCCCACATGAACATATCCTTCTAATCATGAAGGTAGGTAGCAAGTTAAAGACTCCAGATGACCATGACAGAGTCATATCAGCAAAAATACATGATAAAGATAAATACCTTGGCCTGCATGCTCTGGTCATAAAACACATGTTGCACGGGCCATGTGGTGTCCTCAATAAAAATGTTCTTGCATGATTGATGAGCAGTGTCGTTTTCACTACCCTCGGGAGTTTTGCCCCGCTACACAGTAGGGAAAGGACTCATATCCCATATATAGGAGGAGGGATGATGGACGTCGAGTAAAAGTGAGAGGAGCAGAGTTGGACAATAGGTGGGTGGTGCCTTACAACCCTTTTCTTCTCATTAAGTACAACTGCCACATCAATGTAGAAGCTTGCTCGAGCATCTAGGTAGTGAAGTATTTGTTCAAGTACATTTACAAGGGACATGAACGAACATCATTTTCATTCGAGTAGGACATCATCAACAATGGGGGGTCATTAATGAGATCCGCCAATACTGAGATGCACGATATGTATCACCTCCAGAGGCTATCAACATGCTTTTACGCTTTAAAATGTTTGGAATTAGTCCTTCAGTCTTGTAGTTGCAACTTCATTTGCCAGGCATGCACATGGTCGCATTTAAAGCCAATGATAATCTGAAAGATGTTGTTGATAAGCCATCTTCTTCGAGAACCATGCTTACTGAGTACTTCAAAATGAATGGAATGAATCCTTATGCACGACAATGGCTGTACAAAGATTTTCCGGAACACTTAGGATGGGATGCATCAAAGAAGAGATGGTATAAAAGAAAACAAAGGCCACATATTGGTAGAACTGTGTATGCACACCCTGCTGATGAGGAGAGGTACTATTTGCGGGTGCTCTTGAATCATGTCCGAGGTGCGACATCATATGATGATTTAAAAAAGGTGTGAGGCATTACGTGCTCTACTTTCAGAGATGCGTGTGAACAATTAGGATTAATTGAGCACGACAAATCACTTGATCACTGCCTGACTGAAGCTTCCACATTTGAGATGCCTTGTGCTCTTAGATGCTTGTTTGCCACTATCTTAGTATTTTGTGAGGTTACAAAAATCTGAGAGTTGTGGGACAAACACCTAGAGTACCGATGTTCCCAGCCCAACGAGACAATACTTGAGCAGATGGTCCTTAGAGACATTAGGGATTTGTTGCATTCCATGGGGAAGGATATTAAAACGTATGGCCTTTTTTGACAGAAAACCTATGGCCTTCCAGAGCTGGTTAATACAAATGCTTTTCTAGGCGATGAGTGCATGGAGGTTAGAGAGGAGAGGGAGGTCGGTGTGGACCAAGAACATATTGATCTTATCAACTCTTTAAACAGTGAGAAACTAGCTGGGTTCAATGACATCATGGACCATATCATGAACAAAAAAACCAAGTCTTCTTTCTCGATGCTCCAGGAGGCACTGGGAAGACATACTTGTTCAAGGCATTGCTTGCTAAGGTGCGTTCGATGGGTGAGATAGCCATTGCCACTGCTACATCAAGTATAGCAGCCTCGACATTACCTGGAGGGCGTACTGCCCACTCTAGGTTCAGAATACCCATTAAACTCACTGACAACAACATGTGTGGTCTCACAAAGCAAAGTGGTACGACAGAATTACTGAAAGAGGCGGCCTTGATAATTTGGGATGAAGTTGCCATGACAAAGCATCAAGCCATGGAGGCGTTTGATAGGTCACTCCAAGACATAACGGGATGTGCTTTGCCGTTGGGGGGGGGGTATTGTCAGTTTTGGTGGAGATTTTAGGCAAGTACTTCCAGTGGTTCCAAAAGGGACAAGAGCACATATCACAGATGCTACAATATAGAGATCCTATATATGGCAGAAGATTCATAAGATACACCTTACACGTAACATGAGATCACAAGCTGACCCTTTGTTCTCTGAGTATCTCTTAAGGATTGGCAACGGAACCGAAGAAATGATAGGTGATGACTATGTGCGTCTCCCTGAGGACATTGTGATCGGTCATACTGATGATGAAACTGCAATCAATAGACTAATCAGAGAAGTTTTCCCCTCTCTTAGTGCCAATGCTAAATCAAGAGAGTACATGAGCTCGCATGCTATTCTTTCCATGAAGAATGACTATGTTGATGATATGAATTCCAAGATGATTGACATGTTTCCTGGCCAAGAGAAGCTATTCCATAGCTTCGACTCTATTGAGGATGACTACTCGAACAATTACCCGATTGACTTTATGAATTCGCTCACCGCAAATGGATTGCCACCACATGTGTTGAAAGTGAAAGGCAATTGCCTCATCATTCTGCTACGGAACCTCGAACCTCACAATGGCCTCTGCAATGGAACAAGGCTAATGATTAGAGCCTTGCAAGATAATGCAATTGATGCAGAGATTGTTGGTGGGCAACATGTTGGGAAGAAGTCTTTATACCGAGGATCCCTTTGTCACCATCGGAGGACATCTTGCTTTCCTTCAAGCTTAAGAGGAAATAATTCCCCATCCGCCTAAGTATTGCGATGACCATTAACAAGGCGCAGGGCCAGACCATCCCAAATGTTGGCATTTATCTTCCCGAGCCGGTGTTCTCCCATGGTCAGCTGTATGTTGCCTTGTCAAGGGGTGTATCAAGGCGCACGATGCGAATTTTGGCCAAGCCGAACAAACAGATTGATAAATCAGGAAAAAGCACCGAGAATATTGTCTATAGAGATGTTTTATAGGGATGATGTAGGTTCGTTCTTCTTTGACTGATATTTATTCAAGCTATTTTGTAGTCAACCAAACTTTGTTAGCTTTTTGTTTTTTTTATTTGAATCATCATTTTATTTAAATACATATGGGCATGCCAACAATTTCTGAATCATCATTTTATTTAAATACGAAATGTGTTTACAAGTCTGAAATGGTTTCATGTTGTGAATTATGAAGTAGTTACCTATCGCTTATGGAGATATGTCATTCCTAACTACTGATTAGCCACATACATGACTTTCCTAACTTGCTATTGATATTAATCAATTTATATTCCAAAATAATTTGTGGGGTCAGGTATGTCTTTCACTCCCAAATAATATCAATGTTTACCTAAGAAATAAATATGGATTCTATAGTTAATGGCTTGGTAGAACTCTTGCTAAATTACATATAAACTGCAATCTGATCCAACTTTACATAATGCAGATATGAAAGGGAAAATCCATATTGATGTGATATGGGATTCACACTGATGTTTCATGACCTTTGGTCCCTGTAATACTGGAAGCAATCCAATCGCTTGTTCAAGTGTCAAATAAGAAGATGTGCATGTTTCCAACACTTATCTTCAGGAGTGAAATTGTTTTGCCACTGAAAATGAGCATGTGTCATCTGTCTTCCCTGTCATGTAAAAAACATGTTTATTTTCCTTAAATTAGAGTGAAAAACAGGGTAGACTGTTGGTTAATGTGATATTTTATTTTTGTCAGATGGCTTGAAATTTCTTTAACATCACTTTTAATGTTAATGTCATGTACCATCATATTTATTTCCAAACTGTGGTGTGAGGTTATATTGCTAGTTTATGTCATGTTCGGTTCACAAATATATATTGTCAGTCCGTGCCTTTAAGCTTTGTTGGTAGATTGTGTCATTTACAGTGCATAAAATCTTTTTCTACTTTTAGTGTAAAATTGACTTGTACACAGTTTGACATTTTCAGACATTGTGATTACATGTGTTTGCTTTCGCTATATTTACTATAGATAGTGTTCTGACAGATTTTATAAAGTATGTCAATAGTTGGATCATGTATCCTTGACTTGATAGACAAGTTTAAAGATTTACATTCTTAAGAGTGCATAACCGACACGCTAGATCCTAACTTCGACTGCTTGCATAACCAACATTCAGTTCAAGGAAGCTTCAGGTCTTACCTTGAAAATTTCTTTTACCTCTTCCAACCAGCACATACATGTTTTCCAATTATTGATTATTGATTTTACACAAAAATAGTTTTTAATAATCTTTTCTACAATAGGCCAACATAATCAAAGGAGTCACTAAAAGTAGCTTGAAAATACCAAGGAAACCTGCAGGCATGGCCGCTGCAATAACCAATCCTCCTCCCTCGACACTTATGCCACCGTTCCCCTTCCTGCGATCCAATTTTCTCTCTATTTCATAACTCTATGATACGTGAATAGAGAACGAAGATGTATGGATGCATACGGTAGTCCCTTGACCACAAAAACGTTCGTGCTTGGCCACACGGGGAGCGAACGCCTCTGGATACCAATGTCACGTCATCCGGTCCGGTGTGCCAAGATCTGTGCTTGTCACCGGACGGCAGTCACCATATTCAGGCCGCACGTCAAAAAGAGTGATGTCAGACATGTTGTCAGATATGTGTCATTTGGGTCCCTTTCTTTTTGGAGGTACGAGGGAGTTCTAGGAGACATGCTGGACTTGTTCCAACGTACCGGAGTAGTAGTGACAAGTGACAAATTTGCCTTCACTTGTGTGTCCTCGGTGCTAGCTAAGCTAGCCAAGCCTCGACAAGCAAACATTCGTCGCCCTCATGCTCACGCCTCCGTCATCATCATCAACATAATAACGGACAAACACTATAGTGGTATAACTGAAAATCTTGTAGTGACCTCGTCAATCTCGTCACCTCGCCGTCTCGACCATGCCGGCGCCGGCCAGGATGGCTGCAGGCGTTCGTCGCATTCAAAACCCGACCTTCTTTTTAAGACATGGGGCTAACAGAACCAGCGACAGCTCCAGACGTCGCCAAAGGCATCAGTATCGAACTATCTCTCTTGCCAGTACGGGCAGCAGGGGATGGTTTACCAGGGAGCACCAAACGGCCGGGCAAACGGCACCGGGGCCGGGCATGACGACGTCGGGAGCGCCGCTAAGGCGCACTTCGTCTTCGTCCCGCTCATGTTCCAGGGCCACGTGATCCCGGCGGTGGACACCGCTCTGCTGCTGGCCACGCACGGCGCGCTCGCCAGCGTCGTCGCGACGCCGTCCAACGCCGCGCGCATCCGCCCGACGGTCGACCTCGCGCGGCGGTCCGGCCTGCCCATCCGGCTCGTGGAGCTCCCGCTCGACTGCGCCGCCGAGGGCCTGCCCGAGGGAGCCGACGACGTCGACAAGATCCCGCTTGGCCTCGAGGTGAACTACTTCCGCGCCCTGACGCTCCTCGCGGAGCCGCTCGAGCGCCACCTCCGCGCGCACCCGCCGTACCCGACGTGCATCGTCTCCGACTTCTGCCACGCGTGGACCGTGCAAGTCGCGGCCAGTCTCAAGGTCCCGCGGCTCTGCTTCTTCAGCATGTGCGCCTTCTGCGTCCTGTGCCAGCACAACGTCGAGAGGTACAACTCCTACGACGCCGTGGCCGACGACAACGAGCCGGTGGTCGTACCGGGCCTGGAGAGGCGAATCGAGGTGACCAGGGCGCAAGCCCCCGGGTTCTTCCGGGCGCCCGGGTTCGAGAAGCTAGCCGATGAAATCGAGTTGGCGCTAGCTGAGTCCGATGGCGTCGTCATGAACTCCTTCCTGGAGATGGAGCCGGAGTACGTCGCTGGGTACGCGGCCGCCAGGAACTTGAAGCTGTGGACCATCGGGCCGGTGTCGCTGTACCACCAGCACGCCGCCACGCTAGCAAAGAGAGGGAACACCACCACCGCCATTGACGCCGACGAGTGCCTCCGATGGCTCCAGGGCAAGGAGCCCAGCACCGTCGTGTACGTCAGCTTCGGGAGCATCGTGCACGCCGACCCGAAGCAGACCGTCGAGCTCGGGCTCGGGCTCGAGGCGTCGGGGCACCCGTTCGTCTGGGTTCTGAAGAACCCCGACCAATACAGCGAGGACGTGCGCGAGTTCCTGCAGGACCTCGAGGAGCGCGTCGCCGGCCGCGGGATGCTGATCAGAGGGTGGTCGCCACAGGTGCTTATCCTGAACCACGTGGCGGTGGGTGGCTTCGTGACGCACTGCGGGTGGAACTCGACATTGGAGGCGATCACGGCCGGGCTGCCAGTGGTGACATGGCCGCACTTCTCGGACCAGTTCTTGAACGAGAAGCTGGCCGTGGAGGTGCTGGGAATAGGCGTGAGCGTCGGTATTAAGGAGCCATTGCTGTGGGCGGCGAAGAAGGGGGTCGTGGTGGGTAGAGAGGTGGTGGAGGCGGCGGTCAGGAACATCATGGACGGAGGAGGAGAGGGGGGCGAGAGGAGGAGGAAGGCGCTGGCGCTCTCGGAGAAGGCGAGGGCGGCCGTGCAGAAGGGCGGGTCGTCGCTTGGTAACCTGCTAGATCTTATCAAGAATTTCGAGGTGGACGCGGGAGGTTGCACAACTGAATGAATGAGTGTCATGACAGTCTCAGAGAGCACTGCGCCAGAGTGCGCAGTTTCAAAAGAATTTTCTTTTTGCGGGTGCAGTTTCAGAAGATTATTGGGCAATCAAACCTTCCCTGATCCCCCTTTCTTTCCTCTTTGTTTCTAAAAAATAAAGAGTATTTTGATCATATAAAATGATCAAATTCCCTTTGCAGGGGCGTGCTACACATTGGTTGGCAGATCTTTTTAGAACATCTGTCGCCTAGCGAGCCGTCCAGTTCGATGATGCGACCAGACACGTATCGTTCCTTTGTTTCTCTTGTTTCGTGCAACAAAACCATTGTTGCGAAGGGAAAGTAGTAGCTGCACCCACCTTCGGTGCACCCACGAAGTTTCAGAAGATTTATATTTTGCGGGTGCAGTTTGAGAAGATTATTGGGCAACGAAACATTTTCCTGATCTTTTTTAGGCGATGCTACGCGTCGGCCGGCGGATCATTAAAAAAGATCTGCCAACTCACTGATCATTGGATGTACAAGTTAAGATCTGTCTGATCTACCGCGTAAGCACCCACCTCTTTGCAATAAGAGTGTTGTCGTAGAAGACCCTCTACAACAATCAGCTTGTTGCAATCACCCGAGCATGTACTTTGTTATTTTTTGCAACAAAGGTCTTATTGTAGAATTTTTTCCGCAACAAATGTCTTGTTACAGAAATTTTTATTTTATTTTTTCGCAACAAAGGTCTTGTTGAAGAAATTATTCGCAACAAATTTCTTATTGCAGATTTTCTTTTCCGCAACAGAAGTCTTGTTTGCAGAAATTTTAAATATGGATTGCAGAAATCCTTTTGCAACAAGGGTCATGTTGCAGAAAAAATTACAACTAAGTTCATATTGCAGAACTTTTTTTTTTGCAAATAGAGACCGTTACATGTAGGAGATGGTGCTGACAGCAGGAGCTTGAGGTGGCGGTGTCCATGGCTGGCCATGGCCAAGGCGGGCGTTGTTGCAGGAGCTTGAGGTGGTCGCGGGAACGGCCAAGGCGGGTGTTGTTGCAGGAGCTTGAGGTGGTCGCGGGCACGACCAAGGCGGGCGTTGCTGCAGGAGCTTGAGATGGTGGCTGACATGGCAGGCATTGCTGAAGGAGATGGTGGTGGCTGAGGTGGGCGTTGTAGCGTATGGGACACAGGTTGAGGAAGAGATAAGATGAGAAAGAGAAACGTGGGTAGTCTAGTAGACATGTGGCACGCAACCAAGAAGGCAGACGCGAGCGTGAGAATCCGCCGGTTGATGTTAATCATTTCCCATCTTTTTTTCGCTCTTTGTTCCTAACAAGAAGGAGCATAATTTGATCATATAAAAAGATCAGATTCTGGGACGTCTGGATCTTTTTGGCTAGCGAGCTGTCCGATTCGATGATGCGTCCACTCCCGTATCGTTCCTTCTCTTCTCTAGTTTCCTACAAAAAAACCATTGTTACAAAATGTCGTCTTTTTTAATTTTCTACAACAAGACTCATGTTGCAAGATCTCTTCTCTAATTTTTACAACAAAACCTTTATTGAAAAATTGCAACAACATCTCCCGCCGCCGCATCTAATTTTCTACAACAAGACCCTTGTTGCAGAAATTAAAACATCATCTCCGGCCGCGTGTCGCACTTGCACAGTCGTCGCTGCCACCGTTTTGCAACAACGCCATTGTTGCAGAAATATGTCACAGAGGTGATGTTGTAAACAATGACGCAGGGCCGAGCGCTAGTAGTGGATGCGGATGTATGCTCGTGGTGTTGTGGTTGTTGCAGCGTTGGGTTACAAGACAACGGCGAGGTTGGCACTCCGCATTTGGTAAAAATCATATCCGCAAGATAGTATAATTTTAATCATAGAAAACAAGGTAAGGTTCCTAACATTAAACATATTGCAGTGAGCACCCGATACATTTTTATTTTCTTACAAACAAGGACAAAATTTCAACAAGTTGGGAGAATCTTCACTAGAAATTTTGGCAGCATAACAGGTGGTGAGGGATGCACACTTATATAAAAATTCCAAATAACTACACTTGAAAAAGATTCAAAATCCAGGAGGGATGATAAACAACAAACAAACACTTGCAGCAAGAAAGCTGGCTTTTCACCACTATTCCAAAAACACCACCACAATCCAACTAAACTCATGAATCTAATGGCTACATCATCGGCCGACGATGCCATCAATCATAACATGCCCCACCTCTTCTTCAGCAAGGAACATCTTCTTGAGTATGGATTCATTGACGCGCCACTCCTACATAAGACAACACTTGTTGTCGGAGGGATTGACCACGAGTAGCCTCATCAATACCCTATAATATTTCAGGACATCGGCGCTAGCTGCTGAAGGAAATATGCCCTAGAGGCAATAATAAAGTTGTTATTTATATTTCCTTATATCATGATAAATGTTTATTACTCATGCTAGAATTGTATTAACCAGAAAGCTTAGTACATGTGCGAATACATAGACAAACAGAGTCTCACTAGTATACCTCTACTTGACTAGCTCGTTAATCAAAGATGGTTAAGTTTCCTAGCCATATACATGAGTTGTCATTTGATGAACGGGATCGCATCATTAGAGAATGATGTGATTGACATGACCCATCAGTTAGCTTAGCACTATGATCGTTTAGTTTATTGCTATTGCTTCATGACTTATACATGTTCCTATGACTATGATATTATGCAACTCCCGAATACCAGAGGAACACTCAGTGTGCTATCAAACGTCACAACGTAACTGGGTGACTATAAAGATGCTCTACAGGTGTCTCCAATGGTGTTTGTTGAGTTGGCATAGATTGAGATTAGGATTTGTCACTCCGATTGTCAGAGAGGTATCTCTGGGCCCTCTCGGTAATGCGCATCACTATAAGCCTTGCAAGCAATGTGACTAATGAGTTAGTTACAGGATGTTGCATTACGGAACGAGTAAAGAGACTTGCCGATAACGAGATTGAACTAGGTATTGAGATACTGACGATCGAATCTCGGGCAAGTAACATACCGATGACAAAGGGAACAACGTATGTTGTTATGCGGTTTGACCGATAAAGATCTTCGTAGAATATGTAGGAACCAATATGAGCATCCAGGTTCCGCTATTGGTTATTGACCGGAAGTGAGTCTCGGTCATGTCTACATAGTTCTCGAACCCGTAGGGTCCGCACGCTTAATGTTCGATGGCGATCGGTATTATGAGTTTATGTGTTTTGATGTACTGAAGGTAGTTCAGAGTCCCGGATGTGATCACGGACATGATGAGGAGTCTCAAAATGGTCGAGACATAAAGACCGATATATTGGAAGGCTATGTTTGGATATTGGAATGGTTCCAGATGAGTTTGGCCATTTACCGGAGTACCGAGGGTGACCAGAACCCCCCGGGGAGTTAATCGGCCTTAATGGGCCCTAGTGGAGAAAGAGGGCAGCAGGCAAGTGGTGGGGCGCGCCCCTTAGGCCCAAATCGAATTGGTTTAGGGTTTGGGGGGCCGGCCCCCCTTTCCTTCTCCTCTCCTCCTCCTTCCTCCTTCTCCTGTAGGAATAGGAAAGGGGGGGGGGCAAACCTACTTGGTAGGATTGCCCCCCTTGGGCGCGCCTCCACCTAGGCCGGCCCTCTCCTCCTCCCCCTTTATATACGCGGGAGGGGGTCACCCCATAGACACACAAGTTGATTGTTTAGCCGTGTGCGGTGCCCCCCTCCACAAAATTCCACCTCGGTCATATCGTTGTAGTGCTTAGACGAAGCGCTGCGTCGGTAACTTCATCATCACCGTCATCACATGGTCGTGCTGACGAAACTCTCCCTCGGCCTCAGCTGGATCAAGAGTACGAGGGACGCCACCGAGCTGAATGTGTGCAGATCGTGGAGGTGCCGTGCGTTCGGTACTTGATCGGTTGGATCGCGAATTCAACTACATCAACCGCGTTACTCAACGCTTCCGCTTTCGGTCTACGAGGGTACATATACATACTCTCCCCCTCTCGTTGCTATGCATCTCCTAGATAGATCTTGCGTGATCATAGGATTTTTTTGAAATACTATGTTCCCCAACAGTGGCATCCGAGCCAGGTCTATGCGTAGATGTTATATGCACGAGTAGAACACAAAGGAGTTGTAGGCGTGGGTATATACATATTGCTTGTCGTCACTAATTGATTCTTGATTCAGCGGTATTGTTGGATGAAGCTGCTCAGACCGACATTACGCATACGCTTACGCGAGACTGCTTCTACCGACATGCTTCACACACAGGTGGCTACTGGGTGCATGTTTCTCCATCTTTAGTTGAATCGGATTCAATGAACAGGGTTCTTTCTGAAGATCAAAAAGCAATCACTATATCGCGTTGCGGTTTTTCATGCGTTGGTAAGAACGGTTCTTGTTAAGCCTGTAGTAGCCACGTAAAACTTGCAACAACAAAGTAGAGGACGTCTAACTTGTTTTTGCAGGGCATGTTCTGATATGATATGGTCAAGACGTGATTATATAAATTGTTGTATGAGATGATCATGTTTTGTAACACAGTTATCGGCAACTGGCAGGAGCCATATGGTTGTCGCTTTATTGTATGAAATGCAATTGCCATGTAATTGCTTTACTTTATCACTAAGCGGTAGCGGTAGTCGTAGAAGCAATAGTTGGCGAGACGACAACGATGCTACGATAGAGATCAAGGTGTCAAGCCGGTGACGATGGTGATCATGACAGTGCTTTGGAGATGGAGATCAAAGGCATAAGATGATGATGGCCATATCATATCACTTATATTAATTGCATGTGATGTTTATCTTTTATGCATCTTATTTTTCTTAGTATGACGATAGCATTATAAGACGATATCTCACTAAATTTCAAGGTACAAGTGTTCTCCCTGGGTATGCACCATTGCTACAGTTCGTCGTGCCGAGACACCACGTGATGATCGGGTGTGATAAGCTCTACGTTCACATACAATGGGTGCAAGCCAGTTTTGCACACGCAGAATACTCGGGTTAAACTTGACGAGCCTAGCATATGCAGATATGGCCTCGGAACACTAAGACTGAAAGGTCGAGCGTGAATCATATAGTAGATATGATCAACATAGTGATGTTCGAAATTGAAAACTACTCCATCTCACGTGATGATTGGACATGGTTTAGTTGATATGGATCACGTGATCACTTAGATGATTAGAGGGATGTCTATCTAAGTGGGAGTTCTTAAGTAATATGATTAATTGAACTTAAATTTATCATGAACTTAGTCTTGATAGTATTTGCATATCTATGTTGTAGATCAATTGCACGCGTATAGCTTCCCTGTTTTATTTATGATATGTTCCTAGAGAAAACTATGTTGAAAGATGTTAGTAGCAATGATGCAAACTAACTCCGTGATCTAATGATTATCCTTATTGCTGCATAGAAGAATTATGTCCTTGATGCACCGCTAGGTGACGGACCTATTGCAGGAGCAGATGCAGATGTTATGAACATTTGGCAAGCTCGGTATGATGACTACTTGATAGTTTAGTGCGCCATGCTTTACGGTTTAGAACCGGGACTTCAAAGATGTTTTGAACGCCACAGACCATATAAGATGTTCCAAGAGGTGAAATTGGTATTTCACACTCATGCCCGAGTCAAGAGGTATGAGACCTCTGACAAGTATTTTGCCTACAAGATGGAGGAGAATAGCTCAACCACTAAGCATGTGCTCAAAATGTCTGAGTACTACAATCGCTTGAATCGAGTGGGAGTTAATCTTCCAGATAAGATAGTGATTGACAAAGTTCTCTAGTCACTATCACCAAGTTACTAGAACTTCGTGATGAACTATAATATGTAAGGGATGACGAAAACGATTCCCGAGCTCTTTGCGATGCTGAAATCAGCGAAGGTAGAAATCAAGAAAAGCATCAAGTGTTGATGGTTGACAAGACCACTAGTTTCAAGTAAAAGGGCAAGGGAAAGAAAGGGAACTTCAAGAAGGATGGCAAGCAAGCTGCCACTCCCATGAAGAAGCCCAAAGCTAGACCCAAGCTTGAAACTGAGTGCTTCTACTGCAAAGGAAATGGTCACTGGAAGTGGAACTGCCCTAGATACTTGGCGGATAAGAAGGATGGCAAAAGTGAACAAAGGTATATTTGATATACATGTTATTGATGTGTACTTTACTCATGTTTATAGCAACCCCTCAGTATTTGATACTGGTTCATTTGCTAAGAGTAGTAACTCGAAACGGGAGTTGCAAAATAAACGGAGATTAGTTAAGGGCGAGGTGATGATGTGAGTTGGAAGTGATTCCAAGGTTGATAAGATCACCATCGCACACTCCCTTTACCTTCTGGATTAGTGTTGAACCTAAAATAAAAGTTATTTGGTGTATGCGTTGAGCATGGATATGATTGGATCATGTTTATTGCAATACGGTTATTCATTTAGGTCAAAGAATAATTGTTGTTCTATTTACACGAATAAAACCTTCTATGGTCGTACACTCATATAAATGGTTTATTGAATCTCGATCGTAATGGTACACATATTTATAATATTGAAGCCAAAAGATGCAAAGTTAATAATGATAGTGCAACTTATATGTGGCACTACCGTTTAGGTCATATTGGTGTAAAGCGCATGAAGAAACTCCATGCCGATGGATTTTTGGAATCACTTGATGCTTGCGAATCATGCCTCATGGGCAAGATGACTAAGACTCCATTCTTCGGAACAATGGAGCGAGCAGCTGACTTATTGGAAATAATACATACTGATGTATGCGGTTCGATGAGTGTAGAGGCTCGCGGCGGGTATCGTTATTTTCTGACCTTCACAGATGATTTGAGCAGATATGGGTATATCTACTTGATGAAACATAAAGTCTGAAACATTTGAAAAGTTCAAAGAATTTCAGAGTGAAGTGGAAAATCATCGTAACAAGAAAATAAAGTTTCTACGTTTTGATCGCAGAGACGAATATTTGAGTTACGAGTTTGGTCTTCATTTGAAACAATGTGGAATAATTTCGCAACTCACACTACCTGGAACACCACAGCGTAATGGTGTGTCTGAACGTCATAACCGTACTTTATTAGATATGGTGCGATTTATGATGTTTCTTACCGATTTACCACTATCGTTTTGGGGTAATGCATTAGAGACAGCTGCATTCACAATAAGTAGGGCACCATCTAAATCCGTTGAGACGACACCATATGAACTGTGGTTCGGCTAGAAAACTAAGCTGTCGTTTCTTGAAGTTTGGGGTTGCGATGCTTATGTGAAAAAGTTTCAACTTGATAAGTGATACGTCTCCATTGTATCTACTTTTCCAAACACTTTTGCCCTTGTTTTGGACTCTAACTTGCATGATTTGAATGGAACTAACGCTATTTTCAGCAGAATTACCATGGTGTTATTTATGTGCAGAAACAAAAGTTCTCGGAATGACCTGAAACTTCACGGAACATCTTTTTCGGAAATAATAAAAAATCGTTGCAAAAGATGAAGACCAGGGGGGCCACACCCTAGCCACGAGGGTGGGGGGCGTGCCTGCCCCCCTACCCCGTGGGCCCCTTGGAGCTCCTCCGACCTCGACCCCAACTCTATATATTTGCTTTCGGGGAGAAAAAATAAAGAAGAAGGATTCATCGCGTTTTGCGATACAGAGCCGTCGCCAATCCCTAAAACCTCTCGGGAGGGCTGACCTGGAGTCCGTTCGGGGCTCCGGAGAGGGGAATCCGTTGCCATCGTCATCATCAACCATCCTCCATCACCAATTTCATGATGCTCACCGCCGTGCGTGAGTAATTCCATTGTAGGCTTGCTGGACGGTGATGGGTTGGATGAGATTTATCATGTAATCGAGTTAGTTTTGTTAGGGTTTAATCCCAAGTATCCACTATGTTCTGAGATTGATGTTGCTATGACTTTGCTGTGCTTAATGCTAGTCACTAGGGCCCGAGTGCCATGATTTCATATCTGAACCTATTATGTTTTCATCAATATATGAGAGTTCTTGATCCTATCTTGCAAGTCTATAGTCACCTATTATGTGTTATAATCCGTTAACCCCGAAGTGATAATAATAAGGATAATTACCGGTGATGACCGTAGTCTGAGGAGTTCATCTATTCACTATGTGTTAATGCTTTGGTCCGGTACTCTATTAAAATGAGGCCTTAATATCCCTTAGTTTCCAGTAGGACCTTGCTGCCACGGGAGGGTAGGACAAAAGATGTCATGCAAATTCTTTTCCATAAGCACATATGACTATATTCGGAATACATGCCTACATTACATTGATGAATTGGAGCTAGTTCTGTGTCACCCTAGGTTATGACTGTTACATAATGAACCACATCCGGCATAATTCTCCATCACTGATCCATTGCCTACGAGCTTTCCATATATTGTTCTCCGCTTATTTACTTTTCCGTTGCTATTGCTATCATCACTACAAAATACCAAAAACATTACTTTTGCTACCATTACCTTTTGCTATCGCTACCACTACTATCATATTACTTTGCTACTAAATACTTTGCTGCAGATATTAAGTTTCCAGGTGTGGTTGAATTGACAACTCAGCTGCTAATACTTGAGAATATTCTTTGGCTCCCCTTTTGTCGAATCAATAAATTTGGGTTGAATACTCTACCCTCGAAAACTATTATGATCCCCTATACTTGTGGGTTATCAAGACTATTTTCTGGCGCCGTTGCTGGGGAGCATAGCTCTATTCTTTGAGTCACTTGGGATTTATATCTGCTTATCATTATGAAGAACTTGAGAGATCCAAAAACCAAGATTTATCCCTCAACTACGAGGGGAGGTAAGGAACTGCCATCTAGCTCTGCACTTGATTCACCTTCTGTTTTGAGTAAGCTTGCGACACCTAAACCTGCTTCTGCTATTCATTCTGATATGTCTCATGTTATTGATGATGCCACTTCTGCTATGCATGATACTTATGATGAAACTACTTCTATGCTTGATACTACTGTGCCACTTTGTGAATTTCTTGATGAACAACTTGCTAGGGTTAGAGAGAATGAAAATATTGAATATGATAATATTGATGAAAGTGATGATGAAGACTCTCCCTCTAATGAATATGAATCACCTGTTATTCCTGAGGGTTATGCTTTTGAAAAAGAAGCTGCTCTAGCTATTTTAGCTTGCAAAGATAGATACGAACTCAAGAGGTTATTAGCTAAACGGAAGCAACAATCTCTTAATGCTAGAATGAAACCTGACCCTACTTTTGCTACTTCACCTATCTGTGTTACCGATAAGGATTATGAATTCTCAGTTGATCCTGATATAATTACTTTGGTTGAATCTGATCCTTTTCATGGCTATGAATCTGAAACTGTTGTGGCACATCTTACTAAATTAAATGATATTGCCACCCTGTTCACTAAAGATGAGAGAACTCGCTACTTTTATATCCTTAAAATATTTCCGTTCTCATTAAAGGGTGATGCTAAGATATGGTTTAATTCTCTTGATCCTGGTTGTGTGTGTAGTCCCCAGGATATGATTTATTACTTCTCTGCTAAATATTTCCCTGCTCATAAGAAACAAGCTGCTTTGAGGGATATATATAATTTTGTGCAAATTGAAGAAGTGAGTCTCCCACAAGCTTGGGGGAGGCTTCTCCAATTACTTAATGCTTTGCCTGATCACCCTCTTAAGAAAAATGAAATACTTGATATCTTTTATAATGGACTAACCGATGCTTCCAGAGATTACCTGGATAGTTGTGCTGGTTCTGTTTTCAGGGAAAGAACACTGGATGAAGCTGAAATTCTATTGAATAATATGTTGACAAATGAAAATAATTGGACACTTCCTGAGCCTATTCCTAACCAACTCCGAAGAAGAGAGGTGTTCTATTTCTCAGTCCTGAAGATATGCAAGAGGCAAAGAAATCTATGAAAGAAAAAGGTATTAAAGCCGAAGATGTTAAGAATTTACCTCCTATTGAAGAAATATATGATCTTAATCCATTACCTGTTGAAGAAACTCATGGTCTTGATAACCCGACACAGGTAGCAAAGGTAAATTCTCTCTATAGATATGATAAAGCTGAAATCCCATTTACTAAGTTTTCTAGCCCATGCTTAGATGAGTTTGATAAATTTATAGTTAAGCAAGAAGACTTCAATGCTTATTTTGGTAGATAATTGAAATACAATTCAAATATGCTTGAACACTTGGGTGATTATATGACTAATGTTAAAGGTGAACTTAAACTTATTAGTAAACATGCTTCTATGGTTACCACTCAAGTAGAACAAGTACTTAAAGTTCAAAATGATTTGCTCAATGAATTGAATAGTAAGAATGATTATGCTATTAGAGTGGCTGCTAGAACTGGTAGAATGACTAAGGAACCTCTGTATCCTGAAGGCCATCCTAAGAGAATTGAGTAAGATTCTCAAAGAAATAATATAGATGCACCTAGTCCTTCTAAAAGGAAGAAAAAGAAAAATGATAGGACTTTGCATGCTTCTAATGAACCTATTGCTCAACCACCTGAGAATCCAAATGATATTTCTATTTCTGATGCTGAAACACAATCTGGTAATGAACCTGAAACTAGTAATAATGTTAATGATAATGTTCATGATGATGCTCAACCTAGCAATGATAATGATATAGAAATTGAACCTGCTGTTGGTCTTGATAACCCACAATCAAAGAATCAACGTTATGATAAGAAATACTTTGTTACTAGGAAACATGGTAAAGAAAGAGAACCATGGGTTTAGAAACCCATGCCTTTTCCTCCCAAACCATCCAAGAAAAAGGATGATGAGGATTTTGAGCGCTTTGCTGAAATGATTAAACCTATCTTTTTGCGTATGCGATTAACTGATATGCTTAAAATGAATCCTTATGCTAAGTATATGAAAGAAATTGTTACAACTAAGAGAAAGATACTGGAAGCTGAAATTTGCACCATGCTTGCTAATTATACTTTTAAAGGTGGAATACCTAAGAAACTTGGAGATCCAGGAGTACCCACTATACCATGCTCCATTGAAAGAAACTATGTTAAAACTGCTTTATGTGATCTTGGAGCCGGTGTTAGTGTTATGCCTCTCTCTTTATATCGTAGACTTGATTTGAATAAGCTAACACCTACTGAAATATCTTTGCAAATGGATGATAAATCAACTGCTACACCTATCGGTATTTGTGAGGATACGCCTATTGTAGTTGCAAACGTTACTATTTTAACGGACTTTGTTATTCTTGATATTCCCAAGGACGATAGTATGTCTATTATTCTTGGAAGACCCTTTTTGAATACTGCAGGAGCTATTATCGATTGCACTAAAGGCAATGTCACTTTTCATGTTAATGGTAATGAGCATACGGTACACTTTCCGAGGAAACAACCTCAAGTTCATAGTATCAACACTATTGGAAAAATTCCATCGATTATATTTGGAGGTTTTGAATTTCCTCTTCCTACTGTCAAGAAGAAATATGATATTCTTATTATTGGGGATGTGCATATCCCCGTTGAGGTAACATAGTGTTATTCAAAATTTCTCTGGTTCCATGTTATTCGGAATAAGTTCATTAACAAGACTTGATCAACCTTGTTAATGGATTCCTTTTGATGAGCATGAGATGGATGAAACTAGAAGGCACAACTCTCTGTACCCTCCATTTACTTTCTGTTATTTATATTAAATAAAATAAAGATAAGTATTTTCCGTCTGTTATCTGAATTATCCGTGCAATGTAAAAATACCTCGAAAATAAAAGTTCTCCAAATGCCCTGAAATTTAAATATGATTTTTCTGGAATATTTGAGAATATTTTGCACCAAGAACACAGCACGAGGGGCATCCACCTGGCCACGAGGGTGGAGGGCGCGCCCCCTGCCTCGTGGGCCCATGGTGGCCCTCCTCCACTTATTCCTGCACCCACACACTCCTTCTTCCTCCCACAAACACAAATATCCAGCTCAAACCCGAGTCCAAGCTCATTTTGCTGCCATTTTCGATCTCCTTGCTCAAAGCACCTCTCACAAAACTGCCTGGGGAGATTGTTCCTTGGTATGTGACTCCTCCATTGGTCCAATTAGTTATTGTTCTAGTGCTTTATTCATTGCAAATTTGTGCTGCCTAGGTGACCCTATTCTTGAGCTTGCATGTCAAATTTATATGGTTCCAAGTAGTTTTGATGCATGATATAGGCTCTAGGCACTTGTAGCAGTAGTTGCTATCAATTTTGTTGAGTTTGGTTTACTTTTATTTTGAAGTTACTAAAAATTTCAGAATTTTTCAGAGAATAATGAAGAGACTTTTGAGGGGCTCATCGAGCCGAAGCTCGAAGGAAAAGCAAAATGAAGAAGCAAAGAAGCCCAAATATAATCTGCCTCACATAGCGGAGGCCTCACCGCCTTCCTCCACGACCAACGCGACCAGTATCTCTTACTCACCAATATCTTTGTGCAAAACTTTCATTTCCATTCTAGGAGCTCACCACCTACAGTGGAGTTTTATTTATATGATGAGCATAAGGAGATGTCACTTTATGATTTTTGTCGGGTTTGTTTGGTCCCTTTCGAGGGCACGACAGAGGAACCACATCGCGGCGATGTGGATGGGTTTATTGATACCATCACTATAGGGGAAACGAGGAAGGTTTCCGATGCGCGAATCACTAGCATACATTTTCTTGTTTTATGCTACTTTGCAATATTTGTTAGTCGTTGCTTAATTGGTCGTGAAAACTGTGGAAACCTTAGTGTTCTTGATATTATTATTTTGTTCCATGGTTTATTCAGTGATAACTCTTCTAGTATGGGCGGTATTATTGCTAAACGGTTAAGTCTGAACCATACAAAGGGCCCCATCTTTGGAGGCATCTATGCTTCACGCCTAGCTGCACATTTTAACATACCTATTAGGCATTATGAGAAGGAAGAAAAATTGCTGCCTCGTGTTTATTTAGATTATAAGAGTATGGTGGCACACGGTTTTATTGTTAAGAATAGGGAAGGGGAGCTTAAATACAAATTGTTCTTTCATAAACATCATCCTGAGACTATTACCCTGCCTGCTCCTTCCTTGTTTGATTTATCTGCAGGCCAGTACCTTGTTCCGTTAGAGGCTATTCACGCCTATCGGAACCCTACATCAGTCACAGAGCCAGAGCCGGAACCACAAGTTGATCCTCCACGATAGTCTAATTACCATTGGGATTCGGAAATGATTGCCAACCAGTGGCAGTCCGAGTCTTCTTCTTCGCAGTACGACCCCAACTATTATTATGGATATCCGCCAAGCTAGCCGTGGCCATAGACCAACTTAGGCCAAAAGCCTAAGCTTGGGGGAGTACGTATTTCTCACCGACATTATATTCATGTTCACACACTCAGTGCTAGATGTCGGTGCTCATACTTTTTCATTGTATCATCCATGCTAGTTTATTTTCCTTTTTATGCTTTCTTCTTGTGTGTTTAATAAACCTTAAGAAAAACCAAAAAATTAGTTGTAGCTTTTAATTAGTTTACTTTCCATGCTTGTAATAGTAATTAAAAAGAAAACCCAAAAAGATTTCCTGTTCTTCTTTTGCTTGTTGGGAGCTTTCCCATGTAAATAGTTTTATTTCTTTGCTTTGGGGGTCGATAGGAGAAGACCATAATTAAATTGTTGAAGTGGCTCTTATATGCATTATTGTTGATCTGACAAAAGAGCCCATATTGCCTTGTCTTCTCCTGTTTATTGAATGCTTGCAGATTCTAGCTTAGTCCAATGCACATGCACTCTTAATATTATTCACATCATTCGGTCGTGTAAGTGAAAGGCAATTATGACAATATAT
Source organism: Triticum dicoccoides (assembly GCF_002162155.2). NCBI lineage: Eukaryota > Viridiplantae > Streptophyta > Magnoliopsida > Poales > Poaceae > Triticum > Triticum dicoccoides. The sequence goes on along the minus strand of NC_041392.1, from coordinate 134,378,871 downwards.
GATGGACTGACTGAGATGAGAAAAGCTGGTATGAACTCGACCTCTCTTGTTTTTGTAAATATGATTAGTTCATCGCTCCTGATTCAGCCTATTATGAATAAACATGTTTGCAATGGCAACTAGAGATCATAGTTTCTTGTGCCATGCTTGATTAGCTAGGAGCTTATAATGGTTTACCTTGCGTGCCAACATGCTATTAAAATGGTTGTGATGTGGTATGATAGGGTGGTATCCTCCTCTGAATGATTTAAGTGACTCGACTTGGCACATGTTCACGCATGTAGTTGAAACAAAATCAACATAGCCTTCACGATATTTATGTTCATGGTGGATTATATCCTACTCATGCTTGCATTTCGGTGTTGATTAATTTTAATGCATGATCATGACTGTTGTCGCTCTCTAGCTGGTCGCTTCCCAGTCTTTTGCCAGCCTTCACTTGTACTAAGTGGGAATACTGCTTGTGCATCCAACTCCATAAACCCCAAAGTTGTTCCATATGAGTCCACCATACCTACCTATATACGGTATCTACCTACTGTTCCAAGTAAATTTGTATGTGCCAAACTCTAAACCTTCAAACAAATATCCTGTTTTGTATGCTCGAATAGCTCATGTATCAACTAGGGCTGTCTGTATCTTCCATGTTAGGCAGGTTATTCTCAAGAGGAGTGGACTCCGCTCCTCACTCACGAGAAAATGGATGGTCACCGGGATGCCCAGTCCCATGCTTTATGCAAACTAAATCAAAATAATTGCAAACAAAACTCCCCCTGGGACTCTTGTTAGTTGGTGGCACTCATTGTTTCGAGCAAGCCATGGATTGATGCTTGTTGGTGGAGGGGGAGTATAAACTTTACCATTCTGTTTGGGAACCGCCTATAATGTGTGTAGCATGGAAGATATCGCCATCTTTTGGTTGTTATGTTGACAATGAAAGTATACCTCTCAAAACATTATTCACCTCTATTTCAAAACCGAGCTCTGGCACCTCTAAAAATCCATGCTTCCCTCTGCGAAGGGCCTATCTATTTACTTTCATGTTGAGTCATCATCCTCTTATTAAAAAGCACCAGTTGGAGAGCACCGCTGTCATTTGCATTCATTACTGTTAGTTTACATTGAGTATGACTTGACTGGATCTCTTTTACCATGAATTACAATGTCTAGTCAGTCCTTGATCTTTAAAGGTGCTTTGCATTTATGTTTTGCGGTCTCAGAAAGGGCTAGCGAGATACCATCTTGTTATATCATATTATGACTGTTTTGAGAAAGTGTTGTCATCCGAGATTTATTATTATTGCTCGCCAATTGATTATGCCATTGATATGAGCAAACATGAGACCTATGCATTATTGTGAATATGGTTAGTTCATAATCTTTGCTGAAAACTTGAATGCTGGCTTTACATATTTACAACAACAAGAGCAAACAAAGTTTGTAAAAGTTTTTCTTTATCACTTTCAGTTTGTCAACTGAATTGCTTGAGGACAAGCAAAGGTTTAAGCTTGGGGGAGTTGATACGTCTCCGTCGTATCTACTTTCCCAAACACTTTTTCCCTTGTTTTGGACTCTAACTTGCATGATTTGAATGGAACTAACCCGGACTGACGCTGTTTTCAGTAGAATTACCATGGTGTTATTTATGTGCAGAAACAAAAGTTCTCGGAATGACCTGAAACTTCACGGAACATCTTTTCGGAAATAATAAAAAATCCTTGCAAAAGATGAAGACCAGGGGGCCCACACCCTAGCCACGAGGGTGGGGGCGTGCCCCTACCTCGTGGGCCCCGGGAGCTCCTTCGACCTCGAGTCCAACTCTATATATTTGCTTTCGGGGAGAAAAAAATAAAGAAGAAGGATTCATCATGTTTTATGATATGGAGCCGCCGCCAAGCCCTAAAACCTCTCAGGAGGGCTGATCTGGAGTCCGTTCGGGGCTCCGGAGAGGGGAATCCGTCGCCATCATCATCATCAACCATCCTCCATCACCAATTTCATGATGCTCACCGCCGTGCGTGAGTAATTCCATCGTAGGCTTGCTGGAAGGTGATGGGTTGGATGAGATTTATCATGTAATCGAGTTAGTTTTCTTAGGGTTTGATCACTATTATGTTTTCATTAATATATGAGAGTCATTGATCCTATCTTGCAAGTCTATAGTCACCTATTATGTGTTATGATCCGTTAACCCCGAAGTGACAATAATCCGGATACTTATCGGTGATGACCGTAGTTTGAGGAGTTCATGTATTCACTATGTGTTAATGCTTTGGTCCGGTACTCTATTAAAATGAGGCCTTAATATCCCTTAGTTTTTGCTAGGACCCCGCTGCCACGGGACGGTAGGACAAAAGATGTCATGCAAGTTCTTTTCCATAAGCACGTATGACTATATTCGGAATACATGCCTACATTACATTGATGAATTGGAGCTAGTTCTGTGTCACCCTAGGTTATAAGTGTTACATGATGAACAACATCCAGCATAATTCTCCACCACTGATCCATTGCCTACGAGCTTTCCATATATTGTTTTCCGCTTATTTACTTTTCCGTTGCTATTGCTATCATCACTACAAAATACCAAAAACATTACTTTTGCTACCGTTACATTTTGCTATCACTACCACTAGTATAATATTACTTTGCTAGTAAATACTTTGCTGCAGATATTAAGTTTCAGGTGTGGTTGAATTGTCAACTCACCTGCTAATACTTGAGAATATTCTTTGGCTCCCCTTGTGTCGAATCAATAAATTTGGGTTGAATACTCTACCCTCGAAAACTGTGGCGATCCCCTATACTTGTGGGTTATCAATAAGCTCGAACCCAAATCAGAGAAATGTGTCTTCATAGAATACCCAAAGGAAACTGTTTGGTACACCTTCTGTCACAGATCCGAAGGCAAGATCTTTGTTGCTATAAGTGGATCCTTTCTAGAGAAGGAGTTTCTCTCGAAAGAAGTGAGTGGGAGGAAAGTAGAACCTGATGAGGTAGTGTACCTTCTCTCGAATTGGAAAGTAGCTCATCACTGAAATCAGTTCCAGTGATACCTACACCAATCAGTGAGGAAGTTAATGATGATGATCATGAAACTTCAGATCAAGTTACTACCGAACATCGTAAGTCAACCAGAGTAAGATCCACACCAGAGTGGTAAGGTAATCCTGTTCTGGAGGTCATGTTATTTGACCATGATGAACGTACGAACTATGAGGAAGTGATGATGAGCCTAGATTCCGTGAAATGGCTTAAGACCATGAAATCTGAGATGGGATCCATGTATGGGAACAAAGTATGGACTTTGATTGACTTGCCCGATGATCGGTGAGCCATTCAAAATAAATGGATCTTCAAGAGGAAGACGGGTGCTGATAGTAGTGTTACTATCTACAAAGCTCGAATGGTCGTAAAAGGTTTTTGACAGGTTCAAGGTGTTGACTACGATGAGATTTTCTCACTCGTATCGATACTTAAAAGTCTGTCCGAATCATGTTAGCAATTGCCGCATTTTATGAAATCTGGCAAATGGATATCAAAACTACATTCTTTAATGGATTTATTAAAGAAGAGTTGTATATGATGCAACCAGAAGTTTTGTCAATCCTAAAGATGCTAACAAAGTGTGCAAGCACCAGCGATCCATCTATGGACTGGTGCAAGCATCTCGGAGTCGGAATATACGCTTTGATAATTTGATCAAAGCATATAGTTTTATACAGACTTGCGATGAAGCCTGTATTTACAAGAAAGTGAGTGGGAGCACTACATCCTTTCTGATAAGTATATGTGAATGACATATTGTTGATCGGAAATGATGTAGAATTTTTTGGAAAGCATAAAGGAGTGTTTGAAAGGAGTTTTTCAAAGAAAGACCTTGGTAAAGCTGCTTACATATTAAGCATCAAGATCTATAGATATAGATCAAGACTCTTGATAAGTTTTTTCAATGAGCACATACCTTGACAAGATTTTGAAGGAGTTCAAAATGGATCAGTCAAAGAAAGAGTTCTTACCTGTGTTCCAAGGTGTGAAGTTGAGTAAAGACTCAAAACCCGACCACGACAGAAAATAGAAAGAGAATGAAAAGTCATTCCCTATGCCTCAGTCATAGGTTCTATAAAGTATGCTATTCTGTCTACCAGACCTATTGTATACCTTAGGATGATTTTGGCAAGGGATTACAATAGTGATCTAGGAGTAGATCACTGGACAGCGGTCAAAATTATCCTTAGAGGACTAAGGAAATATTTCTCGTTTATGGAGGTGATAAAAGAGTTCGTCGTAAAGAGTTACGTCAGTGCAAGATTTTGACACCGATCAAGATGACTCTACATCTCGATCTAGATACATATTGAAAGTGGGAGCAATTAGCTAGAGTAGCTCCGTGCAGAGTATTGTAGACATAGAAATTTGCAAAATACATACAGATCTTAATGTTGCAGACCCGTAGACTAAACTTCTCTCACAAGCAAAATATGATCACTATTTGGGTGTTAACCACATAGCGATGTGAACTAGATTATTGACTCTAGTAAACCCTTTGGGTATTAGTCACATGAAGATGTGAACTAATTACATAAAGATGTGAACTATTGGTGTGAAATCACATGACGATGTGATCTAGATTATTGACTCTAGTGCAAGTGGGAGACTGAAGGAAATATGCCCTAGAGGCAATAATAAAGTTGTTATTTATATTTCCTTATATCATGAGAAATTTTTATTATTCATGCTAGAATTGTATTAACCGAAAAACTTTGTACATGTGTAAATACATAGACAAATAGAGTGTCACTAGTATGCCTCTCCTTGACTAGCTCGTTAATCAGAGATGGTTAAGTTTCCTAGCCATAGACACGAGTTGTCATTTAATGAATGGGATCACATCATTAGAGAATGATGTGATTGGCATGAACCATCCGTTCACTTAGCACTATGATCGTTTACTTTATTGCTATTGCTTTCTTCATGACTTATACATGTTCCTATGACTATGAGATTATGCAACTCCCGAATACCAAAGGAACACTTAGTGTGCTATCAAACGTCACAACGTAACTGGGTGACTATAAACATGCTCTATAGGTGTCTCCAATGGTGTTCGTTGAGTTGGCATAGATCGAGATTAGGATTTGTCACTCTGATTGTCCGAGAGGTATCTCTGGGACCTCTCAGCAATGCAAATCACTATAAGCCTTGCAAGCAATGTGACTAATTAGTTAGTTATGGGATGTTGCGTTACGGAACAAGTAAAGAGACTTGCCGGTAACGAGATTGAACTAGGTATTGAGATACCGATGATCGAATCTCGGGCAAGTAACATACCGATGACAAAGGGAACAACGTATGTTGTTATGCGGTTTGGCCGATAAAGATCTTCGTAGAATATGTAGGAACTGATGTCTACTACACAACCTTCTTCTTGTAGACGTTGTTGGGCCTCCAAGTGCAGAGGTTTGTAGGACAGTAGAAAATTTCCCTCAAGTGGATGACCTAAGGTTTATCAATCCATAGGAGGCGTAGGATGAAGATGGTCTCTCTCAAGCAACCCTGCAACCAAATAACAAAGAGTCTCTTGTGTCCCCAACACACCCAATATACAATGGTAAATTGTATAGGTGCACTAGTTCAGCGAAGAGATGGTGAGGGTATATGGATAGTAGATAAAGGTTTTTGTAATCTGAAAATATAAAAACAGCAAGGTAACTAATGATAAAAGTGAGCACAAACGGTATTGCAATGCGCTGAAACGAGGCCTAGGGTTCATACTTTCACTAGTGCAAGTTCTCTCAACAATAATAGCATAATTGGATCACATAACTATCCCTCAACATGCAACAAAGAGTCACTCCAAAGTCACTAATAGCGGAGAACAAACGAAGAGATTATGGCAGGGTACGAAACCACCTCAAAGTTATTCTTTCCAATCAATCCATTGGGCTATTCCTATAAGTGTCACAAACAGCCCTAGAGTTCGTACTAGAATAGCACCTTAAGACACAAATCAACCAAAACCCTAATGTCACCTAGATACTCCAATGCCACCTCAAGTATATGTGGGTATGATTATACGATATGCATCACACAATCTCAGATCCATCTATTCAACCAACACATAGAACCTCAAAGAGTGCCCCAAAGTTTCTACCGGAGAATCACGACGAAAATGTGTGCCAACCCCTATGCATAGGTTCATGGGCGGAACCCGCAAGTTGATCACCAAAACATACATCAAGTGAATCACGTGATATCCCATTGTCACCACAGATACGCACGACAAGACATACATCAAGTGTTCTCAAATCTTTAAAGACTCAATCCGATAAGATAACTTCAAAGGGGAAACTCAATCCATTACAAGAGAGTAGAGGGGGAGGAGAAACATAATATCCAACTATAATAGCAAAGCTCACGATACATTAAGATCGTGCCAAATCAAGAACACGAGAGAGAGAGAGAGAGATCAAACACATAGCTACTGGTACATACCCTCGGCCCCGAGGGAGAACTACTCCATCCTCATCATGGAGAGCACCGGGATGATGAAGATGGCCACCGGAGAGGGATTCCCCCTCCGGCAGGGTGCCGGAACGGGTCTAGATTGGCTTTTAGTGGCTACAGAGGCTTATGGCGGTGGAACTCCCGATCTATTGTGATCCCCGATAGTTTTAGGGTATATGGATATATATATATAGGTAGAAGAAATACATCAGGGGAGCCACGAGGGGCCCATGAGGGTGGAGGGCGCGCCCAGGGGGGTGGGCGCGCCCCCTGCCTCGTGGCTTCCTTGTTGCTTCCCTTACATACACTCCAAGTCTTCTAGATTGCTTCCGTTCCAAAAATAAGTTCCGTGAAGTTTCAGGTCAATTGGACTCCGTTTGATTTTCCTTTTCTGTGATACTCTAAAACAAGGTAAAAACAGAAACTGGCACTGGGCTCTAGGTTAATAGGTTAGTCGCAAAAAGAATATAAAATTGTCTAATAAAGCCCATAAACATCTCAAACAGATAATATAATAGCATGGAACAATCAAAAATTATAGATAAGTTGGAGACGTATCAGCATCCCCAAGCTTAATTCCTGCTCGTCCTCGAGTAGGTAAATGATAAAAACAGAATTTTTGATGTGGAATGCTACCTAACATATTTCTCTAAGTAATTCTCTTCATTTTGGCATGAATGTTCAGATCCATAAGATTCAAGACAAAAGTTTAATATTGACATAAAAATAATAATACTTCAAGCATACTAACTAAGCAATCATGTCTTCTCAAAATAACATGGCCAAAGAAAGTTCATCCCTACAAAATCTTATAGTTTGGTCATGCTCCATTTTCATCACACAAGAATGCTCTCATCATGTACAACCCCGATGACAAGCCAAGCAATTGTTTCGTACTTTAGTAATCTCAAACTTTTTTCAACTTTCACGCAATACATGAGCATGAGCCATGGATATAGCACTATGGGTGGAATAGAATATAATGAGGGGGTTATGTGGAGAAGACAAAAAGGAGAAGTCTCACATCGACGCGGCTAATCAATGGGTTAGGGAGATGCCCATCAATTGATGCCAATGCAAGGAGTTGGGATTGCCAAGTGTCGGAGTAATGGGCCACGGGTAGGCTAACCCGAGGCCTAGAACCTTTCAATACATCGGGGCAGACTGCGCCCCTCAAGATGCCAAGGTGAAGAGCCGTCTTCTGGGAGCCGGCTGGAGGAACAGCTGGCTGCCCGTATACGGTCGAGTCCTAGAGAAAAGGCCAAGACGGGCCGACTCCTGCTCAGCGGCTTCTAGAGAAGTCGGCCCCGAGGAGTTAGCCCACGGCACCAGCGAAGCCCGTGCCCTCATCAAGAGGGACGGGACTGGGAATGGCTACAGTGTAGCCCATCCCCCCCCTTTCCAGGGGCTGGCGTGGTCACAATACGCTGTACGGCGGAGATCTCCACCCGGCGCAGCACTGTTGCCATGCCATCCCTAACGTCATCACAGGCAGGCGGAGTCCTGCTCCCACGACGGCCTGTCGATACGGCCCAAGGACGACGGGCCCCACCAGTCAGCGAGAGCCCGGAAGACGGCGATGATCCCACCAGTCGGACCCGAGGGAGGTCGGCCCCCAGGAGTCGGCCCACCCCTTCCTCGGGACCCACTCGCCATTAACCAGACGAGACGCGGAGTGGCTACAGTAATCGCTGATGTCTACTACACAACCTTCTTCTTGTAGACGTTGTTGGGCCTCCAAGTGCAGAGGTTTGTAGGACAGTAGCAAATTTCCCTCAAGTGGATAACCTATGGTTAATCAATCCGTAGGAGGCGTAGGATGAAGATGGTCTCTCTCAAGCAACCCTGCAACCAAATAACAAAGAGTCTCTTGTGTCCCCAACACACCCAATACAATGGTAAATTGTATAGGTGCACTAGTTCGGCGAAGAGATGGTGATACAAGTGGTATATGGATGGTAGATAAAGGTATTTGTAATCTGAAATTATAAAAACAGCAAGGTAACTAATGATAAAAGTGAGCGTCAATGGTATTGCAATGCATTGAAACAAGGTCTAGGGTTCATACTTTCACTAGTGCAAGTTCCCTCAACAATAATAACATAATTGGATCATATAACTATCCCTCAACATGCAACAAAGAGTCACTCCAAAGTCACTAATAGCGGAGAACGAACGAAGAGATTATGGTAGGGTACGAAACCACCTCAAAGTTATTCTTTCCAATCAATCCGTTGGGCTATTCCTATAAGTGTCACAAACAGCCCTAGAGTTCATACTAGAATAACACCTTAAGACACAAATCAACCAAAATCCTAATATCACCTAGATACTCCAATGTCACCTCAAGTATCCGTGGGTATGATTATACGATATGCGTCACACAATCTTAGATTCATCTATTCAACCAACACATAGAACCTCAAAGAGTGCCTCAAAGTTTCTACCAGAGAATCACGACAAAAACATGTGCCAACCCCTATGCATAGGTTCATGGGCGGAACCCGCAAGTTGATCACCAAAACATACATAGATTGAATCACGTGATATCCCATTGTCACCACAGATACGCACAGCAAGACATACATCAAGTGTTCTCAAATCTTTGAAGACTCAATCCGATAAGATAACTTCAAAGGGGAAACTCAATACATTACAAGAGAGTAGAGGGTGAGAAACATCATGGATCCAAATATAATAGCAAAGCTCGCGATACATCAAGATCGTATCACCTCAAGAACACGAGAGAGAGAGAGATCAAACACATAGCTACTGGTACATACCTTCAGCCCAGGGAGAACTGCACCCTCGTTGTCATGGAGAGCACCTGGATGATGAAGATGGCCACTTGAGAGGGATTGCCCCCTCCGGCAGGGTGCCGAAACGGGTCTAGATTGGCTTTCGGTGGCTATGGAGGCTTCTGGCGGCGGAACTCCCGATCTATTGTGCTCTCGGATGTTTTTAGGGTATATGGAGATATATAGGCGGAAGAAGTACGTCAGGGGGGCCACGAGTAGCCCACGAGGGTGGAGGGCGCACCCAGGGGGTGGGCGTGCCCCCTGCCTCGTGGCCTCCTCGTAGATCCCCTGACGTGCACTCCAAGTCTTCTGGGCTTCTTCTGATCCAAAAATAAGTTCCGTGAAGTTTCAGGTCAATTGGACTCCGTTTGGTTTTCCTTTTCTGCAATATTCTAAAACAAGGTAAAAACAGTAACTGGCACTGGGCTCTGGGTTAATAGGTTAGTCCCAAAAATGATATAAAAGTGTATAATAAAGCCCATAAACATCCAAAACTGTAGATAATATAGCATGGAACAATAAAAAATTATAGATACGTTGGAGACGTATCAGCATCCCCAAGCTTAATTCCTGCTCGTCCTCGAGTAGGTAAATGATAAAAACAGAATTTTTGATGTGGAATGCTGCCTAACATATTTATCCATGTAGTTCTCTTTATTGTGGCAAGAATATTCAGATCCATAAGATTCAAGACAAAAGTTTAATATTGACATAAAAATAATAATACTTCAAGCATACTAACTAAGTAATCATGTCTTCTCAAAATAACATGGCCAAAGAAAGCTATCCCTACAAAAACATATAGTCTGGCTATGCTCCATCTTCACCACACAAAGTATTTAAATCATGCACAACCCCGATGACAAGCCAAGCAATTGTTTCATACTTTTGATGTTCTCAAACTTTTTCAATCTTCACGCAATACATGAGCGTGATCCATGGACATAGCACTATAGGTGGAATAGAATGGTGGTTGTGGAGAAGACAAAAAGGAGAAGATAGTCACACATCAACTAGGCGTATCAACGGGCTATGGGGATGCCCATCAATAGATATCAATGTGAGTGAGTAGGGATTGCCATGAAACGGATGCACTAGAGCTATAAGTGTATGAAAGCTCAACAAAAGAAACTAGTGGGTGTGCATCCAACTTGCTTGCTCACGAAGACCTAGGGCATTTTGAGGAAGCCCATCATTGGAATATACAAGCCAAGTTCTATAATGGAAGATTCCCACTAGTATATGAAAGTGACAATATAGGAGACTCTCTATCATGAAGATCATGGTGCTACTTTGAAGCACAAGTGTGGTAAAAGGATAGTAGCATTGTCCCTTCTCTCTTTTTCTCTCATTTTTTGTTTGGGCCTTCCCTTTTTTATGGCCTCTTTTCTCTTCTTTTTTATCTGGGCTTCTTTGGCCTCTTTTATTTATTTATTTTCGTCAGGAGTCTTATCCCGACTTGTGGGGGAATCATAGTCTCCATCATCCTTTCCTCACTGGGACAATGCTCTAATAATGATGATCATCACACTTTTATTTACTTACAACTCAAGAATTACAACTCAATACTTAGAACAACAATATGACTCTATGTGAATGCCTCCGGCAGTGTACCGGGATATGCAATGACTCATGAGTGACATGTATGAAAGAATTATGAACGGTGGCTTTGCCACAAATACGATGTCAACTACATGATCATGCAAAGCAATATGACAATGATGGAGCGTGTCATAATAAACGGAACAGTGGAGAGTTGCATGGCAATATATCTCGGAATGGCTATGGAAATGCCATAATAGGTAGGTATGGTGGCTGTTTTTAGGAAGGTAAATGGTGGGTTTATGGTACCAGCGAAAGTTTCATGGTACTAGAGAGGCTAGCAATGGTGGAAGGGTGAGAGTGCGTATAATCCATGGACTCAACATTAGTCATAAAGAACTCACATACTTATTGCAAAAATCTATTAGTTATCGAAACAAAGTACTACGCGCATGCTCCTAGGGGGGTATATTGGTTGGAAAAGACCATCACTCGTCCCCGACCGCCACTCATAAGGAGGACAATCAATAAATAAATCATGCTCCGACTTCATCACATAATGGTTCACCATACGTGCATGCTACGGGAATGACAAACTTCAACACAAGTATTTCTCAAATTCACAACTACTCAACTAGCATGACTCTAATATTACCATCCTCATATCTCACAACAATCATCAAGTATCAAACTTCTCATAGTATTCAATGCACTCTATATGAAAGTTTTTTTATTATATCCCTCTTGGATGCCCATCATATTAGGACTAAATAAATAACCAAAGCAAACTACCATGCTGTTTAGGACTCTCAAAATGATATAAGTGAAGCATGAGAGTTCATCTATTTCTACAAAATAAAACCACCACCGTGCTCTAAAAAGATCTAAGTGAAGCACTAGAGCAAATGACAAACTACTCCGAAAGATATAAGTGAAGATCAATGAGTAGTCGAATAATTATGCAACTATGTGAAGACTCTCTAACATTTAAGGATTCAGATGTTGATACTTTATTCAAATAGCAAGCAAAACTAAAGAAAATAAAAGGACGCTCCAAGAAAAACACATATCATGTGGTGAACAAAAATATAGCTCCATGTAAAGTTACCGATGAACGAAGACGAAAGAGGGGATGCCTTCCGGGGCATCCCCTGAAGGAAATATGCCCTAGAGACAATAATAAAGTTATTATTTATTTCCTTATATCATGATAAATGTTTATTATTCATACTAGAATTGTATTAACCGGAAACATAATACATGTGTGAACACATAGACAAATAGAGTGTCACTAGTATGCCTCTACTTAACTAGCTCGTTGATCAAAGATGGTTAAGTTTCCTAGCCATTGACATGGGTTGTCATTCGAGTAACGGGATAACATCATTAGGAGAGTGATGTGATTGACATGACCCATTCCGTTAGCTTAGCACACGATCGTTTAAGTATGTTGCTATTGCTTTCTTCATGACTTATACATGTTCCTATGACTATGAGATTATGCAACTCCCGTTTACCGGAGGAACACTTTGTGTGCTACCAAACGTCACAATGTAACTGGGTGATTATAAAGGTGCTCTACAGGTGTCTCCGAAGGTACTTGTTGGGTTGGCGTATTTTGAGATTAGGATTTGTCACTCCGATTGTCGGAGAGGTATCTCTGGGCCCTCTCGGTAATGCACATCACTTAAGCCTTGCAAGCATTACAACTAATGAGTTAGTTGCGGGATGATGTATTACGGAACGAGTAAAGAGACTTTCCATTAACGAATTTGAACTAGGTATTGAGATGCCGACGATCGAATCTCGGGCAAGTAACATACCGATGACAAAGGGAACAACGTATGTTGTTATGCGGTCTGACCGATAAAGATCTTCGTAGAATATGTAGGAGCCAATATGAGCATCCAGGTTACGCTATTGGTTATTGACCGGAGATGTGTCTCGGTCATGTCTACATAGTTCTCGAACCTGTAGGGTCCGCACGCTTAACGCTACGATGACAGTTATATTATGAGTTTTATGTTTTGATGTACCGAAGGCTGTTCGGAGTCCCGGATGTGATCACGGACATCACGAGGAGTCTCGAAATGGTCGAGACATGAAGATTGATATATTGGAAGCCTATGTTTGAATATCGGAAGTGTTCCGGGTGAAATCGGGATTTTACCGGAGTACCGGGGGGTTACCAGAACCCCCCGGGGGCTTAATGGGCCTACATGGCCCTTAGTGGAAAAGGAGGGAAGCAAGGGAAGTGTGGGGCACCCCCCAAGGCCCAAACTGAATTGGTTTAGGGCAAAGGGGGTCGGCCCCGTCTTTCCTTCTTCCTCCTCCCAAGTCCTAATCCAACTAGAAAACGGGGGGAGTCCTACTCCCACCGGGAGTAGGACTCCTCCGGTGCACCTCTCCCCTTGGCTAGCCGCACCTCCCTTTCTCCTTTATATACAGGGGCAGGGGGCACCTCTAGACACAAGTTGATCAAATTGATCATCTCTTAGCTGTGTGCGGTGCCCCCCTCCACCATAGTCCACCTCGATAATACTGTAGCGGTGCTTAGGCGAAGCCCTGCGTCAGTAGAACATCAACATAGTCACCACGCCGTCGTGCTGACAAAACTCTCCCTCAACACTTAGCTGGATCGGAGTTAGAGGGACATCATCGGGCTAAATGTGTGCTGAACTCGGAGGTGTCGTGCGTTCGGTACTTGATCGGTCGGATCGTGAAGATGTACGACTACATCAACCGCGTTGTGCTAACGCTTCCGCTTTCGGTCTACGAGGGTACATGGACAACACTCTCCCCTCCCGTTGCTATGCATCACCATGATCTTGCGTGTGCGTAGGAATTTTTTTGAAATTACTACGTTACCCTACAGTGGCATCCGAGCCAGGTTTTATGCGTTGATGTTATATGCACGAGTAGAACACAAGTGAGTTGTGGGCGATATAAGTCATACTGCTTACCAGCATGTCATACTTTGGTTCGGCGGTATTGTTGGATGAAGCAGCCTGGACCGACATTACGCGTACGCTTACGCGAGACTAGTTCTACCGACGTGCTTTGCACATAGGTGGCTGGTGGTTGTCGGTTTCTCCAACTTTAGTTGAACCGAGTGTGGCTACGCCGGTCCTTGCAAAGGTTAAAACAACACCAACTTGACAAACTATCATTGTGGTTTTGATGCGTAGGTAAGAACGGTTCTTGCTAAGCCCGTAGCAGCCACGTAAAACTTGCAACAACAAAGTAGAGGACGTCTAACTTGTTTTTGCAGGGCATGTTGTGATGTGATATGGTCAAGACGTGATGCTATATTGTATGAGATGATCATGTTTTGTAACCGAGTTCTCGGCAACTGCCAGGAGCCATATGGTTGTCACTTTATTGTATGCAATACAATCGCCCTGTAATGCTTTACTTTATCACTAAGCGGTAGCGATAGTCGTGGAAGCATAAGATTGGCGAGACGACAACGATGCTATGATGGAGATCAAGGTGTCGCGCCGGTGAAGATGGTGATCATGACGGTGCTTCGAAGATGGAGATCACAAGCACAAGATGATGATGGCCATATCATATCACTTATATTGATTGCATGTGATGTTTATCTTTTATGCATCTTATCTTGCTTTGATTGACGGTAGCATTATAAGATGATCCCTCACTAAATTATCAAAGTATAAGTGTTCTCCCTGTGTATGCACCGTTGCGAAAGTTCTTCATGCTGAGACACCACATGATGATTGGGTGTGATAGGCTCTACGTTCAAATACAACGGGTGCAAAACAGTTGCACACGTGGAATACTCAGGTTAAACTTGACGAGCCTAGCATATAACAGATATGGCCTGGAACACGGAGACCGAAAGGTCGAGCGTGAATCATATAGTAGATATGATCAACATAGTGATGTTCACCTTTGAAACTACTCCATCTCATGTGATGATCGGACATGGTTTAGTTGATTTGGATCACGTGATCACTTAGAGGATTAGAGGGATGTCTATCTAAGTGGGAGTTCTTAAGTAATATGATTAATTGAACTTAAATTTATCATGAACTTAGTACCTGATAGTATCTTGCTTGTTTATGTTGATTGTAGATAGATGGCCCATGCTGTTGTTCCATTCAATTTTAATGTGTTCCTTGAGAAAGCAAAGTTGAAAGATGATGGTAGCAATTACACGGACTGGGTCCGTAACTTGAGGATTATCCTCATTGCTGCACAGAAGAATTACGTCCTGGAAGCACCGCTGAGTGCTAGGCCTGCTACTGATGCAACTGATGACGCTAAGAACGTCTGACAGAGCAAAGCTGATGACTACTCGATAGTTCAGTGTGCCATGCTTTACGGCTTAGAACCGGGACTTCAACAACGTTTTGAACGTCATGGAGCATATGAGATGTTCCAGGAGTTGAAGTTAATATTTCAAGCAAATTCCCGGATTGAGAGATATGAAGTCTCCAATAAGTTCTATAGCTACAAGATGGGGGAGAATAGTTCTGTCAGTGAACATATACTCAGAATGTCTGGGTACCATAATCACTTGGCTCAGCTGGGAGTTAATCTTCCGGTTGATAGTATCATTGACAGAGTTCTTCAATCACTGCCACCAAGCTACAAGAGCTTCGTGATGAACTATAATATGCAAGGGATGAATAAAACAATTTCCGAGCTCTTCGCAAAGCTAAAGGCTGCGGAGGTAGAAATCAAGAAGGAGCATCAAGTGTTGATGGTAAACAAGACCACTAGTTTCAAGAGAAAGGGCAAAGGGAAGAAGAAGGGGAACTTCAAGAAGAACAACAAGCAAGTTGCTGCTCAAGAGAAGAAACCCAAGTCTGGACCTAAGCCTGAAACTGAGTGCTTCTACTGCAAGCCGACTGGTCACTAGAAGCGGAACTGCCCCAAGTATTTGGCGGATAAGAAGGATGGCAAGGTGAACAAAGGTATATGTGATATACATGTTATTGATGTTTACCTTACTAATGCTCGCAGTAGCACCTGGGTATTTGATACTGGTTCTGTTGCTAATATTTGCAACTCGAAACAGGGGCTACGGATTAAGCAAAGATTGGCTAAGGACGAGATGACGATGCGCGTGGGAAATGGTTCCAAAGTCGATGTGATCGCGGTTGGCACGCTACCTCTACATATACCTTCAGGTTTAGTATTAGACCTAAATAATTGTTATTTGGTGCCAGCGTTGAGCATGAACATTATATCTGGATCTTGTTTGATGTGAGATGGTTATTCATTTAAATCAGAGAATAATGGTTGTTCTATTTATATGAGTAATATCTTTTATGGTCATGCACCCGTGAAGAGTGGTCTATTCTTATTGAATCTCGATAGTAGTGACACACATATTCATAATGTTGAAGCCAAAAGATGCAGAGTTGATAATGATAGTGCAACTTATTTGTGGCACTGCTGTTTAGGTCATATCGGTGTAAAGCGCATGAAGAAACTCCATACTGATGGACTTTTGGAACCACTTGATTATGAATCACTTGGTACTTGCAAACCGTGCCTCATGGGCAAGATGACTAAAACGTCATTCTCCGAAACTATGGAGAGAGCAACAGATTTGTTGGAAATCATACATACATATGTATGTGGTCCGATGAATGTTGAGGCTCGTGGCGGATATCGTTATTTTCTCACCTTCACAGATGATTTAAGTAGATATGGGTATATCTACTTAATGAAGCATAAGTCTGAAATGTTTGAAAAGTTGAAAGGATTTCAGAGTGAAGTTGAAAATCATCGTAACAAGAAAACAAAGTTTCTACGATCTGATCGTGGAGGAGAATATTTGAGTTACGAGTTTGGTCTACATTTGAAACAATGCAGAATAGTTTTGCAACTCACGCCACCCGGAACACCACAGCGTAATGGTGTGTCCGAACGTCATAATCGTACTTTACTAGATATGGTGCGATCTATGATGTCTCTTACAGATTTACCGCTATCGTTTTGGGGTTATGCTTTAGAGACAGCCACATTCACGTTAAATAGAGCACCATTGAAATCCGTTGAGTCGACACCTTATGAACTGTGGTTTGGTAAGAAACCAAAGTTGTCATTTCTGAAAGTTTGGGGCTGCGATGCTTATGTGAAAAAGCTTCAACCTGATAAGCTCGAACCCAAATCGGAGAAATGTGTCTTCATAGGATACCCAAAGGAGACTGTTAGGTATACCTTCTATCACAGATCCGAAGGCAAGACTTTTGTTGCTAAATTCGGAGTTTTTCTAGAGAAGGAGTTTCTCTTGAAAGAAGTGAGTGGGAGGAAAGTAGAACTTGATGAGGTAATTGTACCTGCTCCCTTATTGGAAAGTAGTTCATCACAGAAAATGGTTTCTGCGACACCTACACCAATTAGTGAGGAAGTTAATGATGATGATCATGAAACTTTAGATCAAGTTGTTACTGAACCTCGTAGGTCAACCAGAGTAAGATCCGCACCAGAGTGGTACGGTAATCCTGTTCTGGAAGTTATGTTAATAGACCATGACGAACCTACGAACTATGAAGAAGCGATGGTGAGCCCAGATTCCGCTAAATGGCTTAAGGCCATGAAATCTGAGATGGGATCCATGTATGAGAACAAAGTGTGGACTTTGGTTGACTTGCCCGTTGACCGACAAGCAATTGAGAATAAATGGATCTTCAAGAAGAAGATTGACGCCGACGGTAATGTTACTGTCTATAAAGCTCGACTTGTTGCGAAAGGTTTTTGACAAGTTCAAGGGATTGACTACGATGAGACCTTCTCATCCGTAGCGATGCTTAAGTCTGTCCGAATCATGTTAGCAATTGCCGCGTTTTATGATTATGAAATATGGCAGATGGATGTCAAAACTGCATTCTTGAATGGATTTCTGGAAGAAGAGTTGTATATGATGCAACTGGAAGGTTTTGTCAATCCAAAGGGAGCTAACAAAGTGTGCAAGCTCCAGCGATCCATTTATGGACTGGTGCAAGCCTCTCGGAGTTGGAATAAACGCTTTGATAGTGTGATCAAAGCATTTGGTTTTATACAGACTTTTGGAGAAGCCTGTATTTACAAGAAAGTGAGTGGGAGCTCTGTAGCATTTCTGATATTATATGTGGATGACATATTACTGATTGGAAATGATATAGAATTTCTGGATAGCATAAAGTGATACTTGAATAAGAGTTTTTCAATGAAAGACCTCGGTGAAGCTGCTTACATATTGGGCATTAAGATCTATAGAGATAGATCAAGACACTTAATTGGACTTTCATAAAGCACATACCTTAACAAAGTTTTGAAGAAGTTCAAAATGGATCAAGCAAAGAAAGGGTTCTTGCCTGTATTACAAGGTGTGAAGTTGAGTAAGACTCAATGCCCGACCACTGCAGAAGATAGAGAGAAAATGAAAGATGTTCCCTATGCTTCAGCCATAGGCTCTATCATGTATGCAATGCTGTGTACCAGACCTGATGTGTGCCTTGCTATAAGTCTAGTAGGGAGGTACCAAAGTAATCCAGGAGTGGATCACTGGACATCGGTCCAGAACATCCTAAAATACCTGAAAAGGACTAAGGATATGTTTCTCGTTTATGGAGGTGACAAAGAGCTCATCGTAAACGGTTATGTTGATGCAAGCTTTGACACTGATCTGGACGATTCGAAATCGCAAACCGGATACGTGTTAACATTGAACGGTGGAGCTGTCAGTTGGTGCAATTCTAAACAAAGCGTCGTGGTGGGATCTACATGTGAAGCGGAGTACATAGCTACTTCGGAAGCAGCAAATGAAGGAGTCTGGATGAAGGAGTTCATATCCGATCTAGGTGTCATACCTAGTGCATCGGGTCCAATGAAAATCTTTTGTGACAATACTGGAGCAATTGCCTTAGCGAAGGAATCCAGATTTCACAAGAGAACCAAGCACATCAAGAGACGCTTCAATTCCATCCGGGATCTAGTACAAGTGGGAGACTGAAGAAAATATGCCCTAGAGGCAATAATAAAGTTATTATTTATTTTCTTATATCATGATAAATGTTTATTATTCATGCTAGAATTGTATTAACCGGAAACATAATACATGTGTGAATACATAGACAAACAGAGTGTCACTAGTATGCCTCTGCTTAACTAGCTCATTGATCAAAGATGGTTAAGTTTCCTAGCCATTGACATGGGTTGTCATTTGATTAACGGGATCACATCATTAGGAGAATGTTGTGATTGACATGACCCATTCCGTTAGCTTAGCACACGATCATTTAAGTATGTTGCTATTGCTTTCTTCATGACTTATACATGTTCCTATGACTATGAGATTATGCAACTCCCGTTTACCGGAGGAACACTTTATGTGCTACCAAACGTCACAACGTAACTGGGTGATTATAAAGGTGCTCTACAGGTGTCTCCGAAGGTACTTGTTGGGTTGGCGTATTTCGAGATTAGGATTTGTCACTCCGATTGTCGGAGAGGTATCTCTGGGCCCTCTTGATAATGCACATCACTTAAGCCTTGCAAGCATTACAACTAATGAGTTAGTTGTGGGATGATGTATTACGGAACGAGTAAAGGACTTGCCGGTAACGAGATTGAACTAGGTATTGAGATACCGACGATCGAATCTCGGGCAAGTAACATACCGATGACAAAGGGAACAACATATGTTGTTATGTGGTCTGACCGATAAAGATCTTCATAGAATATGTAGGAGCCAATATGAGCATCCAGGTTCCGCTATTGGTTATTGACCGGAGACGTGTCTCGGTCATGTCTACATAGTTCTTGAACCCGTAGGGTCCGCACGCTTAACGCTACGATGACAGTTATATTATGAGTTTTATGTTTTGATGTACCGAAGGCTGTAACGAGTCCCGTATGTGATCACAGACATGACGAGGAGTCTCGAAATGGTCGATACATGAAGATTGATATATTGGAAGCCTATGCTTGGATATCGGAAGTGTTCCGAGTGAAATCGGGATTTTACCGGATTACCGGGGGGTTACCGGACCCCCCCGGGGGCTTAATGGGCGTACATGGGCCTTAGTGGAAAAGGAGGGAAGCAAGGGAAGTGTGGGGCGCCCCCCCAAGGCCCAAACCGAATTGGTTTAGGGCAAAGGGGGCCGGCCCCCCTATTTCCTTCTTCCCCCTTCCAAGTCCTAATCCAACTAGGAAAAGGGGGGAGTCCCACTCCCGGTGGGAGTAGGACTCCTCCGGCGCGCCTCTCCCCTTGGCCGGCCGCATCCCCCTTGCTCCTTTATATACAGGGGCAGGGGGCACCTCTAGACACAAGTTCATCAAGTTGATCGTCTCTTAGCCGTGTGCGGTGCCCCCCTATACCATAGTCCACCTCGATAATACTATAGCGGTGCTTAGGCGAAGCCCTGTGTCGGTAGAACATCAACATCGTCACACGCCGTCGTGCTGACAAAACTCTTCCTCAACACTCGGCTGGATCGGAGTTAGAGGGACATCATCAGGCTGGCCGTGTGCTGAACTCGGAGGTGTCGTGCGTTCGGTACTTGATCGGTCGGATCATGAAGACGTACGACTACATCAACCGCGTTGTGCTAACACTTCCGCTTTCGGTCTACGAGGGTACGTGGACACCACTCTCCCCTCTCGTTGCTATGCATCACCATGATCTTGCGTGTGCGTAGGAATTTTGTTGAAATTACTATGTTACCCTACATCCCCAAGCTTAGCCTCTTGGCTATCCTTGAATATTACCTTGGGGTGCCTTGGGCATCCCCAAGCTTAGGCTCTTGCCACTCCTTTTTCCATAGTCCATCGAATCCTTACCCAAAACTTGAAAACTTCACAACACAAAACTTAACAGAAAACTCGTAAGCTCCGTTAGTATAAGAAAATAAATCACCACTTCAAGGTACTGTAATGAACTCATTCTTTATTTATATTGGTGTTAAGCCTACTGTATTCCAACTTCTCTATGGTTTATAAACTCTTTTACTAGCCATAGATTCATTAAAATAAGCAAACAACACATGAAAAACAGAATCTGTCAAAACAGAATAGTCTGTAGTAATCTGGATCAAACGTATACTTCTGGAACTCATAAAATTCTCAAATAAATTGCTGGACGTGAGGAATTTATCTATTAATCATCTTCAAAATGAATTAACTAAATAGCACTCTCCAATAAAAATTGGAAGCTAATGTCGTGAGCGCTAAAGTTTCTGTTTTTTACAGCAAGATCAACAAGACTTTCCCAAAGTCTTCCCAAAGGTTCTACTTAGTACAAACACTAATTAAAAGCATAAAACTACATCTAAACAAAGTCTAGATGAATTATTTATTACTAAACAGGAACAAAAAGCAAGGAACAAAAATAAAGTGGGTTGCCTCCCAACAAGCGCTATCGTTTAACGCCCCTAGCTAGGCATGATGATTTCAATGATGCTCACATAAAAGATAAGAATTGTAACATAAAGAGAGCATCATGAAGAATATGACTAGCACATTTAAGTCTAACCCTCTTCCTATGCATAGGGATTTTGTGAGCAAACAACTTATGAGAACAAGAATCAACTTACATAGGAAGGTAAAACAAACATAACTTCAAAATTTTAAGCACATAGAGAGGAAACTTAATTTTTATTGCAATTCCCACAAGCATATATTCCTCACTCATAATAATTTTCAGTAGCATCATGAATGAATTCAACAATATAACCAGCACCTAAAGCATTATTTTCATGATGCATAAGCATAGAATTTTTATTACTCTCCACATAAGCAAAATTCTTCTCATGAATAGTAGTGGGAGCAAACTCAACAAAGTAACTATCATGGGATTGAAAATTAAGATCAAGATGACAAGTTTCATGGTTATCATTATTCTTTAAAGCATATGTGTCATCACAATAATAATCATAGATAGGAGGCATGCTTTCATCATAATAAATTTGCTCATCAAAACTTGGGGGACAAAAAATATCATCTTCATCAAACATAGCTTCCGCAAGCTTGTGGCTTTGCATATCATTAGCATCATGGATATTCAAGTTATTCATACTAACAACATTGCAATCATGCTCATCATTCAAACATTTAGTGCCAAACATTTTATAGATTTCTTCTTCTAGCACTTGAGCACAATTATCCTTTCCATCATACTCACGAAAGATATTAAAAAGGTGAAGCGTATGAGACAAACTCAATTCCATTTTTTATAGTTTTCCTTTATAAACTAAACTAGTAATAAAACAAGAAACAAAAATATTCAATTTCAAGATCTAAAGATATACCTTCAAGCACTCACCTCCCCGGCAACGGCGCCAGAAAAGAGCTTGATGTCTACTACACAACCTTCTTCTTGTAGACGTTGTTGGGCCTCCAAGTGCAGAGGTTTGTAGGACAGTAGCAAATTTCCCTAAAGTGGATGACCTAAGGTTTATCAATCCGTAGGAGGCTTAGGATGAAGATGGTCTCTCTCAAGCAACCCTGCAACCAAATAACTGTTGGAAATATGCCCTAGAGGCAATAATATAATGGTTATTATTATATTTATTTGTTCATGATAATTGTCTATTATTCATGCTATAATTGTGTTATCCGGAAATCGTAATACATGTGTGAATACATAGACCACAACACGTCCCTAGTGAGCCTCTAGTTGACTAGCTTGTTGATCAAAAGATAGTCATGGTTTCCTGACTATGGACATTGGATGTCATTGATAACGGGATCACATCATTAGGAGAGTGATGTGATGGACAAGACCCAATCCTAAGCATAGCTCAAAGATCGTGTAGTTCGTTTGCTATAGCTTTTCCGAATGTCAAGTATCATTTCCTTAGACCATGAGATTGTGCAACTCGCGGATACCGTAGGAGTGCTTTGGGTGTGCCAAACGTCACAACGTAACTGGGTGACTATAAAGGTACACTACAGGTATCTCCGAAAGTGTCTGTTGGGTTGGCACGAATAGAGACTTGGATTTGTCACTCCATATGACGGAGAGGTATCTCTGGTCCCACTCGGTACTGCATCATCATAATGAGCTCAATGTGACCAAGTGGTTGTTCACGGGATCATGCATTACGGTAGGAGTAAACTGACTTGCCGGTAACGAGATTGAACGAGGTATTGGGATACCGACGATCGGGTCTCGGGCAAGTAACGTACCGATTGACAAAGGGAATTGTATAAGGGATTGATCGAATACTCGACATCGTGGTTCATCCGATGAGATCATCGAGCAGCATGTGGGAGCCAACATGGGTATCCAGATCCAGCTGTTGGTTATTGTCCGGAGAATCGTCTCGGTCATGTCTGCGTGTCTCCCGAACCCGTAGGGTCTACACACTTAAGGTTCGGTGACGCTAGGGTTGTTGAGATATTAGCATACGGTAACCCAAAAGTTGTTTGGAGTTCCGGATGAGATCCTGGACATCACGAGGAGTTTCGGAATGGTCCGGAGGTGAAGATTTATATATAGGAAGTCAAGTTTCGGCCATCGGGAAGGTTTCGGGGGTAATCGGCATTGTACCGGGACCACCGGAAGGTTCCCGAGGGTCCACCAGGTGGGGCCACCTATCCCGGAGGGCCCCATGGGCTGAAATGGGAGGGGAACCAGCCCCTAGTGGGCTGGTGTGCCCCCCATGGGCCTCCCCTACGCTTAGGGTTGGAAACCCTAGGGGTGGGGGCGCCCCACTTGGCTTTGGGGGCACTCCACCCCCCTTGGCCGCCCCCCTTGGAGATTCAATCTCCTAGGGCCGGTGCCCCCTAGGGGTCCTATATATAGTGGGGGGGAGGGAGGGCAGCCGCACCCTAACCCCTGGCACCTCCCTCTCCCTCCCGTGACACCTCTCCTTCTCGCAGTGCTCGGCGAAGCCCTGCCGAGATCACCGTAGTTTCCACCACCACGCCGTCGTGCTGCTGGATCTTCATCAACCTCTCCTTCCCCCTTGCTGGATCAAGTTGGAGGAGACGTCTTCCCAACCGTATGTGTGTTGAACACGGAGGTGCCGTCCGTTCGGCGCTAGGTCATCGGTGATTTGGATCAGGACGAGTACGACTCCATCAACCCCGTTCTCTTGAACGCTTCCGCGCACGATCTATAAGGGTATGTAGATGCACTCCCCTCTCCCTCGTTGCTAGATGACTCCATAGATTGATCTTGGTGATGCGTAGAAAATTTTAAAATTCTGCTACGTTCCCCAACAGTGGCATCATGAGCTAGGTCTATGCGTAGTTTCTATGCACGAGTAGAACACAAAGCAGTTGTGGGCGTGGATATTGTCAATTTGCTTGCCGTTACTAGTCTTATCTTGATTCGGCGGCATCGTGGGATGAAGCGGCCCGGACCGACCTTACATGTACGCTTATGTGAGACTGGTTCCACCGATTGACATGCACTAGTTGCATAAGGTGGCTGGCGGGTGTCTGTCTCTCCAACTTTAGTTGGATCGGATTCGATGAAAAGGGTCCTTATGAAGGGTAAATAGAAATTGGCATATCACGTTGTGGTTTTGGCGTAGGTAAGAAACGTTCTTGCTAGAAACCTATAGCAGCCACGTAAAAACTTGCAACAACAATTAGAGGATGTCTAACTTGTTTTTGCAGCATGTGCCGTGTGATGTGATATGGCCAAAAGGATGTGATGAATGATATATGTGATGTATGAGATTGATCATGTTCTTGTAATAGGAATCACGACTTGCATGTCGATGAGTATGACAACCGGCAGGAGCCATAGGAGTTGTGTTAATTTATTTATAACCTGCGTGTCAACATAAACATCATGTAGTTACTTTACTTTATTGCTAAAGCGTTAGCCATAGTAGTAGAAGTAATAGATGACGAGGCAACTTCAAGAAGACACGATGATGGAGATCATGATGATGGAGATCATGGTGTCATGCCGGTGACAATGATGATCATGAAGCCCCGAAGATGGAGATCAAAAGGAGCAAATAATATTGGCCATATCATGTCACTATTTGATTGCATGTGATGTTTATCATGTTTTGCATCTTATTTGCTTAGAACGACGGTAGCTTAAATAAGATGATCCCTCGTAATAATTTCAAGAAAGTGTTCCCCCTAACTGTGCACCATTGCGAAGGTTCGTTGTTTCGAAGCACCACATGATGATCGGGTGTGATAGATTCTAACGTTCGAATACAACGGGTGTAAGCCAGATTTACACACGCAATACACTTAGGTTGACTTGATGAGCCTAGCATGTACAGACATGGCCTCGGAACATGGAAGACCGAAAGGTCGAGCATGAGTCGTATAGAAGATACGATCAACATGAAGATGTTCACCGATGTTGACTAGTCCGTCTCACATGATGATCGGACACGGCCTAGTTGACTCGGATCATGTTTCACTTAGATGACTAGAGGGATGTCTGTATGAGTGGGAGTTCATTGAATAATTTGATTAGATGAACTTAATTATCATGAACTTAGTCTAAAATCTTTACACTATGTCTTGTAGATCAAATGGCCCACGCTAATGGTGCCCTCAACTTCAACGCGTTCCTAGAGAAAACCAAGCTAAAAGATGATGTCAGCAACTATACGGACTGGGTCCGGAACCTGAGGATCATCCTCATAGCTGCCAAGAAAGATTATGTCCTAGAAGCACCGCTAGGTGACACACCCATCCCAGAGAACCAAGATGTTATGAACGCTTGGCAGTCACGTGCTGATGATTACTCCCTCGTTTAGTGCGGCATGCTTTACAGCTTAGAACCGGGACTCCAAAAGCGTTTTGAGCGACACGGAGCATATGAGATGTTCGAAGAGCTGAAAATGGTTTTCCAAGCTCATGCCCGGGTCGAGAGATATGAAGTCTCCGACAAGTTCTTCAGTTGTAAGATGGAGGAAAATAGTTCTGTCAGTGAGCACATACTCAAAATGTCTGGGTTGCATAATCGCTTGACTCAGCTGGGAGTTAATCTCCCGGATGACGCGGTCATTGACAGAATCCTTCAGTCGCTTCCACCGAGCTACAAGAGCTTTGTGATGAACTTAAATATGCAGGGGATGGAAAAGACCATTCCTGAGGTATATTCAATGCTGAAATCAGCGGAGGTGGAAATCAAAAAGGAACATCAAGTGTTGATGGTGAATAAAACCACTAAGTTCAAGAAAGGCAAGGGTAAAAAGAACTTCAAGAAGGACGGCAAGGGAGTTGCCGCGGCCGGTAAGCAAGCTATCGAGAAGAAGTCAAAGAATGGACCCAAGCCTGAGACTGAGTGTTTTTATTGCAAGGGAAGTGGTCAGTGGAAGCGGAACTGCCCCAAATACTTAGCGGACAAGAAGGGCGGCAACACTAAAGGTATATGTGATATACATGTAATTGATGTGTACCTTACCGGTACTCGTAGTAGCTCCTGGGTATTTGATATCAGTGCAGTTGCTCACATTTGTAACTCAAAGCAGGAGCTGCGAAATAAGCGGAGACTCGCAAAGGACGAGGTGACAATGCGTGTCGGGAATGGTTCCAAGGTCGATGTGATCGCCGTCGGCACGCTGCCTCTACATTTACCTACGGGATTAGTTTTAAACCTCAATAATTGTTATTTAGTGCCAGCTTTGAGCATGAACATTGTATCAGGATCTCGTTTAATTCAAGATGGCTATTCATTTAAATCCGAGAATAATGGTTGTTCTATTTATATGAGAGAGATGTTTTATGGTCATGCCCCACTCGTGAATGGTTTATTCTTAATGAATCTCGAGCGTAATGTTACACATATTCATAGTGTGAATACCAAAAGATGTAAGGTTGATAATGATAGTCTCACATACTTGTGGCACTGCCGCCTTGGTCACATAGGTGTCAAACGCATGAAGAAGCTCCATGCAGATGGACTTTTGGAGTCTCTTGATTACGAATCATTTGACACGTGCGAACCATGCCTCATGGGTAAAATGACCAAGACTCCGTTCTCAGGAACAATGGAGCGAGCAACCAACTTATTGGAAATCATACATACTAATGTGTGCGGTCCAATGAGTGTTGAGGCTCGCGGTGGCTATCGTTATGTTCTCACCCTCACTGATGACTTGAGTTGATATGGGTATGTCTACTTAATGAAACACAAGTCTGAGACCTTTGAAAAGTTCAAGGAATTTCAGAGTGAGGTTGAAAATCAACGTGACAGAAAAATCAAGTTCTTGCGATCAGATCGTGGGGGAGAATACTTGAGTCACAAAGTTGGCACACACTTAAGGAAATGTGGAATAGTTTCACAACTCACGCCGCCTGGAACACCTCAGCGTAATGGTGTGTTCGAACGTCGTAATCGCACTCTATTGGATATGGTGCGATCTATGATGTCTCTTACCGATTTACCGCTGTCATTTTGGGGCTATGCTTTAGAGACTGCCGCATTCACTTTAAATAGGGATCCGTCGAAATCCGTTGAGACGACACCATATGAATTATGGTTTGGGAAGAAACCTAAGCTGTCGTTTCTAAAAGTTTGGGGATGCGATGCTTATGTCAAGAAACTTCAACCTGAAAAGCTCGAACCCAAGTTAGAAAAATGCATCTTCATAGGATACCCTAAAGAAACTATTGGGTATACCTTCTACCTCAGATCCGAAGGCAAGATCTTTGTTGCCAAGAATGGGTCCTTTCTAGAGAAAGAGTTTCTCTCGAAAGAAATAAGTGGGAGGAAAGTAGAACTTGATGAAGTATTACCTCTTGAACTGGGGAGTGGCGCAGCTCAGGAAATTGTTCCTGAGGTGCCTGCACCGACTAGAGAGGAAGTTAATGATGATGATCATGAAACTTCAGATCAAGTTGCTACTGAACTTCGTAGGTCCACAAGGACACATTCCGCACCAGAGTGGTACGGCAACCCTGTCTTGGAAATCATGTTGTTAGACAACGGTGAACCTTCGAACTATGAAGAAGCGATGGCGGGCCCAGATTCCGACAAATGGCTGGAAGCCATGAAATCCGAGATAGGATCCATGTATGAAAACGAAGTATGGACTTTGACTGACTTGCCCGATGATCGGCGAGCCATAGAAAATAAATGGATCTTTAAGAAGAAGACAGACGCGGATGGTAATGTGACCATCTATAAAGCTCGGCTTGTCGCTAAGGGTTATCGACAAGTTCAAGGGGTTGACTACGATGGGACTTCCTCACCCGTAGCGAAGCTGAACTCCATCCGAATCATGTTAGCAATTGCTGCATTCTATGATTATGAGATATGGCAAATGGACGTCAAAACGGCATTCCTTAATGGTTTCCTTAAGGAAGAATTGTATATGATGCAGCCGGAAGGTTTTGTCGATCCTAAGAATGCTGACAAGGTGTGCAAGCTCCAACGCTCGATTTATGGGCCGGTGCAAGCATCTCGGAGTTGGAACATTCGTTTTGATGAGATGATCAAAGCGTTTGGGTTTACGCAGACTTGTGGAGAATCCTGCATTTACAAGAAAGTGAGTGGGAGCTCTGTAGCATTTCTCATATTGTATGTGGATGACATACTGCTGATGGGGAATGATATAGAATTCTTGGAAAGCATAAAGGCCTACTTGAACAAGTGTTTTTCAATGAAGGATCTTGGAGAAGCTGCTTACATATTAGGCATCAAGATCTATAGGGATAGATCGAGACGCCTCATTGGTCTTTCACGGAGTACGTACCTTGACAAGATATTGACGAAGTTCAATATGGATCAGTCAAAGAAGGGGTTCTTGCCTATATTGCAAGGTACGAGATTGAGCACGGCTCAATGCCCGACCACGGCAGAAGATAGAGAAAAGATGAGTGTCATCCCCTATGCCTCGGCCATAGGGTCTATCATGTATGCTATGCTGTGTACCAGACCTGATGTAAACCTTGTCGTAAGTTTGGTAGGAAGGTACCAAAGTAATCCCGGCATGGAACACTGGACATCTGTCAAGAATATCCTGAAGTACCTGAAGAGGACTAAGGATATGTTTCTCGTTTATGGAGGTGACGAAGAGCTCGTCGTAAAGGGTTACGTTGATGCTAGCTTCGACACAGATCTGGATGACTCTAAGTCACAAACCGGATACGTGTATATTTTGAATGGTGGGGAAGTAAGCTGGTGCAGTTGCAAGCAAAGCGTTGTGGCGGGATCTACATGTGAAGCAGAGTACATGGCAGCCTCGGAGGCAACACAAGAAGCAATCTGGGTAAAGGAGTTCATTGCCGACCTAGGAGTCATATCCAATGCGTCGGGCTCGATGACTCTCTTCTGTGACAACACTGGAGCTATTGCTCTTGCCAAGGAGCCCAAGTTTCACAGGAAGACCAGGCATATCAAGCGTCGCTTCAACTCCATTCGTGAAAGTGTTCAAAATGGAGACATAGATATTTGTAAAGTACATACGGACCTGAATGTGGCAGATCTGTTGACTAAACCTCTCCCTAGAGCAAAACATGATCAACACCAGAACTGAATGGGTGTTCGATTCATCACAATGTAACTAGACTATTGACTCTAGTGCAGGTGGGAGACTGTTAGAAATATGCCCTAGAGGGAATAATAAAATGGTTATTATTATATTTCTTTGTTCATGATAATTGTCTGTTATTCATGCTATAATTGTGTTATACGGAAATCGTAATACATGTGTGAATACATAGACCACAACACGTCCCTAGTGAGCCTCTAGTTGACTAGCTCGTTGATCAAAAGATAGTCATGGTTTCCTGACTATGGACATTGGATGTCATTGATAACGGGATCACATCATTAGGAGAATGATATGATGGACAAGACCCAATCCTAAGCAAAGCTCAAAGATCGTGTAGTTCGTTTGCTATAGCTTTTCCGAATGTCAAGTATCATTTCCTTAGACCATGAGATTGTGCAACTCCCGGATACCGTAGGAGTGCTTTGGGTGTGCCAAATGTCACAACGTAACTGGGTGACTATAAAGGTACACTACGGGTATCTCCGAAAGTGTCTGTTGGGTTGGCACGAATCGAGACTGGGATTTGTCACTCTGTATGACGGAGAGGTATCTCTGGGCCCACTCGGTAGTGCATCATCATAATGAGCTCAATGTGACCAAGTGGTTGTTCACGGGATCATGCATTACGGTATGAGTAAAGTGACTTGCCGGTAACGAGATTGAACGAGGTATTGGGATACCGACGATCGGGTCTCGGGCAAGTAACGTACCGATTGACAAAGGGAATTGTATACGGGATTGATCGAATCCTCGACATCGTGGTTCATCCGATGAGATCATCGAGGAGCATGTGGGAGCCAACATGGGTATCCAGATAACGTTGTTGGTTATCGACCGGAGAGTCATCTCGGTCATGTCTGCGTGTCTCCCAAACCCATAGGGTCTACACACTTAAGGTTCGGTGACGCTAGGGTTGTTGAGATATTAGCATACGGTAACCCGAAAGTTGTACGGAGTCCCAGATGAGATCCCGGACATCACGAGGAGTTTCGGAATGGTCCAGAGGTGAAGATTTATATATAGGAAGTCAAGTTTCGGCCATCGGGAAGGTTTCGGGGGTAATCGGTATTGTACCGGGACCACCGGAAGGGTCCCGAGGGTCCACCGGGTGGGGCCACCTATCCCGGAGGGCCCCATGGGCTGAAGTGGGAGGGGAACCAGCCCCTAGTGGGCTGTTGCGCCCCCCCCCCCATGGGCCTCCCCTGCGCCTAGGGTTGGAAACCCTAGGGGTAGGGGCGCCCCACTTGGCTTGGGGGCACTCCACCCCCCTTGGCCGCCGCCCCCCCTGGAGATTCAATCTCCTAGGGCCGGCGCCCCCCCTAGGTGTCCTATATATAGTGGGGGGAGGGAGGGCAGCCGCACTCTAACCCCTAGCGCCTCCCTCTCCCTCCCGTGATACCTCTCCTTCTTGCAGTGCTCGGCGAAGCCCTGCCGAGATCGCCGTAGTTTCCACCACCACGCCATCGTGCTGCTGGATCTTCATCAACCTCTCCTTCCCCCTTGCTAGATCAAGTTGGAGGAGACATCTTCCCAACCGTATGTGTGCTGAACGCGGAGGTGCCATCTGTTCGTCGCTAGGTCATCAGTGATTTGGATCACGACGAGTACGACTCCATCAACCCCGTTCTCTTGAACGCTTCCGTGCGCGATCTACAAGGGTATGTAGATGCACTCCCCTCTCCCTCGTTGCTAGATGACTCCATAGATTGATCTTGGTGATGCGTAGAAATTTTTAAAATTCTGCTACGTTCCCCAACAATAACAAAGAGTCTCTTGTGTCCCCAACACACCCAATACAATGGTAAATTGTATAGGTGCACTAGTTCAGTGAAGAGATGGTGATACAAGTGGTATATGGATGGTAGATAAAGGTATTTGTAATCTGAAATTACAAAAATAGCAAGGTAACTAATGATAAAAGTGAGTGTAAACGGTTTTGCAATGCGTTGAAACAAGGTCTAGGGTTCATACTTTCACTAGTGCAAGTTCCCTCAACAATAATAACATAATTGGATCATATAACTATCCCTCAACATGCAACAAAGAGTCGCTCCAAAGTCACTAATAGCGGAGAACGAACGAAGAGATTATGGTAGGGTACGAAACCACCTCAAAGTTATTCTTTCCAATCAATCCGTTGGGCTATTCCTATAGGTGTCACAAACAGCCCTAGATATGCGTCACACAATCTCAGATTCATCTATTCAACCAACACATAGAACCTCAAAGAGTGCCCCAAAGTTTCTATCGGAGAATCACGATGAAAACGTGTGCCAACCCCTACGCATAGGTTCATGGGCGGAACCCGCAAGTTGATCACCAAAACATACATCAAGTGAATCACATGATATCCCATTGTCACCACAGATACGCACAACAAGACATACATCAAGTGTTCTCAAATCTTTAAAGACTCAATCCGATATGATAACTTCAAAGGGGAAACTCAATCCATTACAAGAGAGTAGAGGGGGGAATAAACATCATATGATCCAAATACAATAGCAAAGCTCGCGATACATCAAGATCGTATCACCTCAAGAACACGAGAGAGGAAGAGAGATCAAACACATAGCTACTGGTACATACCCTCGGCCCCAGGGAGAACTACTCCCTCCTCGTCATGGAGAGCACGGGGATGATGAAGATGGACACCGGAGAGGGATTGCCCCCTCCGGCAGGGTGCCGGAACGGGTCTAGATTGGCTTTCGGTGGCTACGAAGGCTTCTGGCGGTGGAACTCCCGATCTATTGTGCTCTCGGATGTTTTTTGGTATATGGAGATATATAGGCGGAAGAAGTACGTCAGGGGGGCCACGAGGGTGGAGGGAGCGCCCCCTGCCTTCTGGCCTCCTCGTAGATCCCCTAACATGCACTCCAAGTCTTCTGGGCTTCTTCTGATCCAAAAATAAGTTCCGTGAAGTTTCAGGTCAATTGGACTCCGTTTGGTTTTCCTTTTCTACGATATTCTAAAACAAGAAAAAAACAGAAACTGGCACTGGGCTCTGGGTTAATAGGTTAGTCCCAAAAAATGATATAAAAGTGTATAATAAAGCCCATAAACATCCAAAACAGTAGATAATATAGCATGGAACAATCAAAAATTATAGATACGTTGGAGACGTATCAATCGCCCGCCAGGCGGCGGAGCTGTAGCCACAACCCCATGACCAAGCCTGCGTAATTAGAGACGCGGCAACAGTGGTTAGCTGCCGACAAGACCCGGGAGCGGCAGGGACGGCCTGTCGGCCCCGTATCCAGCCAGTCAGCGGGGCCCACCAGGCGGCGGGCCCCAGCAGTCGGCGGAGAAGCCGGCGGCCGAAGAGACTGACAGCCGGTCCCTACGCCCGGCCGGATTACCATTGTACCCCTGGGGGATAGGCCTATATAAACCCCCTAGGGCACCCATGCAAAGGGTTCCCAACCTGTTAGAACTAGACCAGATCACATAGGAAGGAGAGAGCTAGCCCTGCCTTCTCCTACCTCTAGCATACAGCTCAAGGAGCACCTTTGTATTCACTTGTGCCTTAGTGATCATGCAGAGACCCCGCAGAATAGGACTAGGGGTGTTATCTCCTAGGAGAGCCCCGAACCTAGGTAAAGTACGCCGGCGTTCGTGTCTACGCCTCATCCCTCTTCCGGGCACCGACGACGTTCTACTCGCTCCCACCATGATAAGCCATCCCTTGGCATATGTCGCACGCAACCCATGACATTTGGCACCCACCGTGGGGTGAGGTGCACCGTCGTCCGGAGACCTGTTCTGGACGGGAACCCTTTTTCTCCCTGGCGAGTGCAGCCAGCCCGACACGCCAGAAAGAGTCTGCGCCGATGCGCTGCATGGCGCGGAAGTCGCCTGCGCGGCAAGTTGCCTCGCTGATCTCATTGGCGAGGTCCACCTCTCCGGTGAGCCCGCGTCCGACGCGGGCACAGACGGCCCCGAGAGCCTCCTCGCGGGCCTCCTCGATCAACTCCACGTCACCAGCAAGCCAGTTGTGGACCTGGAGTCTGTAGGTTCCACCGACCCGATGTTGGTTGACTCCGACACTGCGTCGCTTGACGCGTTCCCCGCCAACGTGGTGGTCTACGACGAGCCGCTCCCTCGCTCGGAGAGCGGCGGAAGCACCGTCACAAAAGTGCTTGTCATCGGCACGGCGAGCACTCCAGCGGAGGTGCTCGTGACCCGCTCGACGAGGCACTACAAGACCTAACGGCGCCCATCCCAGAAGACGCCGACGCCGAGATGCTGGAAGCACACCACATCCAGCTCGTCGAGGGCGCCAAGAGGCTTGCCAGCACGAGATGCCTGTCGGAAGCCTATCAACGCGAGATGGACCGCGCTGTGGGCGGCACGCCGCCTCCAGCAGGGCCCAGCCGCCTTAGCACGGTCCAGCAGCGCGCCATCGCCAACCTGTTCGGGGCAGATCGCCTCGTCTAGGACATGCCTGCGGAAAACACCGAGCTGCCCAAGCGGCAGCAGAAGAGCTGGGAAAATTCGAGGGCGAAGAACATCGCCAGATGGCGGAGCGCGTCCAACGTCTCCTTGACGCGGCTGTCGAGCAGCACGAGGCCGGATGCCGCAACGGCACAACGATGATCTGCCTCCCCGCCAAGACCAAGGCGCGACCTCTCGGACGCCGACTGGCGATGTCCGCGGGAGAAGAGACATGGAGCCGACTACTAGCCGCAGCCGGACTCGCATCACCATTGAGCGCGACCAAGACGGCCGCCCGAGAGGAGTGGAACGACGGGATGACTGTCCGCCTCCTCCCCCTCGGAGGGAAAGGTGCGTCACCCCGCCACCTGTTGAGCACCCGACACTCGGCAACCTCCATGGCCGTCGAGAGGGAGTTGGAGAGAAAGATGCCCGCCACCGGATCGACCATCTCCACCGATCCCTGGCGCTAGAAGAAGGAGATGAGTTGCGTCCGCCGTGTTTCAGCCCCCGCATTCGAGACGAGCCCTTCCCCAGAGGGTTCACGCTCCCAAGAGACACGCCCAAATACACCGGCTCCATGAAGCCGGAGGACTGGCTAGTTGACTACTCCACCGCCGTCAGCATAGCAAACGGCAACAAGCGCGTCGCTGTAAAGTACATTCCGCTCATGCTCCAGGGCACAGCCTGGACATGGCTGAATAGTCTGAAGCCCCGTAGCATCAACAGTTGGGTTGACTTCACCGAAGCCTTCATCCGCAACTTCACCAGCACGTACAAGCGGCCGCCCAAGCCGCGCCAGCTCTCCTTGTGCGTGCAAGGCCCCAACGAGTCGACTCGCGACTACCTCACGCGCTGGGCCGAGCTCCACAACTCTTGCGAGGGCGTGCACGAGGTGCAGGCCATCGAGTACTTCACCGCCGGGTGCCAAGAGGGCACCCTTCTCAAGCACCGACTCCTCTGCGACGAGCCGGCGACCCTCGACGAGCTGCTGATCATAGCAGATAAATATGCCATGGTAGACTCCTCCATGAAGGCAGAGATCCAAGTTGACACCTCTAGCAAAGTGGCCCCTCAGGCTCCCTGAACCCCGACTGGAGACACCAGCCGATGTCAACAGCAGAGCGACCACAAGCGCAAGGCCACACAACCGACTTCCACCAGCCGGCAGGTGGCGACAGTCGAAGACCAGCAGCCGGAAGGGCAGCCTCCGTCCAAACGCCAGAAGGGCGGCAAGCCCAATTGGTTGCCGGCTTTCTCATATGAGCAGACTCTAGATGCACCCTGCAAATTCCACAGTGGTGCGAAGCCGTCCAACCACACCACTCGGAAGTGCCATTGGCTCACCCGGATCGCCAAGGGA
The DNA here is from genome assembly GCF_002162155.2 of Triticum dicoccoides. Classification (NCBI taxonomy): domain Eukaryota; kingdom Viridiplantae; phylum Streptophyta; class Magnoliopsida; order Poales; family Poaceae; genus Triticum; species Triticum dicoccoides. Next base: position 134,343,781 of record NC_041392.1, on the reverse strand, counting down.
GACGGCCTTCCGCCTCCTCCGCCTGCTGGGCAGCAACCGCCTCCTCCTCCGCCCCAGCAGCCGGCGGTCAGACTAGTCGGAGCCATACAAGATGAGTACCCTGAAGAGCACAAAGCTTATGTCGTGTTCACCAGCATGGCCGACGATAAGCACAGCAGGCAACAACGACAGCAAGAAGTGAATGCAGTAACATCCGAGACCCTCGAGTTCATGCATTGGTCCGAGAAGCCCATCAACTGGAGCAGGGCCGACCACCCGGATGTAATGCCTAATCCCGGTTCCTACGCCCTGGTTTTGGATGCCACCTTTGCCACCGATAAGCGAGATGCTCGGTTTTCCCGAGTTCTGATAGATGGCGGCAGTAGCATCAACATTCTATACAAAGATACCATGGAGAAGTTAGGAATCAAACAAAGGCAGCTTCAGTCCAGCCGGACTGTATTCCATGGCATAGTTCCTGGCCTTTCCTGCTCACCAATCGGCAAGATCCAGATAGACGTCCTCTTTGGAGACAAAGAGCACTTCCGCCGAGAGCCAGTCTGGTTCGAAGTGGTGGACCTCAAGAGCCCATACCATGCGCTACTTGGCCGACCTGCTCTGGCCAAGTTTATGGCGGTCCCCCACTATGCCTACCTCGAGATAAAGATGCCGAGTTCCAAGGGTATTCTGACCATAGCCGGCGACTACAAGAAGTCATCTGCCTGCGTAGCTGAGAGCAGTCGGTTGACCGAGTCCCTCGTGATCGCAGCTGAGAAGCGGCTCCTTGACCGGGTTGTGGCGATGGCAGGCAAGCGGCCGAAGATGTCGCCTGATCCCAAGGAATCGGAAGCTGAGGGCTCATTCAAGCCGGGCAAAGAGATAAAGAAGATTTCCTTGGACCCAGAGCACCCGGAGAGGTACGCTGTCATAGGTGCAAACCTCAACATCAAATAGGAAGGCGAGCTCGTCGATTTCCTCCATGAGAATCGGGACATCTTTGCATGGTCCCCCAAAGACATGCCGGGTGTCCCGACGGATTTCACCGAGCACAAGTTACATGTCCGGCCTAATGCCAAACCAGTCAGGCAGCCCTTGCGCCACCTGTCAGAAGAGAAGAGAAGAGTCGTCGGAGAAGAGATAGCCCGGCTGCTAGCAGCCAGCTTCATCATGGAGGTGTTCTTTCCAGAGTGGCTAGCCAACCCAGTCCTTGTGCTGAAGAAAAACAAGCAGTGGCGTATGTGTATTGATTACACCAGCCTCAACAAAGCATGCCCCAAGGACCCATTCGCTTTGCCGAGAATCGACCAAGTGATAGACTCCACAGCCGGATGCGAGCTGTTGAGTTTTTTGGATGCATATTTAGGATATCACCAGATCAAGCTGAACCCGGCCGACAGACTGAAGACCGTCTTCATCACACCGTTTGGAGCCTTCTGCTACTTGACTATGACGTTCAGTTTGAGGAATGCCAGCGCCATGTTTCAACGATGCATGCAGAAGTGCCTCCTCAAGCAACTCGGCAGAAACGCCCATGTTTACGTGGACGATGTGGTGGTGAAGACGGAGAAGCATGGAACACTGCTAGAAGACCTCAAGGAGACCTTTCAGAACCTACGCCGGTTTCAGATCAAGCTCCACCTAGAGAAATGCGTCTTTGGAGTACCAGCTGGCCAGCTTGTTGGATTCCTGGTCTCAGAACGCGGCATAGAGTGCAACCCTGTGAAGATCAAGGCCATCGAGAGGATGGAAGTACCCACCCAACTGCTGGATGTGCAGAAGTTCACTGGCTGTTTGGCATCCATTAGCCGATTCATCAGTCACCTGGGTGAGAAGGCTCTTCCCCTATACTAGCTCATGAAGAAGACCACTTTTTCGAGTGGAACGACAAGGCGGACGAAGATTTTCTCCAGTTCAAAAAAATGCTGACTACTCCACCTGTTCTGGCGACTCCGACTCCTAAGGAGCCCATGCTCCTCTACATCGCCGCCACCAGCCAAGTGGTCAGCACAGTCATCATGGTAGAGCACAAGGAGGAAGGCAAGGAACTACCAGTCTAGAGGCCGGTATATTATTTGAGTGAAGTGCTGTCGAACTCCAAGCAAAACTACCCCCACTACCAGAAGATGTGCTACGGCGTGCACTTTGCCGCCAAGAGATTGAAGCTGTATTTTCAAGAGCACCCAATCACTATGGTCTGCACCGCTCCAATGGCCGAGATCATTGGAAATCGAGATGCTTCGGGCCGAGTGGCCAAATGGGCCATAGATTTGGCCCCCTACACTATCTACTACCAGCCTCGCACTGCCATCAAGTCACAAGCGCTGGCCGACTTCCTCGTCGACTAGGCCGAGACCCAGTACCTGCCGCCAACGCCCGACTCCACCCATTGGCGGATGCATTTTGATGGTTCCAAGATGCGCACTGGTTTGGGAGCCGGCATCGTCCTCACCTCTCCCAAAGGCGACAAGCTCAAATATGTGCTGCAAATCCATTTTGCCGCCTCCAACAATGTCGCCGAATACGAGGCACTCATTCACGGGCTCCGGCTTGCCAAAGAGCTCGGCATTCGCCGGATCCTGTGCTATGGTTACTCCGACTTGGTGGTCCAGCAGTCGTCAGGCGACTGGGACGCCAAAGATTCAAACATGGAGAGCTACCGCTTCCTCGTACAGCAACTCAGTGGATATTTTGAAGGGTGTGAATTTCTCCTTGTGCCAAGAAACGACAACGAGCAAGCAGATGCCCTGGCATGAATCGGCTCCACCCATCAAGCAATTACAACCGGCGTCGCCCTTCAGCGCCTCCTTAAGCCGTCTGTCAGGCCATCGCTAGAGTCAGATTCTATCTTCGTGCCGTCTCCTCCTGAAGTAGTCGGATCCGACTTGAGAGCTCCAGCGGTCGGGACGGGAATTCTGGCAGGCGGCACGGGGGCCACAGCAGTCGCACCCGGCCCAGGAACTTCAGAACCCGGCCCGGAGACTGCGGCGGCCAGCCCGGGGACTGCACCAATCGGCCCGGGGACTGCACCAATCGGCTGCCGACTCCAACCCGCCGCCTCCCGGCCCAACCACCCTCATTCAAGTTGCAGTCCTGACAATCAAAGAAATCACAGCACCTTCATGGGCCCAGCCCATCCTCAATTTCCTGGTGAACAAAGAGTTGCCGACTAATGAGATCTCGGCCCGGCAAGTGCAACGCCGGGCAGCAGCCTACACCATAGTCAACAGAGAGCTTGTGAGGCGCAGTGTCACTTGTGTCTACCAGAGCCGGAGCAAGGCCAAGTGATTCTCAAAGACATCCTTCAAGGAGAGTGTGGCCACCATGCGGCCTCAAGAGCACGTGTCGCCAAATCCTTCCGCCATGGTTTTTTCTAGCCAACTACTCTAGAAGACGCCAAGAGCTTGGTCCAGAAATGCAAAGGGTGTCAGAAGTTTCGTTCAAAGCCACATCAGTCGGCTTCTGCACTCAAGACTATTCCCATAGCCTGGCCCTTTGCCGTTTGGGGCTTGGATATGGTGGGACCATTCAAGACGGCAAGGGGTGGCTTGACTCATCTGCTTGTCGCGGTGGACAAGTTCACCAAGTGGATAGAAGCAAAACCGATCAAGATGTTGAATGGTCCGACTGCTGTGACTTTCATCTCCGACATCACCGTCTGGTACGGCATACCGCAGAGTATCATCACCGACAATGGCACAAACTTTGCCAAAGACGTCTTGGCTCGTTTCTGCGTGACGCAGGGCATCCGACTGGACTTAGCGTCTGTCGCCCATCCGCAGTCAAACGACCAGGTGGAGCGAGAAAATGGCCTCATCTTGTCCGACATCAAGCCTCGACTGGTCAAGCCTTTGGAACGGTCGACCGGCTGCTGGCTCGACGAGCTGCCGGCAGTCCTCTGGAGTCTGCGTACAACTCCGAACAAGTCAACTGGCTTCACACCTTTCTTCCTCGTCTACGGCGCCGAAGCCGTCATACCAACGGACATAGAATTTGACTCCCCTCAAGTCACCATGTACACCAAAGAGGAGGCATAAGAAGCACCTCAAGATGGCGTCGATCTGCTGGAAGAGGGCCAGCTGCTGGCATTCAGCCGGTCTAGCATCTACCAGTAGATCCTATGCCGATACTACAAGCGGAAGGTCAAGCCGAGATCTTTCCAAGAAGGAGACCTTGTGCTCCGGATGATCCAGCGAACAGCCGGCCAGCACAAGCTCTCAACGCCTTGGGAAGGCCCCTTCATCATCAGCAAAGTGTTGGGCAATGACTCCTAGTACCTGATCGACGCTCAGAAGCCTCGAGCACGCAAGAGGGACAACTCCGGCAAGGAGACGGAGCGGCCATGGAATGCAAATCTCCTTCGAAGATTTTACAGTTGATGCAGTATGTACCACACTACCTTTTGTATTAAAGTACGAAGACTCCGGGTCCCCCGAGAAGAGCTCGGGGACTGCCCTGTTTTATCTATATGATAAGAATTATGCCTATGAGTATGTCATTTTTTGTTATGCCGCCTGGCACCGGGTTCGACTAGTCGGCCCGGGGACTTGCCGTCTTGTACTATGCAATGCTTCCTGTAGCCGGACAAGTAATGTGTGGCACTTAAGCCATCTCCTGCCAGAAGCCGCAGCTCGCAGAGCGACTGCATGGTGGGCAGGAGCAAGGTAGGAAGGGTGCCCACATGAAAAATGGCTAGGCACACAAAGCATGTGCATAGTCTAAGCCGGCTTCCCGCCTTTTACGACCGACTGTTGAGCAGCCGGCCCGCCGTTTTCTACTCAACTCGCCAAAGAGCTCTAAACGGCTAAGTACTTGCCTTCCCAAAAGTAGCTAAGTACTTGACCTAGCAACAGTCCACAGAGCGGCTGTTTGGCTGGCAAGACGGCAAGGGAAGGCGGCAAAGGAAAAAGCCAAAGAGCAATAAGCGAGAAAAGATAGAACTCGGAAAAATATTTACATAGTAAAGGCCCTTGGCCGATCTTCAACTGAAGTTCAAGATACACCCCATGGGTGGAATTGTGCAAAAAATAACAAGTTCATCGAGACTGACAGACAGGTGAAGTAAAAGATAAAATGGCGGCCTAGGAAGTGGCAAAAGGGTTCAGAGGATCGGAGGAGTCGGCGGTGCCAGTTGCCGGAGCGGCCGGCTGGTCGGTCTCTGCTTGGTCGCCTCCGACGGTAGCTGGCTTAGTTGGGCGCGACTCGTTACTGGAGGCGCAGTCGAGCTAAGGCTGGCCGTCCGCTCCGACCTCTAGCGCCTCCTCTTCGCCTCCCTCCTCCGCCTCGCCTTCTTCCTCGACGCTGGAGTCGATCACCTCCGTCGAGTCTTCGCCGTCTTCCAGGTTCAGCCCGAATCATTCCAGCGGCGCCTCGGTGCCGTCTTCAACCCGGTCCGGGATGAAGACACTGATGTCGGTGTACTCGGCGATCAACGCCACGCGCTTGACGAGATCGTCTTCCACGACCGCCAACACCTCCTGAGCCTCCAACTGGAACGTGGATAGCTGGGCCAGACTCAGCCCAAGGTACCATGCATTGACAAACTCCAAGGCCCAGCGCGCTCCAGCCCAAGCCAAAGAGCCCATCCAGGCCTCAAGACGGTCGGCCGCTACCTCCAGCCAGTCGGCAGTCCGACTGGGAGTACGCGGTGCCAGCATGTATGGCCACAGGGTGGCGATCGCCTGGGCGCCGACACGCTGAAGCCGGTGCAGCATCCGGTGGGCTGGCCAGAGGCGGGCCTCGACGCTCAGGATCTGCTCATTAAGGGTCCCGGGGGCGTTGGCAGCGATCTGCGCACCGTCCGCTCTCCGTCCTTCGCGATCAGCCTTGATGGCCTGGTTGGCAGCGTTCGAGTGGCCGGGGAAGAAGTCTGTTGAGATAAAAGCGAAGAACAAAATTAAAGGCTAGAAGCCGGCTCGACCAACAACCGGCAGCTTAAGGAAGAAAAACAAAAGAGGGGAGGCTCACCATCGATGATATCCTCAACCTCGTGGAAGCCAGAAGTCAGCATCGCCTTCTTGTCAGTCCAGGAGGAGCGTTCGGCCGCAAACTCAGCAAGGAGGAAGGTCTCCTTGTCCTCCGCCTCCTTCTGGGTCTTCTGGAGGAGCTCCTTTTGCTCTGCCACTTGTGTGACCAGCCGGTTGCGCTCTTCAGCCAGCTTGCCGCACTCCTCCTCCTTAGCACACAACGCGGTGTTGGCTTCGCCCAGCTGCTACTACAAGGTGGCGTTGGCTTCTACAGAAGAAAGAAGAAAGCAAGGTGTTAGTCGCCAAACAAAGAAGAACAGTCGCCGGGGAGATCCGGCCCGACTGCTCAGCAGTCGGCCCGAATCTCGGGCACTACAGCCCGCGGGTGCGCCAGCGTGCCCCCGCAAAAAAGGAGTCATCAACAGACAAAAGAACAGTGGTTGGGGAGATCCGGCCCGACTACTCAGCAGTCGGCCCGAATATCGGGGACTACAGCCAGGGGGTGAACCAGCGCGCCCCCGCAGAGAAAGAAGAGGCCTTACTCCGGCTTTTCGACAAGTCGGCGGTCCGCTGAGCCAGCTCCTGGATGTTGGAGTTGAAGGTGGTCACGCAAAGATTGTGGTAGTCTTGTGACAAAAAAATTCGGATAAATGTTAGTGCTTAGAACTCGCCGATTAGAGTTACGAGTCGCCTGCTCAGCAGCCGACCCAGAACTCCGGGACTACACCCTGGGTGCGCTGGCGCGCCCCCACCGAGAATCACAAGAAGCAGAAACAAGGAAGAAGGAAACGAACCCGGATGGCCTCTCGCGACGCCAGATGTGCCTTGGTGCAGTTCCTGATGGCTTCGCCCTCGGCTCGGATCTTGGCTTGGACGTCCAAAAGTGCCCGGTTCAACGGGCCCGTCCCGCCTCCCCGTACCCACCCAGTGGGCACGGCGCTTGCCGCCTCGGTGTTGGGGATCGAGGATCTCGTGGTGCCAGTCTCCAGCGGGCGTGCGCTAAGGCCGCCTTCGCAAGACGGCTGCGCGTTGGTGTGCCGACCTCGAGAGCCAGGCCCTTCGCCACCTCGTCTTCAGTTGGCGGCACCGGTGGGTCCGCCGGCTGGCCGCCTAGTGCGCTCCCGGACGGCGGCGGTGGCGGTACGATTACGTCTGGCATGGCGGTGTCGCCGCCGTCCCTCTCCATGATCGGGTTCTCGTCGCCGACTTCCCTAGTCTGTGCCATGAACTCCGGTGGTGGCAGCGCAGAGTTCAGAGGGACGACGAACACCACCGACTAGCGGTGTGCGGCTTCTTCAGCATGCTTCTTCTCCGCGTCGGCTGCCTCGGCTTCCGCCAGCTTCTTCAGGGCGGTGGCCTCTGCCTTGTCAGCTTCCGCCTTCTTCAGGCGGGTGGCTTCCCGCTCCTCGCGCGCCTCTTGCGCGTTCCGCTCCGTCGCCTCCCAGAGGTCGGCGGCCGGATCGATCCGCCGGGTGGTGGAGGAGGTCTCCGCCGACTTCATGATGGAGCCGGCGGCCGACTTCTCGAGAGAGAGCGGGGCCCTAAAGTCAAGAATGTAAAGCAAAGGAATTTCAGACAGAGTCAACGAAGAAAAATTGAAGGCACAAAGGAAGGTAGCACTTACGCAGAAACCAGTTGCGGCGTCTTCACCTCCTTGCGGAAGCGGTTGGCCTTCGCGGCCGCTTCGTCTCGCTTGGTCGCCGCGGCCGAGCCCTTGGGCTTCTTCGGCCGGCTGCCGAACAAGCTCCGCCCGGCCCTGCGCTTCTTAGCGCAGCCTTGGGCTTCCGGCGCGGCAGACGAGCTCGCGCCCGGCTAGCCGACTCCTGGCTGGTGGCGCGGGGCGACTTCCCCCGCGTTGTCCTCAGGCGAACCCTGGAAGCTGGCTCCGAGCCTCGGGCCGCCTGCTTCACCGCCTCCTCCCTCGGCGTCGTCCTCCAAGGCCGCGCCCCCAAGTCGGGGTCGTCAATGTAGCTCGCCGCCCGGTCGGGGAGGAGTTCGCGGTTCGGCCCCGCAGTGCCGGCTGCTGGCTGGAGGGGGGCTCTGTTCAAAGGCCGATTGGTCATGCTGGACAAGACGAACTCGGCAACAAAGAATCAGAGAGAAAAAAGAAAAATAAGACAACTTACAAGAGGCGGAGGGTTGGCGCGTGAGTACGGCTCCTTGCCGAACCTCCACTCTTCCGTGAGCTCGCAGTTCACAAGATAGTTCACCATGTAGGCTACCTCTTCGTGAGGCATCTCCTTGGTGCACAGCCGACTCGGGTCCCGATGCCCGCTCATCTGGCAGATCATGTGGGGGCGGCTTTGGAGCGGGAGCACTTGGCGCGTCACGAAGGCGGCTAGCAAATCAGGCCCGGTCAGGCCCTCCGACTGCGTCAGCACCCGGAGTCGCGCGATGGCGGCGGCTCCAGCAGGCGTCAGCGTCCTGGCCCGGTATGACCAGTTGGGATGCCTTCTAGCTAGCGGGCCGGCTGCGTAAGCCGGCAAGTTGACCCATTCGCCCTCCGTGAAGACGCTCTTCACGTAGAAGTACGACCGCTGCCACATCTTCACCGACTTTATCAGCGTGATGGGGGGAACGGGTTGTCGGCCCCCGACCTCCGCACCGCGATGAATGCGCCGCACTGGGCCGGCACGCCTGCGACGTGGGTGCCGAGCTTGGAGTAGAAGAACTCCCACCAGAGCTCGATGGTGGGGACGATGCCGAGGAAGCCTTCACACAAGGTGACGAAGGCGGACAGCAGCACCACCGTGTTGGGGGTGAGGTGGTGCGGCTGGAGACCGTAGAATTCAAGGAAGGAGCGGAAGAAGCCGCTCGCCGGCAGGCCGAGGCCGCGCAGGCAATGCGAGCGGAAGACGACCCGCTTGCCCTCCTCCGACGCCGGTGAAATTTCCCTCCTCGGCATGAGGCGGACCCTCACGTGGTCCTCGCTAGGGAGCCGCCGCGTCTGGCGGAGGAAGCCGATGTGGTCATCATGGACTTCAGAGCCATCCCATGCTCCGGAGC